>NW_004443947.1:29936082-30003609 GCF_000243295.1 Trichechus manatus latirostris | reverse complement strand
CCTTCAGGAGCAAGGGAGAATGAAGAGAACAGGATACAAGGAAAAGATTAGTCCAAAGGATCAATGGACCACAGCTACCAAGGCCTCCACCAGACTGAGTCCAGTAGAGCTTGATGGTGCCTGGCTACCACCACTGACTGCTCTGACCGGGATCACAACAAAGGGTCCTCCTGGACAGAGCTGGAGAAGGATGTAGAACAAAATTCTAACACAAAAAAAAAGACCAGATTTACTGGCCTAAAGGAGACTAGAGAAACCCCAAGAGTAAGGCTCCCGGACATCCTTTTAGCTCAGTGGTGAAGTCACTATCGAAGTTCACCATTCAGCCAGGGATTAGACAGCCCCATAAAACAAAACGGGACTAACGACGCACAGCAGTCCAGGGACAAGGACTAGAAGGTAGGAGGGGACAGGAAAGCTGGTGATAGGGAACCCAAGGTTGAGAAAGGATAGTGTTGACTATGAGTTGTATGTAAGTCAGACGTTCTTAACCCGGAGTTGTTAACCATTGTCATAGAGCAATATGTGTACTAACTCTTCAATGAGAAACTGTTTTGTTCTGTAAACCTGCATCTAAAGTACAAAAAAAAAAAAAAAAAAAGTAATTATCCATGTGAGATCAAATTGACAACAGCAACTCAAAAGTTTTGATGGGAAGCCTAGGGGGCAGTGAGTTGAAGATAATGGTGATGGACTAATTTCGAAAAGGATAGTGAGAATAGCAGCATAACTGGAAGAATGTAATCGATGTCACTGAATTGTCCATGTAGAAATTTTTGAAATGGTGTAACTTCGGCTATGTATATTTTCACCAAAAAAAAAAAAAAGGTCCTCCAAGGTCGAGAAGGGAGAGTGTTGACATGTCGTGGGGTTGTGAACCAATGTCATAAAACAATATGTGTATTGACTGTTTAATGAGAAACTATTTGTTCTGTAAACCTTCTCCTAAAGTGCAATAAAAAAATTAAAATAATAATAATAAAAATAAAAATGTGAGAGAGAACCAGCCCAAAAGAGAGGGAGGGGGAGGAAGAAAGCCTATTCCTCCTCACTTAACAAAGACAGGACTCAAGATGACTTGTTAACAGAGGATAAAGCAGATTTTTCTGTCTATGTGTGGTTTTGATTTTTCAAGAAGTGAATAATCTTCCAGAAAGATGAGGAGCCAGGGAGGTGTCATCAACCAGGGGTCTGGTAACCTGTGTTCCAGTCCTGGCATTGCCAGTGACCTGCTCAGCCTTGTTTGCAAACTCACTTCTCCTCTTCTAGCCTCTGTTTTCTTATTTTGTATCCTATTTGTGTCTTTTTGGGGAGCTGGATTTATGTCTGATTCATCATTGTTGCCCTCCACCCCAAAGCATAACATTGCCAAACCTAAGGAAATATCTCTAAGGTCAACCTTAGGTATTCAGTGGCTCCATGACTTCAGCACAGAAAGGAAATAGCTATGGCTGTCTAGGGGGAAGAATTCGTTTTTGGATCAAAAGGGAAAAAAAAATCTATAACATATTAAATCACTGGACATAGTATACACTGAACATTCAATTAATTAACTTCTTATCTGACTGTTTGGCATGGAACCTTTATTTATAAACCAGTTTCTCCTGAAGGTAGAGTGAATCAAAGGTTCAGTTTTAATCATGAAAAACCTGTGTATTCCTAGTTATAAATTCTCGACTGAACTCCAAGGAAGGCAGTCTGTCTCCCTAAGTAATATGCAGCCAAGTTGAGGAAACCAGAGGTGACAGAGCTGGGTCGGGTCTGCATAAACCATGCTGATTGTCTATGATTAAGCAACTTACCTTTCTAGATGCTACATTTTGCCTGAGGAGACATGAATGAGGTGTCTGATTACCCTGTTTGTATGACGTCATGGAGGCAATGTCTGCACACTCGAACAGATTAATAATAGCTAACGTGGTAAGGGCTCGCTATGTGCCCTATGAAGAAGGCACTATTATTTTTAATATTTTACAGGTAAGGAAACTGAAGCTTGGAGAGGTTAAGTAAGTTTTTCTGGTTAAATAATTAAGTGGTCAATTCTTTCATTCTTTTCTTTTTCATTCATTCTTTCATTTGATAGATATTTATTGAGTGCCTACTATATGCTCAGGCACCCTTCTTGGCATTTGTGATACATCAGTGAATAAAATAAACAAGAGTCCCTATCCTCAAAGAATTTACATTACGGTGAGTATAAATAAATCATACAAAATAAACGTAAATAATTAAATCAAATAGCATATTAAATGATGCTAAATTGGAGGATGATAAACCCGTTGCAATTGAGTCAATTCAGACTCATAGCAACCCTATAGGACAGAGTAGAAGTGTCCCACAAGGTTTCCAAGGATGGGCTGGTAGATTCAAACTGCCAAGCTTTTGGTTAGCAGACAAATTCTTTACCACTGCACCACCAGATTCTATCAAAAAAAGTAAGAGCAGGTTAAAGGGTTTCTAGGGTGTTGTAAGAAGCCAGAGCTTGGGTCAATTGCTGTCACTGTGGAATGGCCCTGAGGCAACTAGGAAAAAAACAGTGGAAAGGAAGTCCCTTCTCTTCCTGCTGTTGTCTTAATCTGGGGTGCCCTAAAAGTAGAGCATGAGCCGCGGTGCAGGTAGTTTGAGAGACAATCCCAGGAAGTAGGAGTGAAGGAGTGGGAAATATGAGATGGGAAAGGGAGAAAAAAAAAAAAAAGGCCAAAAATGGATGTATTATAGAGGTTGTTGATCTTAGGCAATAGGGGCTTGATTCTTCCTCTGAGAAGTACCCAGAATTCCTCCCCGAATTGTTCTCCTGCTGGTCAAGAGGCTGGGGTATTTAGACAACCCCATTAAAGCCAAAAACACCTGTTGCCGTCGAGTCGATTCCAACTCATCGTGACCCTATAGGACAGAGCAGAACTGCCCCATTGGGTTTCCAAGGCTATAAATCTTTACAGAAGCAGACTGCCACATTTTTCTCCCAAGGATCAGCTTGTGGGTTCGAATCTCCAACCATTCAGTTAGCAGCCGAACACGTAACCACTGCACCACGAGGGTGTTTTCTGCAGGGGTGCACACTCACTTGCATTTCTGTGCAGTGCCTAAGTACAGGGTAAGTAGATCCTGTGGCTTGGAAGAAAGCCCTGAGACAGAAAAGCTGAAATACAATGGCAAGCACTTGAGGTGGAATACAGTTTGTAAGCAAGACTCTGTCCTCAACACTGACTCTGAAATCACATGTGAGGAAAGTACCCAAGGAATCTGCCATCCCCACTTCCCATTCTCTCTCATGACTCCATTTGGCAGAATCTAATAGGAAATCAGTGGCAAGGGAATCTAGAAAATATTATTTCAGAGTCTCAGGACTGGCATCACAGAGTTTCCAAAAGTGTATTTGAAGCTGAATCATTAGATAAATAACCAGCACAATGACATCCAAGTGGAGATGCTGAGTAGGACATTAGATTGCAAATGAGGAGAGAGGTCTCAGATGAAAGTATGCATTTGGAATTTTAAGAATGTAGATGGTATGTAAAGCCAAGATGAGATGAAAACACCAAAGAATCATGGGTAGATA
Organism: Trichechus manatus latirostris; assembly: GCF_000243295.1. Taxonomy (NCBI): domain Eukaryota; kingdom Metazoa; phylum Chordata; class Mammalia; order Sirenia; family Trichechidae; genus Trichechus; species Trichechus manatus. The sequence continues at coordinate 30,000,050 of NW_004443947.1, read as the reverse complement.
GAAAGGGCAGAGTGTATGTAGAATGAGCACCCTCTAACTAAGAGGATGGGAAGAAGAGGAGGAACCAGCAAAGGATATTAAGGAGTGCTCAGTGAAGTAGAAGAAAAAACAAGGGTTGTGTCCTGGAATAGGTGGAAAGTTGATTTAACCAAGTTGTGTTTACCAGGGAGTCGCTAGGTGGTACAAATTGTTAACGTGCTTGGCTACTTCTGAAAAATCAGGCATTGAAAACCCTGTGGAGCACAGTTCTACTCTGACACACGTGGAGTCTCCAGGAGTTAGAGCTGACTTAATAGCAACCGAGTTTTGGGTTTTTTTTTTTTTTTTTTTTTTTGGTGTTAACAATGTCATAGAAAGGGAGAAGGAAGTCAAGGGATTAATTGTAACAGCCGATATAAGATAAGGAAGACAGTGAAAGGAAGAGGTATACGGATAATTTGGTAGGATCCATGGAGGTCCTAGTAGGGTCAAAGGATGACTGGGTCAGTACTTGAGGCAGTGAGTTAGAAAGAGAGAAAAGCATGGCCAGGAAGAGGAATGTATGAAATGGAAACAATGGAGGGTTTGGAGTTATTGATCATTAATTAAACTTAGGAAATCTAACTCCAAAAAATCAACTCATTGCATTTTTAATGTTTCTTTGTCTTTGGTTATCCCAATAACTGCCTCAGTTCTGTCTTATGTCTACTCTGCACATACTGACTCAACATAAATCAGCAAAGCTTCTAACACACCTACCTGAAACAATATTAGATTGGAAGACACAGGAGGGAATCACTTTTGTTTTTGTCAAGGGTCAAGCCTGAGGGCATTGCATGCTGATTTCTACCTAAGTACCTCTTATTGTCTCTAATGACCTTGCACAATTGCCAGGGGAATTCTGTGGTTCCCAGCTGAAGTCTGATTTCACAATGGGTTCAAAATGTTTCCTTTGAAGAGGAAGCCAGTTTCAAGGCTCCAAAAGAATGACCATGCTGCTGCTTTTACTAATTCAGGAACTCATAGGTCTGTTGCAAACTGCTGTTAAGTAAGTTAAAGACTGAAAAGCAGATTTTTCTGTCTCCCCACCTCCCAGCTTTTATTGCAACAACCTCCCAACTGCTTTCTCCTTCTATAATGTCTTTCTCATTGCAATTTATCTAGCTTAGACTTCTTAGGGTGCAGTTTTACCACTTGATTTCCTTCTTCTGAAGCTTTCAATGGCTTCCGGGGATTAAAAGATAAAATTCAAATGTCTTAGTTTGTCATATAAGGTCATTTATGACCTAACCATAACCTTCCCCCCCCACCACCTTTTTTTTTAATCACTACTCACTTAATGCTATCTAGGTTTCAACCAAACTAACTACTTGACATTCTCCATTTACCACCACCATTTTCCTAATTTGATAACTATTCATATTTTCTTACATGTGCCAGGAAGGTCCTTGTCTCTTCAAATATTTAATTCCAATTTACCTTTTAAGACCCAGTGAAAGTTCTGTCTCTTCTCCATGCTTTTAAGATACTCTCAGTCTCTCAGTGACCTTTCTCTCCTCAAATGTCCCTAGGTATGTGCTCCATACTTATTTTGTGACACATAATTTTTGGGGAAATTCTATTATTTAGAGGTCACAAATTCTTTATATTTATCCCAACCCAGAAGAGAGGGAAGAGAGGTGAGTTGGTGTTGATAAAGGCCTAAAGTCTATCACTGGGGGAGATGAAGAGTCCAAGGCACAGAAAGGAAGTGTGCGGCAAAGACAGGACCATGATAATGAAATACAGTTTGATGGCCCACCAGGTAAAGATTATCTTCCCTAATTATGGAAGCAATTTATTTAGTCATCAAATATTTATGGAGTATCTACCTCATTCGAGACCTATAAACCCATTGCTGTTGAGTTGATTCCAACTCATAGCAACCCGAAACGACAAAGTAGAACTGCCCCATGGAGTTTCCAAGGAGCGGCTGGTAGATTCGAACTGCCAACCTTTTGGTTAGCAGCCAAGCTCTTCGCTGCTGAGCAACCAGGGCTCCCAGTTCTGGACCTATACCAATAGTAAGCAAAAAAAAAAGCATGACCCCTGACCTCATGGAGATTATATTATGGACAGTTGGGGGGTTGGGTAGGGTCCGAAGACCATTTTCAGATTCAGTAATTTGCTAGATGGACTCACAGAACTACTCAGAAAATCTGTTGTATTCATGATTATAGTTTGTTACAGTGAAAGAATAGAAATTGAAATCCACAAAGGGAAAGGTGTACAGAGCAGAGTTCAGGAGAAACCAGAGCTTCCAGTTATTTTCTCTCAGTGGAGTTGCATAAACAGAGCTTAATTCTCACAGTAACAATGTGTGACAACATGTACAAAGTATTGCCAACCAGGAAAGCTTACTTGAGCCTTGGTGTCCAGGGTTTTTATTAGGGGTCAGTCACATAGGCATGGAGCACCAGTGTGACTGACCTTAGCTACTCATTCTCCAGCCTCCACAGAGGTCAAACTGATGGTGTGTTCCAGGGTCCTGGAAGAACAAAAAAAGGCATTCACCATAAATCACATTGTTAGCTATCTGATGTAGCCCAGTACCCCAGGTATAAAAAGACACTCTTATCAGGCAGGACATTCCAAGGGCTTAGAGATTATCTCCCAGGAGTCAGTTAAGGGCTAGTCCTGGAGACTTTTGGGATATGTAAGTTTGGGGAAGCATATGCTTCCTGAGTTAATCTTTTATCATGCAGGAGGAATCCCGTTTCTCTGTTCATAAAATAAGGAAATTGGTTGAAGTCAGTGGTTCCTAAGATTTACAGACATGGGTGCAGGTAGAGTGGGGGTTTGTATATCAGAATCCCCAGAGGTGTCTACAGTAAAGCCTGAGCATTTGTAATTTTTAAGAACTCCCTTCCCTGATTCTGATACTTAGTTTTTGATCAAGGACCACTGGGCATAGCTTCTGGAGTTGAATTACCTCATTTTGAACCTTAGTTCTGTTATTTACTAGTTGAATAAGTCATTTATACTCCCTATGCCTCAGTTTCCTCATCTGTAAAATGAGGTTAATAATAACAAAAAAACCAAACCCTTTGCCATTGAGTCAATTCAGACTCATAGTGGCCCTACAGTACAGAGTGGAACTGCCCCATAGGGTTTCCAAGGGGCAGCTGGTGGATTCCAACTGCCGACTTTTTTGGTTAACAGCTGAACTCTTCATCACGGAGCCACAAGGGCTCTGAGGTTAATAATAATAACTTATTTTTAGGGTTTTTTGTTTTTTTGAGTACTAGAGGAGTAGTGTTTATTTAGAACACTGTCTGGCCTATTGTAGTTATTTGCTGCTGCGTCTCTTCCAACTTGTAGTGACCCTATAGGACAGAGTAGAACTGCCTCATAGGGTTTCCTAGGTTGTGATCTTTATGGGAACAAACCGCCAGGTCTTTTCTCCTGCAAAGCAGGCAGGTGGGTTCAAACCATCGACCTTTCAGTTAGCAGCTGAGTGCTTAACTATTTTGCCACAGGTTCTTTGTCTGGCCTATAGTAAGAACTATATAAACATTTATTGTTATTATCTCAAAGATTTCCTACTCTAATATTCTAGTATTTTGTAAATCATAAATACAGTAGAACTGACTCTGGAGTTTCCTTTACCTCATAGCATCACTGATCCCGCCATGTTTCTCTTTTTACTTTTTGCTGCCACGTATGTTTACAGTTGGATAACAAGAGGTGATGGCTAGTATCCTTAGGCTAAGCATTTGCATAGTAACCATTAATCGTGACTGACACTTGAGTGGACTGCTTATCTGTAGCCATTGGGACGCCTCTCTAACTTAACATGCGGTAACAAGCTTTTACAGAATCACTGGTTTTATGAGCTGAAAGTCAGCTAATAGCTCTGGTTCAAAGAAATTCCCTCTTCGACCAAAATATAGTTCAATATTTTAAGATTTAGGGGGTATTCAATTGCAACTTAACCTATTGGCAACACACAGCAATGGTTTAGCATTAAGTAATAACAGTGGTACAAGTGTTTTGCAATCAGCTACTAACCTAAAAGTTGGTAGTTCGAACCTACCCAATGACTCTGCAGAAGAAAGGCCTGGCGATCTACTTCTATAAAGATTGCAGCCTAGAAAATCCTATGGAGAAGTTCTACTCTGTAACACATGGTTTTGTCATTAGTTGGAATTGATGTGACGGCAACAGGGAATGAAATCTAGGGCTGATATGTTCCTTAGTACCTTTTGGGTGTATTAGTCCTTGCACTAAAGAGTCTTATTCTCAAATAGCACCCCCATGGCACTTTGGCCTATCTTACAGAAGTGGCTTTCAAACATTTCTATTAAGCACCACATCAATTGAAATATACACACTAAAGTATATGCATATTTATTTATGCATAAATTTGTAGCTAAATAAATTATATATGAGCCCAAGTATTTTAATATATTGTTTCATGAAATACTTTTAAAATGACATTTTAGAGGATAAAACAAACAATATTAAAACAGAGGTTATAAAATCATAATTAAGATAATATTTAAATGTTATATAATTTTGATACATTATCAAAAGATTTCATCATCAGTTTGGAAAACACAGTTGAACAGCTCTTTTTACCATTTACTGTAGGACTTCTTGTTGTTAGCTGCTGTCCACCCCCAACTCATAGTGACTCCATGTGCAATGAAACAAAACTCTGTCCAACAGCGTTTTCATTGGCTGATTTTTGGAAGTAGATAGCAAGGACTTTCTTCCTGGTCTACCTTAGTCTGGAAGCTCTGCTGAAATCTGCTCAGTCTCATAGCAACACAGAAGCTTCCACTGACAGACGGGTGGTGGTTGTGCATTAAGTGCATTTACCAAGAATTGAACCTGGGTTTCCCACATGGAAGGTGAGAATTCTATCATTAAACCACCAATGCCCCTTCTTAGAGACTTCCATATGCTATTATGCCTTGTTATTTTTTTAGAGAATTATAGAATATAGTATTTCCCAAACTTCCCCGCCCCAATAACTCTTTTGTCTGGGAAGATTTATCAGTGGCTCAAGGGATATTAGCAGACCATGTAAAACACTTTTGAAAATACAGCCTTGTGAGTGTCAAGAATTTATTGTGTGAGTAGTAGGGTGGACAAGGAGCCCTGGTTGCACAGTGATTAAACACTCAGCTGTTAACCATAATGTTGGAGTTTTGAACCCACCAGTTACTCCATAGGAGGAAGACGTGGCAGTCTGCTTCCATAAAGATTTACAGCCTTGGAAACCCTATGGGACAGTTCTACTCTGTCTTATAGGGTCGCTATGAGCCGGAATTGACTCAATGGCAACAGGCTAGTGGGGTGGATATTTATTTGTTTGTTTGTGTTAGGCTGCTCAGCTTCCTCTTCCTAATAGCACTCTGATTTCCTTTTCGAAATCGATTGAGTTGCCTGTTTTACCAAATGGAGTCAACTATGTTCCAGGAAAGGATTAAGCCTTGAGGCCTAAGGTATCCATCCATCCATTACATATAATGATTGAACTTCTCTCCCATGCATCTCGAATGGTACTAGTATTGTACCACCCTGGGGAGAATTGACAAATTTGTCACTCAAATCATTTACTCTTTTCTGTGATTCAGATGAGGAACGCTGGTTGAGAAAGGCTGCCATGTGAAGGATTTCCTTAAGGTTCCTTCTGCTGGATTCAAGCTCTTACCACTCTAGTAAAGCTTGACGGTGAGCATATACCTTAAATTCAGGCAATTTGGATCCCCTCTCCTAGGTCTTGACTTGGTTCTTTCATACATCCATGACTAATCCTCTAACCTTCCCATTGGTTATACGCATTGCTGATGTCCTTTCAATAAATTTCTTTATTCTTAAATTAGCCAGATTAGGTTTCTGTTGCTGATAATCCATAATTCTACCCTCATAACAGTAGCTTCCTTTACAATCAACAATTATTGGACTGTTTTAGAAGGTAGGACAGTAAAAGAAAGATAGACCTAGGTACAATGGGTAGAAAAATCAGAATTTTGAGACACATTGGAATTTGCCATCACACTTATACCCAACTTAATATGCTGGATTCTAAGCTCCCTTCTTTGCTCTCAACAAACAAAACCTCTCAGTTTCTCCGTTCTCTCTTGGCTGATGAAAACAAGCAAACACAATGAGTTGCCAAGCTCACTTTGGGGTCCTTGGATGAAAGAACTGTATAAATAAAAACACAGAACTCCATACACTTCAGTTTTAGATGGCTTTAGAGATGGAACAAGATCAATCTTCAACAAGTGGAAAAAAGAGAGGAGAAATGAAGGTGAAGGCACCTATAGAAAACAGCTGTCTGAGCATCCATCATGCTAAATCATTCTTCTAAGAGTATCCATTATCTCCAGAAGAGAATGAGAAAGGCCTGTAGCAAAGGATGTCTAAAAATACCTAGAATGCTTATGGATTTTTTAAAAGCAGACCACCTGCTCTTTTATAAGTAATTATTTGTGCTTTAGTAATGCAAGGCAGTTACATTGTCAGCAGGAGAGGTCTCAATTATACCCCCATCTTGGTATTGAATGTGAAGTTCTCCATGGAAGCCAAGGAAAAAAGGAAAAGAGAAAAAAAGAAAAAAAAAAAATTTACAAATGTTCCAAACCAGATGTTCACTTTGAAATCTAATGGAGATCTCCTAATTATTCTCATTTCATTAATGAAGCTGTAGAGGGCTAGCATGTGGTTTTACAAGCAGGAGGCTGTTCAGGAAGTACCCAGCTGCTAGGAACATTTCCACAATGAGCACAATGTTGGAGCCATCATGGAGAGGTTGATCAGAGAGGTGGGCCCCCTGGATTCATCCATGACTTGCTTGGATTTTATCATCATGCTATTCCAGGAGTTTCTACACTGGCCTAGCTAATTGAGAAATCAGCCCTCAGATCACACTTGATTTGCTTTGACATTTTCCACACCATGAAGAGAAATATATTGATCAGGTTTCTTAAAACCGGAATATGAGCTTTCCTTTCAAGAAGCAGCCTCTGAAGATGAGTATGGGAAGCTTCCCCTTGCTGGTTCTGATTTGCACACATACAAAAGAATACCTCATATTTCTTTTTTTTGTTGTGCTTTAAGTGAAAGTTTACAATTCAAGTTGGTTTCTCATACAAAAATTTATACACACATTATTATGTAACCTGTTGCTCTCCCTATACTGTGACAGCACACTCCTCCTTTCTACCTCGATTTCCCGTGTCCATTCAACCAGCTCCTGACCCTCTGTGCCTTCTCATCTCGCCTCCAGACACGAGCTACCCATTTAGTCTCATGTATCTACTTGAGCTAAGAAGCACTCTCATCACGAGTATCACTTTATATCCCATAATCCAGTCTAAACTTTGAAGAGTTGGCCTCAGGATTCGCTTATTTTTGGGCTAACAGAGAGTCCAGGGGCCATGTCTTCCGGGGTCCCTTCAGTCTCAATCAAACCATTAAGTCTAGTCTTTTTACTAGAATTTGAGTTCTGCACCCTACTTTTCTACTGCTCTGGCAGGGATTCTCTGTTGTTTTCCCTGTCAGGGCAGGCACTGGTTGTAGCCAGGCACCAACTAGTTTTTCTAGTCTCAGGCTGAGGAAGTCTCTGGTTTATGTGGTCCTTTCAGTCTCTTGGGCTAATATTTTCCTTGTGTCTTTGGTGTTCTTCATTCTCCTTTGCTCCAGGTGGGTTGGGACCAATTGATGCATCTTAGATGGCTGTTCACTAGCTTTTAAGACCCCAGAAGCCACTCACCAATGTGGGATGCAGAATGTTTTCTTAATAAAGTTTGTTACGCCAGTTGACCTAGATGTCCCCTGAAACCATGGTCCCCAGACTCCCATCCCTGCTACTCTGTCTCTCAAAGTGTTTGGTTGTATTCAGGAAACTTCTTAACTTTTGTTTAGTCCAGTTGTGCTGACTTCCCCTGTAGTGTATGTCGTCCTTTCCTTCACCTAAGATAATTCTTGTTTACCATCTAGTTAACGAATACCCCTCTCCCTCCCTCCCCACTCTCGTAACCATCAAAGAATGTTTTCTTCTGTGTTTAAACCTTTTCTTGAGTTCTTATAATAGTGGTCTTATACAATATTTGTCCTTCTGTGACTGACTAAATTCACTCAGCATAATGCCTTCTAGATTCCTCTATGTTATAAAATGTTTCGTGGATTCATCGTTGTTCTCTATCATTGTGTAGTATTCCATTGTGTGAATATATCATAATTTGTTTATCCATTCATCCATTGATAGGCACCCAGGTTGTTTCCATCTTTTTGCTATCATGAACAGTGCTGCAATGAACATGGGTGTTCATGTATCTATTCGTGTGACGGCTCTTATTTCTCTAGGGTATATTCCAAGGAGTGGGATTGCTGGATCGTATGTTATTTCTATTTCTAGCTTTTTAAGGAAGTGCCAAATCGATTTCCAAAGTGGTTGTATCATTTTACATTTCCACTAACAGTACGTAAGTGTTCCAGTCTCTCCACAACCTCTCCAACATTTATTATCTTGTGTTTTTGGATTAATGCTAACCTTGTTGGGGTGAGATGGTATCTCACTGTAGTTTTGATTTTCATTTCTCTAATGGCTAATGATCGTGAGCATTTCCTCATGTGTCTGTTAGCTGCCTGAACATCTTCTTTGGTGAAGTGCCTGTTTATATCGTTTGCCCATTTTTTAATTGCATTTTGCAGTATCTTGTAGATTTTAGAGATTACACGCTGATCGGATTTGTCGTAGCCAAAAATGTTTTTCCAGTCTGCAGGTTGTCTTTTTACTCTTTTGGTGAAGTCTTTTGATGAGCATGAGTGTTTGATTTTTAGGTGCTCCCAGTTACCTAGTGTGTCTTCTGGTGTTTGGACATTGTTAGTAATGTTTTGTATTCTGTTTATGCCATGTATTAGGGCTCCTAGCATTGTCCCTATTTTTGTATCCATGATATTTATCGTTTTAGATTTTATATTTAGGTCTTTGATCCATTTTGAGTTAGTTTCTGTGTATGGTGTGAGGTATGGGTCTTGTTTCCATTTTTGGCACATGGGTAGCCAGTTATGCCAGCACCATTTGTTAAAGAGACTGTCTTTTCCCCAATTAATGGACTTTGGGACTTTGTCAAATATCAGCTGCTCATAGGTGGACAAATTTATGTCTGGATTCTCAATTCTGTTACATTGGTCTATGTATCTGTTGTTGTACCAGCACCAGGCTGTTTTGACTACCATGGCGGTATAATAGGTTTTAAAATCAGGTAGTGTGAGGCCTCTCACTTTGTTGTTCTTCTTCAGTAATGCTTTACTTGTCCGGGGCCTCTTCTCTTTCCATATGAAGTTGGTGATTTGTTTCTCCATCTCATTAAAAAATGCCATTGGAATTTGGATCGGGATTGCAGTGTATCTGTAGATCGCTTTGGGTAGAATTGACATTTTCACAATGTTGAGTCTTCCTATCCATGAGCAAGGTATGTTTTTCCACTTATGCAGGTCTCTTTTGGTTTCTTGCAGTAGTGTCTTGTAGTCTTCATTGTACAGGTCTTTTATTTCTCTGGTTAGATTTATTCCTAAGTATTTTATCTTCTTGGGGGCTATTGTAAATAGTATAGATTTGGTGATTTCCTCTTCAACATTTTCTTTGTTGAGGAACACCTCATATTTCTGGTGGTAAAAAGAGCCACACACTTCAAATTAACATTCTCAGAACAGGTTTCTCATTAAGATTTTAAAAGGTGGTTTCAGAGGTCAAATACCAACTGATTTCAAAAAGCATATTAGCTGAGGAGTAACAACCAGGTAATTTATCCAGATCTGGTATATAGTGCTTAATCTTTATTATTTTTCAATCATCAATTATGTTTGAAAATAAAATTGCATGTGGATTAGGAAATGATGCCGATTTTGTCTGACAGGAGATTTTTACAGTTTGCTGTAAAAGTATTTGGAAAGTTTATCATTACCTAAACTTTTGGTCATATGGGATATGTTTCTTTACCCAAAGCCTTCAAAAATGCTTGAGGAATTGCTTTTGTTGTTCAGGGACGTTTTGTTTTATTATTTATTTATTTATTTTATTTTTGTGTGTGTGTGTGTGTTTGTGTCTGACGGGGCATCTGTGTTTGGCACAAATGGTTACGCGTTCAACTACTAACTGAAAGGTTGGTAGATTGAACCCCTCCAGAGGCACCTTGGAGGAAAGGCCTGATGATCTGCTTCCCAAAAGTCACAGTCCTGAAAACCCTATGGATCCTAGTTCTACTCTACAACACATGGGGTCACCATGAGTTAGAATTGACTCAATGGCAACTGGTATGTTATGGTATGTATGCGATGGATGTTGAGCAGGGTGATGGAGAAAAACAAGGAGGCACAGTAACTAAATACTAAGCACTAAAATAATATGAATGTTGTTGTTGTTAGGTGCCATCGAGCCAGTTCTGACTCATAGCAACCACATGTACAACAGAACAAAATACTGCCCAGTCCCGTGCCATCCTCACAATCATTTCTGTGTTTAAGCCCATTATTGCAGCCACTGTGTCAATCCATTTCATTGAGGGTCTTCCTCTTTTTCGCTGACCCTCTAACTTACCAAGCATGATGTCCTTCTCCAGGGACTGGTCCCTTCTGATAACATGTCCAAAGTAAGTGAGACAAAGTCTCACCATCCTTACTTCCTAGGAGCACATTGGCTGTACTTCTTCCAAGACAGACTTGTTCGTTCTTCTGGCAGCACATGGTATATTCAATATTCTTCACCAAAACCATAATTCAAAGGGATCAATTCTTCTTCAGTCTTCCTTATTCATTGTCCAGCTTTTGCATGCATATGAAGCGATTTATACAGACTCACACCAAGATTTGAATGACTGAGCACACACTGATTCTTGTATTGGTATTGTATTGGTCAGACTTGACTATCATTTACTGAAAGAAAATGTTTTTACTAAAGCTAAGCATTAGTGAGAAGAACATGGTACTGCATGCAGCATGGATTGGATTTAAGAGAGAAGGGAGGCTGCAGGACCAGTTAGGAAGCTATGGCAGTAGTCCTAGTGAGGGGATAATTGAGACAGGGGTAGGACAAATGGCAGTGAGCTGTGAGAAGACCATGGAGGCAACAGGCATTCACTCCAGAAGCAGGGGTTCCCTAATATTTGCAGATCGAGGTGTTCTTTGTATTGGCAAAAGTTTTATTCACCCCACATGATAGTGTTGCCTTCTTAGCATTTATTAATAAAGAAAAGATGTGACATCAAGGACTACATTCATCCACTTCATTGTTATATGCCCAGTAGACGGTAGAATAATCTAGGATATACTAGGCATTTAATAATTAACGTAATGACAAATACTATCGTGGGTTGGGTTCTCTGGAGGAGCAAAACCAGTGAAGCGTATTTATATGTATATATATACACGCACACACACGTATATATATAGAGAGATTTATTTCAAGGAAACGGCACACACCATTGTGGAGGCTGGCAAGTCTCAAATCTGCGAGTCAGACAATCAGGCTGGAAGCTCACCTTGACTCGTGGTTGCAGAGGCTGAGGAACCCAAATTGGGAGGTCAGACGAGAGGCCACTGGCTCATGGGGCTGTGGGAGCTGGTGGATCCCAAAATCTGCAGGTCAGACAACAGGCTGTTGGCTCATGTCCCAAGAACCAAAGGTCAGAGGATGATGAGTTGGATGCAGAAATGAGAGATGCTGAGCTTTGCTAGACCATCGATATATATTGGATACAGGCTACAACCCCAAGGAAACTCCCCTTTCAGCTGACTGGCTACTCAGATCACAAAAAGTAGAATGATTACATAATATCTGCCAAACCACTGAGAACCATGGCCTAACCAAGTTGACACATAATCTTAACCATCATGGTTCACCCCTTATCATCTTGGTACCTATTCACATCTGGTTAAGACATACATAATCTCTAAATAAAGACAATTATAAAGTCATACTTGAGCCTAACTTGGTACAACTAACATGTGTACAACCAAAAACTCACTAGCCCCACTTAGAACTTATATTTTGTAATAGGTATTGGAATAAGGGAGGGAAGAAAACAAAGATATTGGGTATAGATAGATAGACAGATAGATAGATCAATAGATATGCACTCATACACATACAACAAAACATAGAAGAAATACTAAAAACAATTACAGTCCTTTTTTCTGCAACTGGGCACGTGGTCATAACTGGTATTTAGAACTACCTTCTTTCACCACCCATTCCATATTCTCTTTGCCATCAGCAAGAACCTCAGCTGGTCATGGTTCTTTGCCTGGTAGGGAGACCTAAACCTTCATTTCTGAAGAATCTGGGCCATTAATATTTATGTTGGAACTGGGTTGCTGTAGCTTTCCATTGACTTTAATCACAGGGCACGGTAGTACTAAGAGATGTCCTAAGGGATCTCCTATAGTCCAGACATACACTTCTTTACCTCCATTATGTAATATCAATCTGATTTCTCCTTCGTAATCAGGATCAACCACATCAGTCAATATGGTAACTTCCTTCTCTGGCTGTTGATCCAGAAGCATAAGGAGCCTAAAGTGGCCAGGTGGCATTCTTAACTTCCAGTTCAATGGAATCAGTGTTGTGTCTTGGTGGGAGCATTCCTCCCTTTGGAACTAAGACCTTTATACCTCAGAGCCTAGGGTCACAGGGATAGGAAGGAAAAATTTTACAAATGGGTCACTAGGGGTAATAGTGAGTGGTGCCACTCCCATTTCCACCCCTTGATTACTGGACCCATAAATCCGTGATATGGGAAACACAGTATCATATATTGGATGCTGGTTTAAAGCATATACAGCCTCCTAGAGAACATTGCTTCAACCCTGCAAGGTATTGACCTCTAGCTGGCACCATATTTGTGATTTTAAAAGGCCAGTCCATTGTTCTATCAAGCCAGCTGCTTTAGGATGATGGGGAATATTGTAAGACCAGTGAATTCCGTAAGCATGGGTCCATTGCCATACATAATTTGTGGTGAAGTGAGTTCCTTGATCTGAGGAAATGCTGTGTGGGATACCACAACTGTAGATAAGGCATTTTGTAAGTCCACAGATGGTAGTTTTGGCAAAAGCATTGCGTGCAGGGATGGCAAATCCATATCCAGAGTAAGTGCCTATTCCAGTAACAACAAAATGCTGCCCTTTCCATGATGAAAGTGGTCCAATGTAATCAATTTGCCACCAGGTTACTGGCTGATTACCTGAGGAATGGTGCCATATTGACGACTCAGTGTTGGCTCTGCTGCTGGCAGATTGGGCACTCAGCAGTGGTTGTAGCCAAGTCGGCCTTGGTGAGTGGTAGAAGCCCATGTTACTGAGCCAATGCATAACCTCCATTCCTGCCACCATGGCCACTTTGTTCATGAGTCCATTGGGCAATGATAGGAGTGGCTGGGGAAAGAGGCTGACTGGTATCCACAGAATACGTCATCCTATCCACTTGATTGTTAAAATCCTACTCTGTTGAGGTCACCCTTTGGTGAGCATTCACATGGGACACAAATATGTTCACTTCTTTGGCCCATTCAGAGAGGTTAGTCCACATGCTTCTTCCCCATACCTCCTTGTAAACAATTTTCCAATCATGTTCCTTCCAGTTTCCTGACCATCCAGTCAAAACATTGGCCACAGTCCATGAATCAGTATACAATCGCACATCTGACCATCTCTGCTTCTAATCAAAATGATCAAACAGGTGCACTGCTCAAAGTTAAGCCCACTGGGAAGACTTCTCTTCACCACTATCCTTCAGGGAGATCCCAGAAATGGGCTTCAGTGCTGCCACTGCCCACTTTCAAGTGGTGCCTGCATATCGTGCAGAGCCACCTGTAAACCAGGCATGAGTTTTCTCTTCCTCAGTCAACTGATCGTAAGGAACTCCCCATGGAGCCATGGGTGTAGACTAGGAGAAGGAAGGTAATGTGGCAGGAGGGGGGACCGTGGGCATTTAGACCATTTCTTCATTTAACTTACTTGTTCCTTCAAATCCTCAAGCCTGATCTCATATATACCACTTCCATTTAATAATGGAGTGCTGCTGTGCGTGTTCAACTTTGTGACTTTGTGGGTCAGACAACATCCAGTTCATGATGGGCAGTTAAGGCCTCATGGTGACTTGGTGGCCCATGATTAAGAGTTCAGTCTCTACTAAGGCCCAGTAACAAATCAAAAGCTGTTCCTCAAAAGGAGAGCAGTTATCTCCAGGGGATGGCAGAGCTTTGCTCCAAAATCCTAAGGGTCTACACTGTGATTCACCAATAGGGGCCTGCTAAAGACTCCAAACAGTGTCTCTGTCTGCCATTGGCACTTCAATAAATTTTGCATCTGCCGGATCATATGGCCCAAGTGGCAGAGCCATTTGTTTGTCTCCCTGAAACCGCTGCAGAGCCATCTCCAGTTCTGGGCTTCACGCAAAGCTAGCAGTTTTTTGAGTGGCTTGATAAATAGGCTGGAGTAACACACCCAAATAGGGGATATGTTGCCTTCAAAATCCAAAAGGCACACCAGGCACAGTACCTCTTTTTTAGTTGTGGGGGGGCCAGATGCAAGAACTTACCCTTCACTTTAGAAAAAATATCTCAACATGCCCCACACTACTGGACCCCTAGAAATTTCACTGAGGTGGAAGGTGCCTAAATTTTTGCCAGATTATTTCCCCATCCTCTAGCACACAAATGTCTTCCCAATGTACCAGCGTTACATTTTGTGGAAAGGAAAGGAGATCAGGGTTACTGTGGACTAAATTATGACATAGGGTTGGAGAGTTGATATACCCTGAAGTAGGACAGTGGTGTATTACTGTCCTTGCCGGCAAACTGTTTCTAGTGTTCCTTTGAAACCAGAATAGAGGAAAAGACATTGGTCAGATCAATAGCTGCATACCAGGTACCAGGTGATGTACTAATTTGCTCAGTCTGTGAAACATCTGGAACAGCAGCTGCAGTTGTAGTCACTACCTGGTTAAGTTTACCACAATGCACTGTACTTCTCCAAGAACCATCTGTTTTTTGCACAGGTCAAATATGCAAGTTGAATGAGGATGTGGTTGGAATCACCACTCCTGCATCCTTCAAGTCTTTGCAGTCTTGGCACTAATCTTTGCAGTTCCTCCAGGAATGCAGTATTGCTTTTGGGTTACTATTTTCCTAGGTAGGAGCAGTTCTAATGGCCCCCCACTTGGCTTTTCTACCATAATAGTCCTCATTCCACATATCAGGGATCCAATGCTTGGGTTCTGCCAGTTTCCGAGGATATCTACTCCAATTGTGCCTTATGGAACTGGATAAATCACTGCAGGATAGATTCGGGGACTCACTGTACCCACTGTGAGATGGACCTGAGCTCAGACTCCATTAATAACCTGATCTCTATATGCCCCTACTCTGACTGGTGGGTCACAGTGACATTTTGGGTCTCCTGGAATTAATGTCAGTTCAGAGCCAGTGTCTAGTAATCTCTAAATATTCTGATTATTTCCTTTTCCCCAATGAACAGTCATGCTTGTAAAAGGCCACAGATCCCTTTGAGGAAGGCTGGGAGAAAGATTAACAGTGTAAATTTTTGACAATGTAGTAAGGTTCTTCCTGAAGGGGACCCAGCCTCCCCTTCACTCAAGGGGTTGTCGGTCTGTAAAATGGCTCAAGTCTGGGAATTGATTGAGGGGCTGTGACTCTGTTCTGGCAATTCAAGTTAGACTGCCATTCACTTGACCCAGAATTCTTCCACTTGTACATATCAAGTAAATATTTAGTAGATTTCCTACTTCACTCCTAGGGACACCATGACTAAGTAGCTAATGCTGTAAGTCCATTCGAGTCAGACTATTCTGATTACTGCTTTGACTCTACTGTCCATTACAGTAAACACATCCACTTTGTCTTTGTCAATTGAGTGTCAGCACTTGGCTCCTACCACCACGGGGCCCAATCAGCCCCATTGTAGTTAGGTGTCTTAATTCAGTCAGGGGAGTTCCCACACTTATTTCCCAGGCTTTTGTTTGTATATATTAGAAAAATCAAGTAGTTCTTCTGGAGTGTAGCATACCTCCTCCTGGGTTGTACTTTGTGCTTCACAACTTTTGGTGCTTTCTGGGACTTAAGCCTAGTTATAGGTCTAGAAGCAAAAACGGGTGATGGGGGTGGGTCCTGGGGACATTCAGCAATGTCTTGTAAAGCATCTGCCTAAGGTGATGCCCCAGGCAATACCATAGGTTCTGCCCCAGGCAATATCTCCAATACTCTTCAGGCACAGCTGGGTTACTCTCATCAGATGAGGGTGGAAAGGATAATGGTATTAGTGGGGAAGAGTGGCTTAGCAAAGATGGAGTAATCTCTTCAGATGGGAGTAAGAGGACTGGTTTTGTTGGCAGGAATGATTCAATGGAATTTAGGGCTCAGTGCCCTCAGCTTCCTGATTATCTGTCCATATGTCTCCATCCCAAGTTTCAGGATCCCTTTTCTTCCCAATCAATACCCTCACTTTATCTCTGGACACCATCTGAAGTTGGGAATTCAATTGGCGTTGTAATTCAACCACTCTTACGGTAAAAGTCTGGGTTTGGTTTTCAGCTATATTAGCTCTGTTAGTACAAAAAATAAGACTTTCTTTCAGGGCACAAGTGGCGACTGTCAGGTCTTTTATGTGGTGCTTGAGCTGTGACTCTGAAGCCCTGAGCTCGTCTCTTGTCTTTTACCACTTTGTCTAGCAAAAGAAGGACCAACCAACCAGCCTCCCTATACTTCTCATTCTGACAAAATTGTAGGAAAGTATCAAATATGCAATCATCCATAGCCTTATCTCTCACAAATATTTGATCCATTGGTGGTGATATTTTGTGTATTTCTATTACCACCTCACACCATGGATTAACAGTGCCCTCTTTAATACTGGAAGCAGAGTCATCAGCATCTTTAAGACTAGCTAGACTTCAGAACCAATTCAGAAAACTCATCCTTACTATTTTGTTCCTCTAGAATAGGCTGGGTTCCCTAGAGGTGCAAAACCAGTGAAATATATATATATATAAGTATATATACACACAGAGATTTATTTCAAAGAAATAGCTCACACAGTTGTGGAGGCTGGCAAATTCTAAATCTGTGGGTCAGATGTCAGACTGGAAGCAACTCACACGGTTTCAGGAGCTGAAGAACTCAAATCAGCAGGTCAGACAGGAGACTGCTGGCTTACAGGGCTGTTGTTGTTAAGTGCCGTCAAGTCAGTTCCAACTTATAGGGACCCTATGTACAACAGAATGAAACACTGCCCTGTCCTGCACCATCCTCATAATTGTTGCTATGCTTGAGCCCAATGTTGCAGCCACTGGGTCAATCCGTCTAATTGAAGGTCTTCCTCTTTTTCGCTGACCCTCTAATTTACCAAGCATGATGTCCTTCTCCAGGGATTGGTCCCTCCTGCTAACACATCCAAAGTATGTGAGACATAGTCTTGTCATCCTCGCTTCTAAGGAGAATTCTGGCTGTATTTCTTCCAAGACAGATTTGTTCGTTCTTTTGGCAGTCCATGGTATATTCAATATTCTTCGCAAACACCTTATTTCAAAGGCATCAATTCTTTTTTGGTCTTCCTTATTCATTGTCAGCTTTCACATGCATAGGAGGCGATTGAAAACACCATGCCTTGGGTCAGGTGCACTTTAGTCTTCAAGGTGACATCTTTGATTTTTAATACTCTAAAGAGGTCTTTCGCAGCAGATTTGTTCAATGCAATGCATCTTTTGATTTCTTGACTGCTGCTTCCATGGGTGTTGATCGTGGATCCAAGTAAAAGAAAATCCTTGACAACTTCAATGTTTTCTCCATTTACCATGATCTTGCTTACTGGTCCAATTGTGAGGATTTTTGTTTTCTTTATATTGAAGCATAATCCATACTGAAGACTATAGTCTTTGAACTTCATTGGTAAGTGCTTCAAGTTCTCTACCTTTCAGCAAGCAAGCTTGTGCCATCTGCATAACACAGGTTGTTAATGAGTCTTCTTCCAATCCCGATGCCCTGTTCTTCTTCGTATAGTCCAGCTTCTCAGATTATTTGCTCAGCATACAGATTGAATAAGTATGGTGAAAGGATACAACCATGACGTACACCTTTCCTGACTTTAAACCACTCAGTATCCCCATGTTCTGTTCAAATGACTACCTCTTGGTCTATGTACAGGTTCCTCATGAGCACAATTAAGTGTTCTGAAATTCTCAATCTTTGCAGTGTTATCCATTATTTATTACAATCTACACAGTCGAATGTCTTTGAATAGTCAATAAAACATAGGTAAACATATTTCTGGTATTCTCTGTTTTCAGCCAGAATCCATCTGACATCAGCAATGATATCCCTGGTTCCACGTCCTCTTCTGAATCCAGCTTGAATTTCTGGCAGTTCCCTATCGATGTACTGCTGCAGCCTCTTTTAAATGATCTTCAGCAAAATTTTACTTGCATGTGATATTAGTGATATTGTTTGATAATTTCTGAATTCAGTTGGATCACCTTTCTTTGGAATAGGCATAAATATGGATCTCTTCGAGTTAATAGGCCAGGTAGCTGCCTTCAGGGTCTGTAGGAGCTGGTAAATTCTAAAGTCTGCAGGTCAGACAGCAGGCTGCTGGCACATGTTGCTAGAACTGAAGGTCAGAGGATGACAAGTCAGATGCAGGATCAAGAGAGACTGAGCTTTGCCAGAATATCCATATAAATTGGATGCAGGCCACACCTCCAAGGAAACGCCCCTTTCAATTGATTGGCTGCTCACATCAGATCTCAAAATAGAGGATGATTACATAATATCTGCCAAACCACTGAGAATCATGGCCTAGGCAATTTGACACATAGCCTTAACCATCACAAATGCTGATATAAATTCAATAAATAAATATTTTATATTCATCTCAAATAATATTGACATATATTTGAAAACAGTAGCATGCAAACAAGTGAGATATACTATTTGGCTTAAAGACAATGATTCCTGTGCCCAATATATTCAATAACCCCTTGAAATTATAGCTCATTCTATAGCCCTCCTCCCTATGATCCACAACCCACATATTGGGAATCACCACCTTAAGGCAGAAACTTACAGACTAGAGTCATACTTAAAAGTTTCAGGTCTAGAATCTGACAGATCTTAACCACTGCTTAAAAGCTCTACTTCTTCAAGCAAGTTGCTTAACATTTTCTAGGCTTCAATTTCTTCATCTATAAAATGGTGATAATAATTGTACCAACTATTACCTTGAGCATTAAGTGACATAATACGTGTGAAGTGCTTAGCAAAGTGGCTGGCACATGGTGAGAGTTCTATAATGTTAGCTGACAGTGTTATTATCATTATTTTCTATTCTTGGAGAATAAGGCTTTTACAAGAACTGATGAGAGATAAATCTGGATGGCCTTGTAGGCTTATTTCCTCCTCCCTTTTGGTAGCTTCGCAGGAGTGAGCTCAGCAGGTCTGGGTTAGCTCAATAGAAGCACTGGGCTCCCAAGTCTCCTCCTTTCTAACAAGGGAGTGTATCTGACCAAGAGCTGCCATTACACAATTGTGGTGGTGTGTTAGTGAACCAGCTCTTGAAAACAAACTTTTTGAGGAACCACCAAATTATTTTCCACAGTAGCTGTACCTTTTTCAGTCTCACTAGTAATGGATTAGCTTTCTGATTTCTCCACATCCTCACCAACACCTGTTGTTCCCCCACCTTTTTACCACTAAAAGGGGGTAAAGTAATATCTCATTGTGGTTTTGCTTTGCATTTCCCTAATGAGTGACACCATTGAACATCTTTTCATATGTTTCTTGATTGTTTGTATTTCTTCTTTGGCGAAATGTCTATTCATGTCCTCTGCCCATTTTTGATTGGGTTGTTTGTCTTTTTGTCGTTAAGCTTTGGGAGTTTTTTATATATTCTGGATATTAAATTCATTATCAGATACGTGGTTCCCAAAAAATTCTCTCCCAATCTGTAGGTTGTCTCTTGTTATTAACACAAATGTTATATTACTTTTCTGCTTATGCTATGTTTGTGGTATTTGTCAGTTATAAAAAAATACATATTTTCTAATTCTAAATAAATATGCATATCCCCAATAAACAGACACACACACACACAAACTTAAAAATCCCTGTTTTATATTATTTTCCAATTTCTGTGGTGTAAACATTTTCACCATGGCCAACAGCAAGCTTTTTAATGAAAATTCACTGAAAGCACAGTTGGGAAGAGATGAGCATGATTGGCTTCCATGAGCCAGTATGAGCCTGCTGCCGCACACTACTAAAATGTTCACATAGATGTTCCCTGTCTCTCTGACCCTATAAATACATAGAATATTATTATGCTGTGGCCACTGTCTTTCAGAATGTTAGCCCTGATGCCTGCAGAACAGCTATGCCTGGCCTATGCCTTGGGAAATGAGAGTTAAGGATATTGCACGAACTCTACTGTTACTAGGTGGTAACTCCAGTTCTTGCCAGCATGACTCCTATTGGCCAATAAACAAGAGACCGAGATGGCAGAACAGGAAAGACACCTCTATTTCATTGTGCAAGGAAAAGGAGTCAGTCAGAGGTACTGCTGCCAATACTGCTCCCCAAGGGTGGGCAGGCAAGTTACTTTTAAGGGGTTTACAAGCAGGAAGTTCATACAAGTTACATCAGCAACATTCTTAATTATATTGTGCAGGCTCAGTGGGGTACATATAACTTCCAAGTAAAGGCAGAATTCAAATACAAAGCTGGGGGGAGGAAGCCCAGCAAGGAAACAGGATTTTTAATATAACACTGTGGGAGCTCTGTCTCACTACTACCTCTCTTTTAAGTTTTCCCCCAATAAAACCTATGTTATATCTACACTGCCTGGTGCTAGTGGCATGTGACCATTACCCCTTTACGTGACAAAAGTAAGGCCTGATATGAAGACTATTGGCATTTCAAGCATCAAAGGCATATATTTAGGTGTGGTAAAAATGAAGCCCCTCAAGCATAACAAGGAGATGAACATCTGCTTTACTTTTCCCAAGCATTTGACTAGCCCAGCTTATAAAGCATTTCTAGAGGAGAATCTGCTTTTAAACTATAAATCACCTTGATGTCCTGATTTCCCATATTGAAAATGACCTCTACATCACCTCTAAGGACACTTCCAGCTCTTACATTGAGAAATGCTGAACCATATTCAAGGCATTGCTCAGGTCTGTTAAACTCTTTCACCAAAGAGCAATTTTATTTTAAATGTAGAAAAAGCACACTAAGAACTACAAAGGCTGAGGCATAGAATGAGGTCTTTTGGTTGTTCTTACCACTGATTAAATGCATTTGTGTGGAATAGCCTATCAAGAAGAATTATTAGCTTTTTGTAAAAACTTAAAATGCAGAGTAGTAAAAATCTGTCAAATGCAGAATTTTATTGTGCATAAATCTATACCTTAGCTGATATTCATTAAATGGGTCTCTGTTAGTAAGTTCCGCCTTGGCACACATAAGTTCTCATTTAACTGAAAGTTTCCTTTAGCTGTAAGTGCTTGCCTTTGGCCATGGACTTATTCTAAAAGGCCTTAGGGGCATGTTTCCCCTTGATTTAAGTTCAAACATTTCAATTTCTCTTCCTAACAGGTCAAATTCTCTCTCATCTCCCTTTGGACTCTCCCTGTTTCCACATCCATTTGTTTCCATTGTGTTGTCAGATGTCCCTCAGGGGAATGGAAGAAGATGGAGGATGGGAGTGGGGGGTTGTAGAGATACAGGCTCTTAGACAGCTAATAAGAGCACCAGGAGCCCTTCTGAGAAAAGATGGTTTGAGCGAGATGATTTCTAATGCCCTGGTCAGCTATCACATTCTGAAAACCTCTAGAGCTCAAGTAGGTGTGAAGGGTATAGGAAGAAGTATCTACAATCCATCTCCCTATGTGATATTAAACAAAAAGAATAGCTAAGCTATACTGAATGCTTACTAAGGACTGGATATTATTTTTAGACGCATTATCTCATTACAATCTATATAAACTAATATTCACATTTTACCAATGAGGTCACTGAGGATAAAAAATGTTACGTACTTGTCCAAGTTTTGCAGCTTACAACTGCCGGACTTGGGACTTGAGCCCTGGTCTGAAATCCAAGTCTGTGTTTTTAACCATTCTAAGCACAGCCTCCATTCAGTTAAGGAAATTTGATGAACTTTGGTCAGTCAAATCCTGTTTTCTACGGCTTGGATAGAACTTTATTGTTATTTTAATCACTGTCTGTGATTGACCTTCAATAAGCAACAATCAAGTTTTAAGTTTCTTCAACACCCTTCCTTGTTACGCAATGAAAAAGAAAAGTATGCTAACAGGGCTTTCGCTATTTTTAAGGGAACTGTGTCACATTTTCTGGCTAACCCATTGACCCGTTCTTAGCGACCCTATAGTACAGAGTAGAACGGCCCCATAGGGTTTCCATGGAGTGCCTGGTGGATTGGAACTGCTGACCTTTTGGTTAGCAGCCATAGCTCTTAACCACTAACTATGTCACCAGGGTTTCCATTTTGTGGTTAGTTAAATAATTACGGCACTGGTCCTTTATTTCTAATGACAATAGTGAATGTTTACTGGATGCATTCCCATACTTTGTTATTTTACCCTCACCACAGTCCTCTGGGGTAGAAGTTATTATTGTACCCATTTTCAAATGAGAAAGCCAATTCACACTATCATATACAACAAATGGCTTAGCCAGGATTGGAATCTTGGCTTTCTGATTCCAAAGCCTATTCTTGTTTCACTTCACCACTCTTAACTCCAGGTCCAAAATATTCAAATACGTAACCCCACCCCCACCCCACCCCCCGAAAAAAAACCTTTGCCGTCAATTCAAATTCATACTGACCCTATAGGACACAGTAGAACTGCCCCATAGGGTTTTCAAGGAGCAGCTGGGGGATTTGAACTGCCAACCTTTTGGTTAACAGCCAACACTTAACCACTGCCACCAGGGACCCATTCAATCACTTAGAGCCTTGTAATAATGAGTTTTGTATCCATTTGCTATTTTCCCCATTGCCTTCTTTCAATCTTCTGTTTAACTTTTCCTAGTCTATAGAAGTAGTGAAGTTAAGCTCAATACTATGAACATAATGTCACATGTAAAAAATGGTTGAAATGGCAAATAAATAAATAAATAAATAGTCATGATTTATACATATATATATAGAAGCTAAGACACACTAAAATTAATCAGGTTCTTCCTCTTCCACCCCCAGACTAAATTGGAACATTTTCTTTCTGGAAGGAGGTCGTAAAAAGCAGGAACAGAGCTTTCCAGATTAGAACACAGTGAGCCTAGGGTTGAATCCTATTATAGCCTAACACTTTGGAATAGAATGTCTTCCACAGTCAAGCTGTTCTGTCTTTGAGTGGCTGGCTGAACTATCTGAAGTTTTCAGGAGAAAAAGCAGTTCTTATTCCTGATAAACTAGGGGCAAAAGGACAGTTGCTGGACTTCATACAACTTGGCTAAAGACTTAAGTTGCAATAGTTATTTGTTGAGTGGTCACAATATGTTCTCTTTTTTTTAAAGTATTAATCTACATATAATAATATACATAATATTTATTACTTACTACATGCTAGTCACTCTACCTTACTTCTCATTAAACACACACACACACAAGATAGATGCTATTATCATCCCCATTTGACAGACAGGGATACTAAGACAAGGCAGTATAGCCAGAATCCTTGGGCTAGGAATAGAACTCCTAAGAAACTTCATTCTCTGACCCTCGATTTCCACATCTGAAACATAGACCAGAACTAATAACGTAAACCAAGCACTACACTAAGTATTATGGGATGTACAAAAGAAATCTATTATATCCCCAGTATCAAGAGGCTTAGAGTTTAATTTTAGAGAGAAGCTTTTCAATACGTTAAAAAGAGAGAGAGAGAAGTTACACCATAAAATAGAAAATGGAGTAAAATGCAATCAGGAGTCAAAATGCATAGAAAAAAACAAGAGGTACTGGGGATGGTCAGGAAGAGAGCAAGTTGGTAGGAGGTAGAGGGGATTTGATCCTGACTATGAATAGGAGCCCTGGTTGCATAGTGGTTAAGAGCTTGGCTGCTAACCAAAAGGCTGGCAGTTTAAATCCACCAGTTGCTCCTTAGAAACCCTATAAGGAAGTTCTACTCTGTCCTATCGGGTTACTATGAGTTAGAATTGATTTGATGGCAGTAGGTTTGGTTTTGGTTTATGAATAGTGTATGGAGTCCCTGGGCGGTACAAACAATTAACATACTCAGCTGCTAACTGGTTAGAAGCTCCAGTCTACCCAGAGGCACATTGGAAGAAAGACCTGGCTATCTACTTCCAAAAAAATCAGCCACTAAAAACCTTATAGAGTACATTTCTACTTTGGCACTACATGGGGTTGTCATGAGTCAGGACTGACTCAATGGCAATTTTTTTTTTTTTTTTTTATAAACTGTGTATAGTTTGGAACCTGCAGAAAGTGTAAGTAAGGGTGATAGAAATCATTCCAGTGATGGGAAAGCACAAGCTTTCCATTTCTATTTCTTCCCTTGGAACATGGTTCGTTCCAACTTGGTCCTGCCTTTCTAGTGATGCCACATGGCACAGGTCTTAATTAACAAGCCTACAGAATAATTCCACACCTGCCTGCTGAGGAGAGTCCAGAAACAAGCCCAGGAGAGCCAAGAGAGTAAAAGGCATAAATTGCCAGCTCCTAAAGTGATGTTGTCAGTGCGTGGCTGAGATTGACAAAAAGTCATTATTATCCTATCACTGGGCTTCTGGGATCAATTAATTCAATATTTCACAGGCACTGTAGACAAGAGATAGGAGGGAACCTGCAATTAATTAACCATCTAGTCTTTTCAAAGATCACTTCTGAAGCTCGGTAGCTGAGCTCAATATACTAACAGGGAATTGTAATAAAAGAAAGGAAAATGTGCTTCTGATAAAGCTTATGATTGTTAGTTAATTGGAAGCTGGATTCATATTGAAAAACTAAGATACAAGGTGAAGGCTACTTAGAAAAATCAAGCCCCAAACCTCCCAACTCTGCATTAGATGTCCAAGGCCAGGGTTTCAGTCCTGTGAACTTTGGAGATATCACACAGAGTCGGTTTACTCATCTGTAAAGTGAGTACTGTTAGTTTGATTCCCAAACCTCATGGGTTGTTCTGAGGATGAAATGAGATCATTTTATGGACTTGCTTTGAAAGCTCTGATGGGCCGTGTTAATGAAAGGGAGGAAAGAACAGTCTGGAAATTTTAGGGTATAGACAGAATATGTGCTTTTTATCTGACAGCTATTCTTTCAATTATTCTCAAAGCATTTGGTTAATGATTGTCTGGTTTCTCCCCTTTGGCTATGTTTGCACAAGCAAAATTAAATGGAGCCGTAAAGACAGTCGCTACCTAGAGATAGCAAGTAGCTTCCTGATTGATTGGCAATGTCCGCCTGGACCACAAAAAAAAAAAAGAGAAACAAACAAAAAAAGTTGCCAGTCGAGTCAATTCCAACTCATGGAGACCCCCTGTGTATAAGAGTAGAACTGTGCTCTATACGGTTTTCAACGGTTGATTTTTCGGAAGTAGACCACCAAGCCTTTTCTTCTGAGGTGATTGTGGGTAGACTTGAACCTCCAACTTTTCAGTGAGCAGCTAAGCATGTTAACCATTTGCACCACCCAGAGATGCCTGGACCACTACACTGAGAATTTGGAAGCCATATCTGAGTGTGTGATTAATTAGTGCTGTTTGACATGGGATCAGAAGAACTGCATGCTGGCTATATGACACCTCTGCCCTCCTTCCATTAATTAAATCCTATTATTCAGATGACTATATATTTCAGAATTCAGATTACTTAGGAGGTTCACTATCTTCTGTAATTTAAATCTTTCTTCACTTTCCAATCTAAATTTTCAATATTCTCCTTTCTGTCTTGTCTTTCAAATCACACAGATGTTCTGACTCTTCTTTACCTGCACGCTCTACCTTCTTCAACATGCCAGTGCTTGTATTCTTCTTTCATTAATATTAATAACAACTAACATTTACTGAGTGCTCACTGTGTGCCAGGTGCTTTCCTAAGTGCTTTACATGCACCATTTCTTTTAATTAATTCTCATAAATACATTAAAAAACCATAATGATTCCCATTTCACACATGAGAAAACTGAGGCTTACACGTTACACAACTTATCCAAAGAAACACCGCAAGGAAGTAGTAGTCTAGAAATTTCCTCTCTGCCGTGTCCAATTATCCAATAGTATCACTTTCTCAATGACAGTTTTCTTGATGTCCTCAGTCCCCAAAATCCTTTCCTTCTGGTGATCACCATAGCAATTCTACTTTCATGGCACTTATCACATCTAACCTTGAAATACGCAGATCAGTTCAAAAAATATTTACAAGGAGTGAGCCATGGCCTGAGTGTTCAGAGTTGAATAAGACACATTGTCTGCCATTGTGTAGCTCACAGTCAGATAGAGGAGCTAGACATGCCAAAAAGGAATAATAATATGATATAACATATACACCACCACCTGTCTGGCAGTTTGTTGCACTGTGGTGACTTGCATGTTTCTGTGAGTCTAGAAGCTGTGCCACCAGTATTTCAAATATCAACAGGGTCACCCAGAGTGGACGAATTTTAGCAGAGCTTCCAGACTAAGGCAGTCTAGGAAAAAAGGTCTGGCAATTGACTTCTGAAAATTAGCCAGTGAAAACCCTATGAATCACAAAAGAATATTGCCCAATATGGTGCTGGAAGATAAGCCCCCTAGACTGGAAGGCACTTCAAATACACAGTGGCCACAACGATGGACTCGAGCATACCAGTGATCGTGAGGATGATGTAGGT
Organism: Trichechus manatus latirostris; assembly: GCF_000243295.1. Classification (NCBI taxonomy): domain Eukaryota; kingdom Metazoa; phylum Chordata; class Mammalia; order Sirenia; family Trichechidae; genus Trichechus; species Trichechus manatus. The sequence continues at coordinate 29,973,148 of NW_004443947.1, read as the reverse complement.
CTGGGCATCATTTCATTTTGTGGAGTCAGAGACACCTCAACAGCAACTAACAATATCTACAATATTTCACACACATATAGTGCAGCTAAAAACCCTGGGAGTAGTGGTTTGGAGGTGTAACATAGACCTGAGTATTGAGAGGAAGGAAATATAGAGGACTCCCAGGTTTCTGGCTTGAGCATTTGGGTTAATGGTGGTACCATTCACAGAGATACGGGATTCAGTAGGATAGGATAGGGCTGGCAGATAAGTTTATTTAAAGCATGTTGTGTTTGGTGTTTGTGAGTCATTTAAATATGACCATCCATTTTATATTTGCATGTGCAATCCTGAAGCTCAGGTGAGAAGTCTCAGGAAGTTCTAGAGGTTTATGAGTCAGCATTTGAGTTAAAAGTTGGTGGTTTCTTCACCCAGCCACTAGCAAGAGGTGAAAAGCAATGTTATTGGTCTTTGTTCACACATTTCTCCTTTTAATTAACATATAAATTCCATGACCTACCCCTGCACACCAGGAGTTTCTTCTCTGCTTCCCCAAAGGGGTTTGTCAGTCCTCTGCCTGACTGGGGCATTAGGGCTCCAGAGTAAAGGCAGTGGAGGACAGAAATATCAAGACTTAAGGGTAAGGCAGGAGCCCTGGTGGTGCAGTGGTTAAGCACCCCACTGCTAACAGAAAGGTCAGCGATTTGAACCCAGCAGCCACTACACAGGAGAAAGATGTGGCAGCTGCTTCCATAAAGATTACAACCTTGGGAACCCTGTGGGGAACTTCTACTCCGTCCTATTGTGTAGCTATGAGTCAAGATCCACTTGATAGCAATGGGTAAGGGTAAGGCAGAGGGAAATGAGCCCACAAAGGACAAAGAAGGTGGTGCCAGTATAGAGTTAGGAAAACCAGAAGATATTTGAGTCATGCAAACAAAGGCAGAGAACAATACACAAAGAAGGAAATGGTCAATGGGCAGGCAAGATTGTGATGTGGTCAAAACAGTAAAGAAAGGACGGAGGCATGTCCACTGAACTCAGTAACATGGAGGCCATTGGTGATTTGGGTGAGCAGTGTGGCAGAGACGGATGACAATTGTGGAGGAGCACCTGTATGATGAGGAAGTGGACTAGTGAACAGACTCTTAAGAAGTTTAGCTGTGACAGAGACAAGGGAGGCATTGGTATATGGGGTTGAAGTACTTGTTTTTAAGAAATAAAAGACTCGAGTGTATTTAGTTTTGGTGTGAAGAAACCATTACTGAGGGGAAGGCTAAAGATAGGAAAAAAGAGGGCATATTGTATAGAACAAAAGCTCTGAGGGTGTCCTTCTGTGCGGAATCTAGGAAACAGACCAAGATATTAGCTAGTTGTTCACTCAGGTGGAAATGTTCGAGTGTTTCTTTGGACTTCAACAGTTTGTCAGAAAAGAATGTAGGCTGGTGAAACAGTTTTAAAAGTCATCTGTGTACAGGTAGTAGTTAAAATCATGGCTGTGGATTTCTTCATCTGGCTTTTGATTTTCCCAATGAGAACAATTGGAAAAAATGATTAAATTTTAAAAACAAAACAGTTCTTCAAAGTATAACAGAGGCGACCAAGGCAGGCAGAACTTCGAGGGGTACACTACTGCAAAAATGGGAAACTCACTAAGATAAGCCCAACATTCTATCCCATTTTCACCTTGCCCTCACTCACTGGCCAACTTTGAATGAGGGAAAACCAGAATAAAGTTATGCAAACAAAGGTGGAGAGCAGCACAAGAAAAAGGAACCAAAAAAAAAAAAAAAAAAAAACCAAAAAAAAAAAAAAAAAAAAATACAACCAAACCTGTTGCCATCAAGTCAATTCCAACTCATTGTGACCCTATAGGACACAGTAGAACTGCCCGATAGGGTTTCCAAGGAGCGCTTGGTAGATTTGAACTGCAGACCTTTTGGTTAGTAGACGAGCTCTTAACCACTACACCACCAGGTTTTAAACGAAGGAAAGGATATCCAAGTGATCAGTAAGCATATGAAAAAGAGCTCAACCTCATTATTTATTAAGGTAATGCAGGTTAAAACTACAATGAGATATCACTCCATATCCACCAGGAAGACTAAAATGAGAACGCCAAAAATAGCAAGCATTGGCAGGGATGTGGAGCAGCTGGAACTCTCATACACTGCTTATGATACAATCACTTTGGAGAATTCTGGCAGTATATATTTAAAATGAAAAGTGCATACCCTATTACTGTCCTAAACATATGCTCAACAAAACGCATAACTATGTGCACCAAAGAGTAAGCAAGATGATTAAAAACAGCACTTATCCTAGTAGGCAAAACTGGAAACAGCCCAAATGCCCATCCACAGTAGAATGGATAAATAAACTGTGGCATATTCACACAACGGGCAGTGCCCAGAAATGAAAATCAAGTAACTATTAGGATACTCAACAACAGCTGAATCTCACAAACAAACTATTGAGCAAAACAAGTCAGACACAAAAGAGTACATGTGTGCGTTTCCATTTATACAAAGTTCAAAGCCAAGCAAAACTAAAATGTAGCAATAATATCATTGTGAAAAAGAAGGAATAATGAGTGAGACCAAGTTTAAGTGAAACTTTTGGGATGCTGCTAATATTCTGATCTGGATGCTGGCTTACGGGTGTGTTCACCTTGTAAAAATCCATGATGCTGTCAATTAATAATCTGTGTACTTTTCTGAATGTATATTTGCAATTAATTAAAAGAAAAAAATGAGTTTGATGAACTTGCTTAGGTAGAGGGTGGAGAGTGAGAACCTTGATAACTAGCAATATTTATAGCCTGCACAGAGAAGAGGGCATTAGGTGGAGACATTAGGAGATGAGGAACTATGGTTTAGGTGTGATTTATTTTGGAGGTCAGCTAGAGAGCCCAGCACAATGCTTTCATTTATTTATTCATACACTAATTCAGTAGATATTTCTGCATACTGGCCAGGTACTAAACGCTGTGCTAACTATGGGGATACAATCGTGAAAAACCAGAAGTGTACATATACATACGTTCAAGGAACGATGATCTTATACATTAAATTATTGTGGGTAGATGAATTAATGAATGAAAATAACACAAAGGAATTTTTGAGGCTTGAAGTCTGATTAATTGGTAGATATTTCCTTTCCACTGACCATATATGGGCACAACCATAGACTCCATGAAACCAAATGTAAATGCCTAGTTTTCTGCACTGAAATTGAATTTTGTGAGTCCTGAATCCCCCACAGCACTATAAGGTGCATGTTCTTCCAATTCTTCAAATTATGTCTGGTTTTGTTCTTTGATGCATCTTCAGAAATATGAAACATTAAAATTTATCTCTGTAAGAAAATGAAAACACCATACAATTCTAACTAAATATCATACAGTAGTTCTCTGTATTCCTCTCTTTTCATCGATATCTCAGTTTTGAGATGAAAGAGTATAAAATTGCACTCCATGAATACAAATACAGATAATTATAATGAAGTGCTAGCTATCTATTTTTTTTTTTTTAGCAGTTATATTTCTGCCTGTTCATTTGGAGAGAAATACTCTTTCCTGTATTTTCCAAACTCAGTGGCTATTTAACTGTTCCCTACAAATGCTTTTTTCTGAGTATTCAGAGATTAATATATTATCATTTGTGTTTATGTAACTAATACGGGAACGGTAACTGCAAAGGTCTTGCTAAGAGGTTGAAGAAATACACAATAAGCACTGAAGGTTCAATCATCATCATCATCATTATGCTTTAGGATTTGCATATTATCCTACTACCTTTACAATATTTTCACCAGCATTCTTTCATTTCTGACATGACACTATGAGACAGTATTTTTATCTCTGTTTCATACCTACACACAAACACAAATACACACACACATAGACAAAGGCTTATCATTGAGAAATGTAAGATGACTGTCCCCAAGTCACATATGTAAGTGCCAGTGACAGCACTAGAGCCCAGAATTGTTCAGTCTTCAGGTCCAATTATCTACTATCCAATTTATCTACTACCCCATGTAGTAAGGAGGCCTGGTGGCACAAAGGTTAAGCCCTCGTCTGCTAAACAAGAATTTGGTGGTTCGAACCCACCCAGCATCTCCACTGGAGATAGACCTGGGGATCTACTCCTATAAAGATTAAAGCCAAGAAAACTGTCACAAGGGGTCGCTGTGAATCAAAATTGACTCAATGGCACCTAACAACACCAACGACTCCATGTAGGAGAAATCTGGTGTAGGTGGGTTTTCTGGGAAGCAGACATTAAAACAGTTCAATGTGCAGGATATTTATTGAGGAGTGCCCTTTTTCTAACACCTGTGAAAGGGAAGAAAAGAAAGAGGGATTGAGCAGAGAGAGAAATTGAACTATGAACCAGGCGCGATGACATCTCAGTCAATCTCATGGTAAACATAGGAGCTAAGATGGCCCATTAAAGCTGTTCCAAGGAGCCCTGATGTCTCAATGGTTAAATGTTCAGCTGCTAACCAAAAGGTCTGTGGTTCAAACCCACCAGTGGCTTTGTGGAAGAAAAGACCTGGTGATCTGCTCCTATAAAAATTGTAGCCTAGGAAACCTTATGGGACCGTTCTATTCTGTCCTATAGGGTCACTATGAGTCAGAATCGACTTGACAGCACACAACAACAGATATGTTCCATGTTGGGATGAAATGGCCAGGCTTTTATATTCCAGCCTTCATCAATCATTGGATGTGCACCATCCATGACCTTGGGTGAGGTGACTTTTCATCTGGCATAATCCCGGAAGGTGCTCCAGTTGAAGACTGTCTACCGACAGCATTTGCTGCAGGCTGGGCCACAAGTCCTTCTTTGAAGGGGAAACTAGGTAGTGTTATTTCCCTTCCATCACCAATCTTACACATTATCACCAAAGTTAATCCACATTTTTGTTTACCTTTCTAACTCATCTCCTGTCACTTCCCAAATACTATGGAATTGTCTACAGGAACTTGTGTCCTGAAGCACAAATAAATGTGGAAATCTGAGGAAATATGTACAGAAGTGTATCATATTAGCTTTTCCCTTTAAGCTGCACAGTGTCCAACAAGTTTCCAGAGCTAAAGGGAAAACCTCTCACTTAAGAACACAGAAAACTTCTCTCAGTCATCCCTATGGGACAAGCAGCCTCCTTTGTTTGTAGTTTGTAGGTAGTTTGCAGAAGAGTGAGTTTTTGTCTAAAGACTGGGGACATTCCACTATGAAGGTATTCTGGAGAATTTATCCTCATAAGCGTAAGATAGAGTGGTCTCCTCCTCTAAATTACCTGTGGTAGATCTAGTAGTCAGTTGCAAATTACTTTCTTCTTCCCAAAACCTCATTATAGTTTCAACCTGTAGAATCTCTTTATCTAGCATGCTTTATAGATTTCTACATGGGAAAGAACTTGGTTTTTTTGTTTGTTTGTTTTTACTTCGCTTACATTTGTCTGCAGCTTCTGCTGGAAAACACTGGCAGCCATCAGCCTCATCAGCCTCATCATTATAATGACTAACAGTTATTAGAAACTTTCTATGTTCTAATCCTTCACACATATTATCTCACAAAAATATTACCATTGAATAAACATGGCAAAAGACAACATATATTAGAGGGATTTGGGAACTTTGGAAGTGTGATGGGGACAAGTAGAAGACTTGATTCATCCCAGGGTAGATATTAGTCACACACACCTTTTTACTTCAGTTATACTTGGGTAAAAACTGCTTGATGCATGCTGCTTAATATAGTGTTTTGGGAAAGTTGATGATACAGAAAATAGGAATAGCAATAGGACAAATATATTTAATTAGAATTTTGAGATTATTCTACCAGTGTGAAACCAGTATACCTTGAAACATCAAATGGAAAGAGGCCTAGTGATGAAATAGAAAGGAAAACCATAGCCCCTTGATAGAATAAAACCATCCTACCAGAAATGGGGAGCCCTGGTGGTGTAGGGGTTAAGAGCTCAGATGCTAACCAAAAGGTCAGGGATTCAAACCTACTAGCTGCTCCATGGCAGAAGGATGTGATAGTCTACTTTGTAAAGATTTACAGCCTTGGAAACCCTGTGGGGGCAGTTCTACTGTGTCCTATAGGTTCAGTATCAGTCCAAGTCAATTTTTTTTTCTTGTTTTTTTTTTTTTTTTTTTTTTTTTTCCAGAAGTGGACTGCCGAAGGTCTCCCAAAAACAGACCTGTGAATATTGATTCTTGTTCTTGAATATTGAGAGATTTTTCTATTTATTACCTGCTTCCTTTTCTGCTGGTTGGGACATTATTTTTTCAAGAAGTGTGTAAATTCCAAATATCTGCTTTGTTCCTTCTTTTCCCAAACATCAGCCTAAATGAGATTTGCACAGGGCTAGTGATAATAAAACTGCTCTACACCTCAATCTTTTGTTAGTCCTTGTTTTGTGGTTCACTTTCACTCAAATTTCATATATTCAGAAGTCCTTTCCTGTTCCCAAAATAAAATGTCCCTTATTGTCCATCTTTCTCCAACAATTATTTCAGGGCATCTTCCAATTTCCATGAGTTCAAAGATCTCTCTAAGCTAAATAGTAAAGAACAATAACCCCCATCTATAAACCTCTAGTTGTAATTTAGTGTCAAAATAGAAAAAATTCATTTATAAAATCAATTAGTTTGGAAAATTCTAAGCCATTATCTTTTAAAATATTGCTGTGTCCCATTCTGTCTCTCTTCTCTTTCTGGGACTCCAATTGTACCTATGTTAAATCTTTTTAATGTGTTCCCATGTCCCTTATGTTCTTTTGTGCATTTTCATCCTTTTGTCTATTTTTTTCAGGCTGAATATTTTTTTCTGATCCATTTTCCACTTCTCTACTCTGCCTAGTTTCAGATATTGTAGATTTGCTGTTGTTGTTCTGCAATTTCTACTTTATTCTTTTTTATAGATGTAAGTTTTCTATGAAAATTACTTATCTTGTCATTTAATTTCTTGGGCATGTTGCAGTAACTTTAAATCCTTATATATAATATCTGGATTTCTTGTGGGTCTGTTGTGTTTCATAGTCATCAGCCAATTCTTGTCTCTTTACAGATTTTTTATTTGATTTTTAAATTTTCATTGTATGTGCAAAATCATTAGACACTCTAACTGCTGTTACCTGCCTCTAGAGATTTGCTTTTGCTTCTAGTAGGCAGTTTGAGTAGAGACATCACCTCAATATAATCAGGGATTGAGTTGATTAAGTAAGAAACTGTAGTCTTTTTGGAGGGCTGATCTATTTACAGCTTATCCTTACTATTAGAGTGAAGTCCCAATTGAAAAACTGTAGTATTTACCAGGGTCCCTTCTCTTGTAGACTTTGAACTACAATTTTTGTCCCCTAGCTCCATGAAACTACCAAAATTCTGTTCAGCTTTTCGGCCTTTCAGCTGCAGTTTTAAATTGGTCAATGCCTCAAGAAGAAAGCGGTGCTGAGTGTTGACTTCACCTCTCTGAGTTCCTCTTCTTTCTGGGACATTAGCTCCTTAATTGCTCACTGCCTCTGTAGTTCTTCAATTTCTTTAAACATATTTTTTTGGGGGTACAGTCTTTTGGTTGTTTTCAGTGGAAAGTTTATTTCAAGCAAGAACATTGCTGGAAGTAGAAATTTCCGCATATAAACCTGAATCTGTTTTATACTGGAGGAATAAATCAGCAGAACAAAGTGGGTAAAAGCTCAGGCTCTGAAGTCAGATTGCCCCAGGATTGACTTTAAGTGACACCGTTTATTAACTACGTCACTGAGCAAGTAATTTTAACTTTTCGACACTGTTTCTCTAGCATGGAAATGGGAAAATGAAAGTACCTTCCTCAAAGGATTGTTATGAGGATGAAATATGACAACGTACACATAATGCTCAAGGCAGCGTATAGCACATAGTTAGTACTCAATAAACATTAGCTAGTATCACAATTACTCGAATAATACTGCTTACCACTACAGTTTCTACCTTGAAAAACATATAAAAGTTAAGCATCTTCGCATGCAATACCTCATTTGCACTCTACAAGAACTGTGTAAGATAGAGTAGGTATCATTATACCGACCTATACACACTTGGGGTCACTGTCAGAGTTGACTTAACAGCAAATGATATACTCACTTTCAATTTCAGAGAAGCTGAGCTTTAGATTATCTAAGTGACTTAGTAAAGAGATTACATGACTACTAGGTGGCAGATCCAACATTCACACACTAGTTTCTCTGAACCCAAATTGTCAGTTGTTTTTATAAAATCATGCATAGAACAGTATTGATGATTAGGGTCTGCCCTATTTGATGCCCTGGTTTAAAAGATACTTGCCACATTTTATATCTAAGACTTAGAGTTTATTTAATTGAATACTACCATTTTATAAATGAGGAAACCAAGGCTCAGAGAGTAAGAGTTTGATCTAGTTCACAAGGATAATAATGGGAGACAGAATAAGGTCCCAGGCTTTTCTCTACTTCAGACAGTTTCTTCTACGTAAAAAAAATTTGCCTAGAAATAGCTGTGATTTTGACCCTGAAATATCATTAGTAACAGCAACACATTCTCCCCCTCTCTGATGTAGCAAAACAACAGAGAGGTGATCTTATCCCTTATGGTAATATCCTATTATTATATTACCTTAGCGGAAACATTTTATCACAAAATTTAAAAATTTAAGGCAGCATCATCTGCTCAGCCAGGAGGTAAAGTAAAGATGAATGTTTATAATCTGTTGGATTCAATTAGTGCTTTATTGTGTGTGGTTTAGGCTATTATAAATCAATTCAAGTAATACCAACTTCTCAATAGCCTTAGAGTTTTTTGTTGTTGTTGTTTTGTTTTATTTATTTATTTTTCTTTTCTCTTAAACAATTCTACGGAGTATAGTAACTATGCAGGACCAAATAACAACATCAGCCTTTATTAGAAATACCACTGAAAACATCCTACTTAGAGTTTTCTTTGGGTTCTTAGATGTTAAAATAATATTGTGGCCTGTATTGAACTTTGCTCAATCATTCATTGAGTAAAAGATTATTGGGAGCCAGAAATCCTAAGGAAGAGTCTTCTTTAGATTGAGCACGTGCTCACTCCTAGACAATACTTCTGGCTAGCTAGGAGAGCTCATGTAACAACATGGCTGCTTCTACAGGAACCATATGAGTGGAATTGGTGAAAAGACCACACTCCCAAAGAATTTCATGTTGGGAGGAGTTGGGGGGCGGGACTGGGCAGTAAAAGCAAGTAACTTTTACTTTTGAAGCCTGTTTCTCCAGCATTAAAATGGGGAAATGAAAACACCTTTCTCAAAGATTCCCCCATATGGCCATCCTCTCCCCCAGCCTGTGCTGAGTCAGCCAAGTTGCTGAGAAGGGAAAACTATCTACACAGAGGTTAGTGGAATTCTGGATGAAAGGAACATTTTTAGTTTTTGAGCTGAAGGATTTGGTCTCAGCTTAGTTACCGTTGTCTCTTTTCTTAAGCCATTTCCTTCTCTTCCTACTTTTCCTCCCCTTATCAATTACATTTGGCTAAGCACACTCATCTGTTGACTAATTTTTAAAGAATTCAAATTAAATGGCCTCTTTTCAAGACCCCTGGGTGGCACAAATGGTTGTACTCTACTGCTAATTGAAAGGTTGACTGTTCAAATCCTCCCAGCAGTACCACGGAAGAAAGGTCTGACAGTCTATTTCTGTGAGATTACAGCCATTGAAAACTCTATGGAATACAGTTCTACTCTGGAACACATGGAGTCATTATGAGTCAGAACTGACTTGACAGCAATGGGTTTTTGATTTGTTCTGTTTCCTTCTGAATAGTATTTTTTTTTTCTCAATTTTAACAGGCATCTAGTTTTTGTCTGAAAGAATCAAAACCAGACTGACCTTGGTGTCTCACCTCTGTTCTCTTCAGCAGTTGCTGCAGCTTTAATTCATTGGCTATAAATTTAATGAAGACTGTTTTTGGTGACTTCATACCTTCTCTCTGGTCTTTTCCATTTCCTATTTCACTTTTCAACACCCTCTTCACATTCCTGAATTTCAGCACTACTGTGATCATCTACATCCTCTGTCATATAGGGAATAGACTGGATCAATCAATTCACTCTAAGGTGAAAACCTAAAATAGTCATTCAATGTAAGTTTTGTATTTACAAATAGAATCAGAGATTACAAAAATTATCCCAAAAGAATGAATAACTGTCTTTCTTGGGTAACGGCAGTTATTTGGGGTGGGTGGTCCTTTTTAGTTTCCCTCAAATCGTATCTAATTTGCTTCTAAAAAAGTGGGATTAATGTCATATCAAATAGAAAACTAAAATTCTCTAATCTGCAGAAACAGTAAATTCACTGTATACCTTTGCCTTGAATACTTTATGAAAAGTATATATTGCCTTTATCTTGGGAGAACCCTTGAAGCAATGGGCGGGACTGTCTCAAGACAAAAACTGACTAGAGAATGGGCTGAAAAACTGAAAAATAGTGAGGTTATGATCCATAAGTCCTTTTTGTTAGGATATAATTCGCATACCATTCACCCACCCAATTCACTCACTTAAAAACCTAAAGTTTTTTAAATGAGTGAATTGTATGGTTTTTAGTATATCCACAGTGTTGTGTAACATCATTACAATCAATTTTGGTACATTTCCATTACCCCATAAAGAAACCTCATACCCATTAACAGTCACTCCCCATTTCACAACCCATGAAAATTAATACCTGGTGGCAGTTCTAGAGATGATTCCTATATGTGTCATATTTGTTCACTTATTTTAAAGGGTCAAGGGGCTGAGAATGGGTTCTTATGGGCACTCCAGCAATGGTGTAACTTTGCCTTCTACAGGGCTGTATTGAGCACAGGTATTGGAACCACAGGGGCATTGAATTGCTGGAAGGGATGTTAAAGATCATCTGGTCTATTCCCCCCACCCCTTCTCAATTTCACCTGCTGGAAAAGAAAAGTCACTGAATGTGAGTGACTATCCAAGTCCACAGAGCAGTGTCAGAGCTCAGCTCAGAACCCAGACATCACTGATTCCTAGCTCGAGTATCTTCCCACTATCATACTGCCTTCTTTGGGATAAGTTTTCAAAGGTGCTAGAAATGCCCTGTACCCAAAATCCAGTCTCCAAATTCTTCTCCAATCTGCTCAGCAATGCCTGATACTCCTGTTCCAAAAAGCCTCCCCTTTCTCTGCATGTGCAGGAGAAGAAAAAAAAAGGAAATGCACAATACAGTGTAAGAAGTTATGTCCTGGGCCTCCAAGGAAAATCAGGAGGCTGTGTTCCAGATGAATAAAGGGACAACTAGATTTCCTGGAGAGGCCAAAGGCTCACTGCAGACTCTCCATATTGACCGAGGTCTGTCCCTGAGACTAAATTGTTTCTGGGACTATTTGCTTTGGGCTTCACTCAGTGACAGTCAGTAATTCTACTAGGTAGAGAAAACAGTTCTTACTTGCTAAAAATTGCTGTGTAGGCTCTGAAACTCTGCAGGTCTGAGAGCAACACAGTGCAGTTAAAAGGAGCATATGTAAGCAAAAGTCTAGGTCCTTGGACACTGTGGACCACCAGTGGACCTACAAAAAGGAATAGGATGTGTCTTTTCCCATTGGTATAACTGGAAGTGCTTATGATTGCTTTCACATTAAAAAAACAAATCTGTTTTGTTTGGACTCCTTGAAAACATCTTTTTTGAGGCACGAGAGTATAGTAAAAAAAAAAAAAGGCATGATCTTGGACATATAAAACAAGAAACAAACAATAATCTTTTTAACCATAGTGGACTTGGGAAAATTATTCCATTTATATAAACCAATTTCCTCTTCCGATTTTATTATGCATCATAGGGCTGTTTTGTTTTGAACAATAAATGGTGAAATGTATATACAGTTGTATAATTGTGCCTGGAACATAGCAAGTTGCTATCATTATGGTTAGTATTGGGTCCCTCCTCCTCACCATCTATCTCCATGTTCTCTTTCATTCTTATTCCTAGACAGGGACTGAAAACTTAGTTTATGTCAAGGGGATAGTGATTAAAAGAAGGTTAGTATGTTACCCCTTCCAGTGACACTGACAATTAGCTGGGGACAGTGGCAGAAATACATGGAGTGTTTATCCCATGGTGGAATTCCAGCTATATGTCGCCCATTGAAGAAGATATTTGGGGAAATGTGACAAGTTCTGAAGTCTCTGTATCAAGGAGAATGCCTCTTGATTTGATTTGTAAGAAATAAACCACCAAAGGTGTATGATAAATGTTAGTCTCAGAGGTCAGCTCAAGTGTGGGAGACTTCATGATGGCAAAGTTCCAACATCTATCTTGGTCAGTAATTATAGGTGGTTGCCAAGCAAAACATTGAACTTTCTGGGCCTCATTCCCTATACCTGTTAAATGGGCTTAGCTGTCTCTTTCCCAGTTATGTTGGGACATGTCACTCTCTGTCAGGTTTAGAGTATCGGTTTCTGGGACTGGATGAGAAGAAAGGTTGTACAAGTGCATGGTATGAAGAAAACTGAGACCAGAAAGATACCCAGGGGTGAAGCCAGAATCAAGGAAAATGATGCAGTTGTTAAGAGCTTGGCTGCTAACCAAAAGGCTGGCAGTTCAAATCCACCAGCCACTCCTTGGAAACCCTATGGGACAGTTTTACCCCATCCTATAGGGTCGCTATGAGTTGGAATTGACTCCATGGCAATGGATTTAGAGGGGAATTTGATGAGCTAATGAAGGCTTCCTCTGAGTAAGAAATGAATTGCTCTGGACGCTGAACAACTGTCACAGGGACTCTATCTTGCCCATTCATCTCAACGAGTTTTTCTGCAATTCAAATTACATAATCTGTGTGAAGACAATTTGAAAGTCAGCAGTCTTATTACTGCAAATTTATGAGGACATTTTCTTTTTACTCCAGAAAAAAAAAGTGCTCTCACTATTTAAAAGATAAACCAGGCTTCACATCTACTTGGTGCATTCTCAATGTAAAGTTAACATAAAGGCAAATCGATCTGTTATTCTATGGTTAAATTAGAGGCCATCCAGTCGATTTGGATTCATGATGACTCCATGTGTGTCAGAGTAGAACTGTGCTCCACAGGGTTTTCAACGGCTGATTTTTTGGAAGTAACTTGCCAGGCCTTTCTTCTGAGGCAACTCTGGGTGGACTCGAACCTCCAACCTTTCAGTTATCAGGTGAGCATGTTAACCATTTACACTACCCAGGGACTCCTATTCTATGGCTACTGGGCAGGTAATCTAGGACTAGGGAGAGAGGACCGTGTTTACAGACAAGAGTTCTATGTTGGAGACCCAGCTATGCAACCATGTAATCTCAGACAAGATGTATAACCCCACTCACCCTTAGTTGTATCATTGGAAAAAAAACAGAGGTAAGTATGCCTGTCTTAGTGATTTCATCGGGTTCTTGTTAGGATCAAATTAGAGACTGCAATGTGAAAACGCTTTGTAATTGAAAATGTGCTCTGCAAATGTAATGCCAGGTAGAACATAAAACTCAACCCTTCCTAAATTTAACAGTTTCAATGTTTATCCCAACACTGCAGTCTTCTGATAAATCTGCCCTATATCATTTCTAAACACACACACTCGGTCTGCCTATGAAATCAGATCAATTCTCAGAGAACGCGTGAATGAAGCACAAGAGTGCACTGGAGCTAACTCGTTTGACCCTCTGCTCTGGAGCAATTACTAAGCCCCCAGTGAGCAGACCTGGGATGGGGTGATCTGCCCCCAGGATGGCAGCAACCTGTCGGGATGACTTCTCCCCACTGAGCTATGGCTGTGCTGTGAGTGACTGGCCTGGCATCAAGGCAGTTTCAGAAGGAGTACTTCCTTTTCCATTATTCTCTTTTTCCTTCTTATTAAGAACAGGCTCTCCTCAGCTGACATTCTGCAGTGGGAGGAAGACAAGTGACATCCAAAGGCTCACAGCCAAGTGTTTGATTGGAACATTGATACTCAATGTGTCTCCTCAGAGCTGCCATGCCCAAATTACCTACGCCCCCTTCCCTTCCGTGTAAGGGCATTTTGCAGTGAAAACCATGTTCCCAGCTTGGCTCATCCTTCATGATCTATCATATGGAAACATTAGGGCTGTGTTTAAATGCTGCAAGTATATCGATAATGAAAAATTGCAGGAAAATTTTCCCCAACTTTCATCAGGTTTTCTTTCATTTTAATTGGTTTTGTTGATATGGGCAAAGGTAGAACCAGGTAGAAAACGGAGAGTCATGGTCCTTTACTACATTAGGGCTCATTTTTATTTTTATTTGTGTGTGTGTGTGTGTTTTAAGCTACACAATTAATGCGTGAAAATTGAATGAACTCATATACCAAAAAGAAAAACAGTAAAAAGAGGATGTTCTTTCTACTTAAGAACCCTTTAAGATACAAGAAGTTTCTCTCTCTCTGTCTTTTTTTTGCAAGAAACAGGAACAAGCCTATATAAGAAATGACAATTGATGTTTGAAGTAAAATAAAGCATGTTTGGAATTAGAATCAGACAGGGAAAAAACATTCCTTAGTAGAGCAGATCAATTTTAGTCAGAGTGTACACCCTGACCAATTAGTGTAAAAGGAGCTTTCAACCAAATTACTAATTAGATTTTTATGAATAACTAACAATAGGTAAATGTGAAAGGAGCAAAAAGTGGAATAGCGTTAAGAGAAGTCTGCTATTTTTTGTCAGTCATCTGCAGCAAACACCTAGACAAAAGTAAATGATTATATTTCTTATTCACCAAAACCCACTGCTGTCGAGTCAATTCCAACTCTTAGCAACCCTATAAGACAGAGTAGAACTGCGCCATAGGGTTTTCAAGGAGTGGCTGGTGGATTCTAGCTGCCAACATTTTGGTTAGCAGCTGAGCTCTTAACCACTGCACCACCAGGGCTCCGTATTTCTTATTAGATCTATCTAATTTTCATTGAATCATTAATAAAGTTAATTTCACTTTTTATGTTTCGATGTGCATGTTTTATCATTGTTTAAATATTAGAAATGTGATCCTTCCTAGTAATATGACAGTCTTCACTGAAATGCAGAAAGTATGTCTCTTCTTATCCTTTTTCTTTCTTTTGAGAGTCAGGCGGGCAGGATGTATCAATCACCTTCCCAAACCTAGTCTCAGAATCCATGTTCAAGGTGAGTGTTCTGTGTTTTCTTCCACCTTTATGAACAGATTGATCTGTTATAAATCAAGTTTTTTTTTCTGTCTCTGCTTGGGACTCATCAAATAACTTGGTTTAAGTGTCGGGTTCAGGTTTTTTTTTTCTTCCCCTTTAGCTCAATTTATACACTGAAACAAGTATGAAGGTTAATAGGAGCTCCTCGCTTTTATCTGTACCCACTGTTATGGATCTGTGTCCCCCCAAAATACGTTTTGTAAATCGTAACTCCAATACCTGTGGAAAGAGTCCCTGGGTAGCACAAAGGTTGGCAGTTCAAACCCACCCAGAGGCCCCTTGAAAGACACGCCTTGTAATTTGCTTCCGAAAGGTCACAGCTTTGAAAACCCTATGGAGCAGTTCTGCTCTGCACACAGGGAGTCACCATGAGTCAGAATCCACTCAATGGCAATTAACAACATACTTGTGGATGTAATCCCATTTGGGAATAGGATTTACTTTGTTATGTTAATGAGGATATATCAGTGTAGGATATGTCTTAAACTAATCACTTTTGAGGTATAAAAAGAGAAGATTAGGCACAGAAACAAGGAACCACAGATCAGTGCCACTCCACGTGAAGATTGCCAAGGAACCCAGGAACAGAAGCTGAAAAGAGACAAGGATCTTCCCCCTGAGCCAACAGAGAAAGACAGCCTTCCCCTGGAGCCAATGTCCTGAATTTGGACCTCTAGCCTCCTAAACTTCAGAAAATGGATTTCTGTTTGTTAAAGCCACCCGCTTGTGGTACTTCTGTTACAGCAGCAATAAGAAACTGAGACACCTACTTAGCTTAGTCTTCAAGGCATTGTTGAGCATCATGGATAGTATCCCAAAAAACGGACATTGTTATGCCTGCAAAAGCAGAATATGGCATGATTCATATTGTCAAGAGCTTACGATATTGTCTCTGAGACCATAAGGATTTATTAAAAAACAAAAATTAAAAAAATGATGCAGAATCAACCTATAATTATACTTCTATAAAAAGAAAAGGAAGCAGGTATTATTCTGATTACTGGCATTTTAGGTAAATTATATTTTCTCTCTCTGGGCAGAGATTTCTCATTTTTGAGATAAGGGGATAAGATCACATCAGTGATTTCCAAATTCTTGTTTTCTTAACCCAATGAAATTTTAAAAAGCAAAGTTAAGTGACCAAGATAGGATCATTGGTCTTTTATTTTGCCAAGGAGGAGCATTAGAAATAACTTCTATGTATCACCATTATTTCCTAAAGGAAAACATAGTTTAACACCAGAAAAAGACATAACACAGAATACAGAATAGCCCTTCCTGAAATAGGGCACTACTTTCATGTATTTTTTTAAGAAATATGTACTGAACACCTGCTGCATGCCTTCCTGTACTTGGGGATTGGAAGGTTTTGGTGAGGAAGCAGACAAGTCCCAATGGAGATCACCATGAAGGAGATTAGGGAGTAACAACTTTGACAACCTATACATTGTTCAGATATATTTATTC
Source organism: Trichechus manatus latirostris (assembly GCF_000243295.1). NCBI lineage: Eukaryota > Metazoa > Chordata > Mammalia > Sirenia > Trichechidae > Trichechus > Trichechus manatus. Next base: position 29,956,477 of record NW_004443947.1, on the reverse strand, counting down.
CTTCCTCCTGGAACTAGTGAAAACATCATGTACCAGATTTTGGAAACCATTGCTTCAGAGGATCCATAGCTCCCAGATTCTACGATTAATAAAATTCAGAGTCTCTATCATAGATAATAAGTGTGAAGGGGAAATATCAGCATTAGTTGGTAAAATAATCCAGAAGGATATGAAAGACACTGTATTTTGATTCGAGCTTGATGGGAAATGGGGTGGATATAAAGTCTTCACCCTTGCTTGGGATTCATTTTTTTCTACTCACCGGCCAAAAGAGTAACTCATTTAAGATATTATTGGTTATCAATATCATAATTACAATATTACCCTCCCTAGTCGCCCAACATTCTCACTTTCCACAAGATATTCATGCAAAGGTATGACATAATGTTTTCAGAATATAATATCATGGCAATTTCTTTTAATTTGTGTGGTTGCTTTATCCTGGAAGGTGTGATTATGAAGTCAGGGGAGCTTACTTATGTCCAGGTTTGCTTCAGGTCTGAATGAGAAGATTAGTGAGTGTACTGATTGCAATCATTGTCTGACTCATGTTGGCATTTGTTTAGCAATGTGATGAAGGCCCTGACAAGTTAATTTGGGGTCTTTGATAATTATGTGAAATGGCAAAATGAAGAAGAGTAGGTAAATCATCAAGGTTTTCACAGCACGATCTGTCAGGGGTTAGGCGAGGTTATACTTTGTCCTAAAGTTTCTGGTGAATCAGATTTAATATTCAGGATAAATGGCATGGGGAGAAATTAGAATGAGAATAACTGGACAAATAGTCAAGGTCCACCGGGCTGACAGGGAGAGGAGGGAGTGTAAGTGGACTTGTAGGATAAATAAGTGTAGATGGGGCACAAGTCATCTCAGCATTGAGTCATGGGAGGGATGGCTAAAATATACTCTGTTGCCATGGAGAAAGAATATACTTATATTTGTGTGCATGACAGAGAAAGAGAGACAGAAAAAGAGAGAAATAATGATGCATAAACAGAAGAACATGGTAACTAGCAAAGCTATTGACATTGACTCGGGAAACATGGAGACCTTTGTTCAGGTCCTGGTTCTATTGCTAATTCACTGCATGATATTGAGAAAATCACCAGCCTTCTCTCTGCTCCAGTTACCTGCTGTATGGGCTGAGTGGATTAAATAATCCTGTTTCCTGGGATAGATCTACATGCACTCAGGATGCAATATAGTTGGTGGTTGAGAGTAAAAATATTGTCAAATCATGGCTCCACCACTTGCCAGCTGTGTAGCTCAGCCATGTTACTTAAACTGTCTGTTTCATTTTCTTCACTGAACTGGAAATAACAATTAATACCAACATCATATGGTTCTTGTGAGGGTTAAATAAAATAGTGCATGGAAAGCTCTTTGCACAACTTCAGGTACACAACGCTATTATCGTCACTGCTGGCTGCTGTAGACTGGACTGTTCAGGTCGGTTGCCCACCATGCAGCAGCTACAGCAAAGGTAAAATTTCTCCAGACTCCTTTGCTTATCGTCTGACTACACACAATAACAAAACCAGCAGCCTGATTGAAGAGGGTGAACCCTTAGAGTTATCATCAGATGTAAAAACTAACAGCCAGTACATTTTCCCTTTCGCTTGTTGTTACATGCATCAAAAATGAAATAAATAAGTAAATAAAGAAATAAAAGCATCTACAGACTAGAAATCACCCTGAATCTGCCACCTTGTTCCTGCCGCTTTGTGCTCCCTGGCTTCAGTACTGTGGCTAGAGCAGAGGAGATGTTAAGTGCCACAGAGCTAGGGAAGACAGGTAAAGGCAACTTCTGCTTCTCGTAAGGAAGAATCCTTTCTGGCAGAAATATGAGTCAGTTCCAATGTTTCTCCTCTGGAAAGACAGGTCTGTTTTTGCTATATTGAGTATTTAATAAAATTTCCCCAGAGTAGAAGTAATTCAATATGACAAATGTTTACTACGTACCCATTACAATTCACAGTGATTTTGTTGTGTAAGGAGAGGGAGTTTACAGGATAAGTTTTTTCCCTACTCTCCCTCCCCATCCCTAGCCCTAACCACACACACACGCACACACACACACACACACACACACACTTAGGGGATTGAGAAGCAATAAGATATTTAGCACAGCAGTTCTCAAAGCACTGTTCTCACACTAGTACGTCAGCATCTCTTGGAAATCTGTGAGAAAAGCAGATTCTCAGGCCCCACTCCTGACCTCCAGAATCAGAAATTCTGGGAGTGGTGCCCAGTGATCTGTGATTTAACAAGCCCCTCTGGGAATTCTGATGCACGCTCAAGTTCAAGAAAACTGCTCTAGCAGAACTTTAAGTGTCTCTTGAGGGAGAGGCCTCTTCCCACTCTTGATGGGCCTCTCCATGTAGAGGGAACTTCAATACCCACGGCACTCCTAGCTGTCCTCTGCCTATTTTCTCACGCACTAAGAGAAAGTAGAGTGGTTTAACTGACTGGTAAATTTGGGAAAAAGAAACTTTGCATGCCCTCCTCAACATCTCCCTTTCTGGGGTTCAGTTAGGAAACCCATTGGACTCTTAAGCTAAGATATATTCTCTACCCTAGTCTCAGCAATTGTGTAACATCTTCACACCCATATGCCTTATCCTTTGTCTTAATTTTCAGTTGTTCAGAACGCAAGTCGGGAAGAGGGGTCCTATTCATTTGTCTCCTTTGAAGACCCCCAAAGGCAAGATATATCAAAAGCCTAAAAACGGCTTACTCTTTGACTCAGATATTCTGAGTTCAGGAATTAATACTAAGGAAATAAGCAGTAACACAGACTAGATTTGTGTAAACATGTGTCCATTGCTATTACAAATTTTAAATAACTATTAAAAATTAAATCTCCAATAAGCAAGTGATAAAATAGGAAGTAATCCTGCCAAATCATTTCTCTTCCAAGAATATTTAGTGGCATTGGAAAATTCTTATGGAACAATGTTAAACGAAAGAAGGCGCAACTCAGATACTATAAATGCACACACACCCATGCTTAAACAGAAAAGACATCTTAAATGCATATGTTAATTTTCTGGGGATTTTGACTGCATCTAATTCCTGAAGTGAATGGTGCTAGATTGAGTTGGGGTGGGGGGCAGGAAAAGTTGAGTTTGTCTCCTGGTTCTGCCTCCTACCTACTATGCTTACTGTGTGCTTTCCTCAGCCTCAGCCTCCGTTTGTCTGTAAAAAGAAGGATTTGGAATAAATAATCTCGAAGGCCCTTGCCACGCCAGCATGTTAGGATCCCATGATCTCATCATTACAAACTTTATGCTGAGGCATTCCAGCCAATTAGGCCAGAAAGCTGACAATTCTTCAGTGAATCTGAGCTCTGTCAAGTTACCTACCTAGTGAAGTCACTGTAACATACAAATAGATTCAATGGTGCAGTGATTACTTCTAAACAGTTTCAAGTTATCAGGATGATCTAGAGAGTTTTTTTTTTTTTTTAATATATTATCATTTAAAACCATCAATGACTATGTCTCCCTCAAAAAAAAATTTTGTTTTCCTTGCAGATGCAGGGAGGCTTAAGAAGCCATGAAAAACAGCACATAAAGAAAGAAAATTGGCATTGTTTTGTATCTATTTTCAAAATGGGGGAAAATAATTATTTCCATTCAATTGCTCATTGAATTGCCATCATTCTTAATTTTTCTTTTGACATAACTCAGCAAAATGAGTTAGTTCCATTTTTTTCCTCTGTCTGCCTGATAATTTCATAAGCTGTAGTCGTTTCAGAAGTATAACGATTCACTTCAGGTTTGGGGCCTGCTGGATTCCTCCTCCCTGAGATGGGGTATGATTCTGTGATAAACTCAGCCCAGACCTTCCAGATAAAAGAGGAACTTTAATAAGATAGAAATTATCATGATTCTCTATTTTTCCAGAAGAGAAGTCTCATATCTCACCATGTTTTAATTAAGCAATAAGTTAGATGTCAAGAGTAATTACAGTCTTGAAGGTCAAAGCTTGTTAATTAAAATTGGAAGGGCCTCTCCTTGTTAAACTATTTTGAAAGCACCAGGAGACCTTTAACATCTACCTGGGGAGTCAAGGGAATTGAAGTCATGGTCAAACAGGCTAACACTTTGCCTTGGAATCCAGACTCCTGCTTCCTCCTGCTGGGCTGCATTGGCCTCCACAAATGCCCTCAGTTTGATACATAAATTGAATGTATGGCTTTAGAACCCAAGGCAGCAAACAGTTCTGAAACTGTTATTAAATGGCAGAGAATTTCAGCATCTGCTAAGTTCAAGCCGGTAGAAAGCAATTATTACAAAGCATTAGTCCTCCATTGGATCTGTTTTCCCAGTATTTTGTTTGTTTTTTCAGGTGTGGTCTTAGAAGCACCTCTATTAGAATACCCTAAGGAAGCAGATGCAACACAGACTCAAGGGCCCTACCTCCAATCAATGAATCGGAACCTCTGGGAATGGGTCCCTGGAATCTGCATTTTATTAAGCTCCTTAGGTGATTCTTATGCACATTAATATTTGAGAAACTAAAGATCCTGTCTGTTTCCCTCATTTTACCACTGGGAAACTAAGGCTCATAAAGATGAAGCATCTCTGCTAACCACTTTTGAGGTCAGAATTAGAACTGTTAAAAAATACATTAAGCCAATAATAGAAATAGACTGAAGTTTATTTAATATATGATTTGCAAATCAGGGTAGTGTTTCTACGAGGGAGTCAAAAATGTTCCAAAGAGGAAAGAACTTCCCAAAGATTCTTTTATCCTGTCTTACTGACATTGCCTAGGAAAAAGAGCTGAAATAAAACTGATAAAAAACAATTTATAGTCATGAAATATCCCATACAGCATTGTCTTAAAGAACAAATAAACTAATTACTGATTTACCCTAAAACGTAGCTCTAGCCTGACCTTTGGAGTTTCTGTTGTTGACACTGCACATAGATAATTCTTTGAAAAGAGCACAAGGCCTAAGACCAGACTATTGTTTGACTTAAAGGTGACTTTTAGAAAACCAGTTTTCCCACAGCTCAAGTTTCAAAGATCACCTCAGGGTGATATCTTGGGTGGGTCACCTCAACCTCCGTGGAATCCCGAAATCTGTGTTCCATAAGAATTAAATCTCTGTTTTTCAGAACCCATGGCTGCTAGCTTCAAGTCCAGATGCTCTTTCACCAACAAATGAGGATACGTGGGTAACCTCATACAACCAGGTTTTCCCACTTCTAGGGTAGGTATGCTGTGAGGAGTAACCTGTGTCAAAGATTCTCCCCACTGTTTTTTGCAATGACTAATAATAAATATTCCAAAATTCACAGTGTATACATTTAGGAGAGGAACGTGGGTGGCACTAACAGTTTGCAGTTGGCTGCTAACCTAAAGGTAGGCTGTTTTAACCCACCCAGTGACTCCATGGAAGAAAGGCCTGGCAATATGCTTCTATAAAGATTACAGCCAAGAAAACCCTATGGAGCAATTCTACTCTGTAGCACATAGAGTTATCATGAGTTGGGGGCTGACTCAATGGCAGCTAACAACAATAGTGCATTTAGGTTTAAAATGTGTGTTGATGTATTATTCATTTTTTTATCTCATAATTCTGAGAGTCATCCCCCAAACTTATTCTTATTTCTTTGCTTGCTTCTTACAACTACAGCAATTCCCCCTTGCCTTAGGCTGGATTCTCTAGAGAAGCAAAACCAGTAAAGCGTATAAATATATATATATATAGAGAGAGAGAGAGAGATTGAGACTTACATCAAGGAAATGGCTCACGCGATTGTAGAGGCTGTAACATCCCAAGTCCGTGGGTCAGGATAGAGGCTTCTCCTGATTCACGTAGCTGCAGGGGCTGGAGAACCCAAGATTGACAGGTCAGAGAGCAAGGCTGTTGCTCTCAGGCTGTGAAGATCGAAGGATCCCAAGATCAGCAGGCAAGAGTGCAGGTAAGCTGCTAGCTCAAGTCCCAAGAACTGGAGGTCAGACGAACAGGAGCCAACTGCAGGATCCAGAATAAACAAAAGCCCCAGAGCCCTGCCTGAACATCCACTCACACTTGATGTAGGCCACATGCCCAAGGAAACTCCCCTTCAACTGACTGGCTACTCACAGCAGATCCCATCACGGGGGTGATCACGTATCAGATCTCAGCAGGGAAGTGATCACAACATTATACGACGGCCAAAACACTGAGAATCATGGCCCAGCCAAGCTGACATGCAATCTTAACCATCACATCCCTTATCCATGGTTTTGCTTTGCGTGGTTTCAGTTAACTGCAGTCACACTCGGTCCAAAAATAGTAGCCTAACGCTACGTCACAATGCTACGTCATTCACCTCATCTCACATAACTTTTATTACCATATATTGTTATAATTGCTGTATTATATTATTAGTTATTGTCAGTCTCTTCTGTGCCTAATTTTTAAATCAAACTTTATCATAGATATGTATGTGTAGGAAAGAACATAGTATATATAGGGTTCAGTACTATCTGAGGCTTCAGGAATCCACTGGGGGACTTGGAATGTATTCCTCATGGATAAGGGGGGATTACTGTATATTTTTATCATTAACTTTTGCTGCTTCTTTGAATTCTAGCAATCCAAAATAATCCTAATTGAAACATTCATTCTCTAGAAAACCTTCCAACTGTGCTCCTTTTTTTTCTTAATTATTATTTTTTGAAACTTTTATTGTTGTGAAATATATGTACCAAAACATTTCAACCATTTTTGTGAGTACAATTCAGTGACATTATACACCTTTTCCTCAGTTACCAACTATCTCCCTATCTGGCATTTCACATTTATTACAATAGTAAAAAATCTACTATCTGACTATTTTGTGCATTAACAATGTACATCTGGCAGTAATGAATGCTGAGGTGTGAAGCGAGAGTAATGCTGGCTATGATGGTTAAGGTTATGTGTCAGCTTGGCTGGGCCACGATTCTCAGTGGTTTGGCAGTTTTGTAATTATGTAATTTGGCAGTTATGTAATGATGTAATTAGGCAGTTATGTAACAATGTAATTATCCTCCATTTTGTTATCTTATGTAGTCATCCTCCATTTATACATAATGCCAATTTCGCATAATGACCTGGTCTTTGGAAACTAACCATGTCATTAAGTGAGAAGAGGGTGTATTCATCATGTTCTGCAACAATCACCACTATCCATTTCTAAATTTGTAATCACCCTTAACAAGAAATCAGTGTCTCTTAAACAATACTCCCCTCCCGATTTCTCCCTCCTACCCACCCATGGTAACCACTAATGAACTTTGGTTTCTATGCATTTGCCTATTCTAGATATTTCATATAAGTAGGATCATACAATATTTGTCCTTTTGTGTCTGACTTATTTCACTCAATGTTTTCAAGATTAATCCATGTGATATCATGTATCAGAAGTTCATTTCTCTTTATGGCTGAATAATATTCCATTGTATGTATATACTATATTTTGTTTATTCACTCATCTGTTGATGGACACTGGCATTATCTCCATTTTTTGTCTATTGTGAATAATGCTGCAATAAACATTGATGTACAACACCTGTTTGAGTCCCTGGATTCAGTTCTTTTGGGTACATACCAAACAGGGAATTGCTAGGTCATGAGGTAGTTCTATGTTTAATTTTTTTTTTTTTATTGTATAACTACAGAGAATACATTTAGCAATACAACATTGTTCACATGTACAGTTCAATAAAACCAATGACATCAGTCATGTTGTGCAACTACCACCAACATCCATTGCCAGATTTTCCATCCCCATAAACAAAAGCTCAATGTTACCTAAACAATGATCCACCCCTTTCCCCATCCCTCCCACCCCTGGTGTAAAAATGGCATTGGGGGCTGTGTCTGACCTTCTCTAACTTCACAAGAGGAAAGGAGAATCAAGATCAACAGCCCAAGGCTGATTCCCATGAGGCAAGGGTCAGACAAACCTCCTCTTTCTGCCATCTTTACAAATTCTGACACCAACGGTCCCTCCCATGGCACTCTGTACTTCTCTGCTGGGTTTGATAATTCATTGCAATGGCCACACAGAATTTACAGGCAATACTTATGATTATGGAGTTTATTAGGGAAGTAACAGGTTACAATTCAGGAACATTCAGAATACCGTTCTTCCATAAGGACAGCCTCATTCCAGCCATGCTGCAGGCACCCCTCTCTCTGGCCCTTCAGCCTCTGCCCTGCTCAGGGAAGTGTTACAAAGCTCTTTTAGCCCCTGTCAATAAGTACCCACAGGCACCGCATTCTGCCAGTAAGCCTTGGTCCAAAGGCACTCAGCTTTCTTGGTCTGTGGGCCAGGAAGTCCACTTCTCAGTCTCCTGCCAGTCTCTCCTACCACAGGTTGTCTGCCACTGCTTCTCATCGTCTTCAGTGTTACAGCTCTCTATCTCTGTCTCTCTCTTTCTCTTTCTCGCTCAGTTGGTCCCCTGGTTCCAGGATCTTCTCAGCACAGTGATCCCAGGTCCAAGGGACATGCTCTGCTTTTGGCTCTCTTTCCTTGGTGGTGGTGGGATCCTCTCTCTGCTCTGGAATTGGCTCTCTTTTAAGCCTACCTGGATGGCAAAACTGATCAATCCCTTTGGTGAGCCACAACTACCTTATTTGCATAGTCCCACCCAATCACTTGGGTGGAAGTTATAAGACCATGGCAAGTGAGAAAGGCCACGCAAAAGTGATCCATCACACTGTACCTGGTAACCACTATTAAACTCTAATCTTTATGTATTTATCTATTCTAGGTATTTCATATTAATGAAGTATTCAATATTTGTCCTTTGAGATTGACTAATTTCATTCAGCATGTTTCAAGGTTCATTCATGTATCAGGACTTCATTTCCCTTTATGGCTGAGTAATATTCCATTGCATATATATACCACATTTTGTTTATTCATCTGTTGATGGACATTTGGGTTGTTTCTACCTTTTAGTTATTGTGAATAGTGCTGCAGTGAACATTGGTGTACATGTGTCTGTTTGCATCGCTACTTTCAAGTCTCGTGGCTATATACCTAAGAGTGGAATTGTTTAGCTTTTTGAAACTGTTTTCCAAAACAGCTGAATTGTGCTCTTTCTAATAGTGTAACCACAACACAAGCACTAAGATGTAGTTGATCTTGTAATATAACCTTATGCAACATAGAACTGTAGAAAGAATACTTACCTAAGAATTAGAAGATTTGGTTTCTAATCCTTTCTCAGCAGGTCATTTCCCTCCTGAGCCCTTATTTACTCATTTGTAAGAGGAAACAGTTCTTTAAAACCGGTTCCTTTTCAGTTCTGACATTCTGTGGAGGAAAGCAGGCAAACCAGGATCTGTGGCTATCAACTCACATTGTTCTTGAGGGGTGTGAACAATCAGGAGATGCAAATATCTCTAATTATATCAACCTCCCAAACAAAGGACTGTCAATGTATTCTATTATTTGGCTGGTGAGGAGCCCCAGGAACTGTTGAATTCCATGTGGTTAGAAGAGAAAAAATGAATAAGTCTGTGCTGGCAGTGTTAAAGGGGTCTGTGGCATTTGTGAGGGAGGGCAAAGGGAGACTTGGAGAAATATCTCCAGAGGATTTAGTCCTCCCACTGCTCTGTCCACAGAGGCTTAGGATGCTAGGGAGGAACAGGCATTTCAAAGAAATAGAAATTTGATTTGCACTGCAGGAGTTTCAGTTTAGAAGACACCGTGCCTGAACAGTTCAAGCCAATTAAAGCATTCTCAAGTGACTCAGGAGGAAATGCATGTGTGCAAAGTTGGTTTGTCTTCAATAACTTCATGGTTAAAAACACTTAAAAATAAATTAAAAAGCTAATAGAAAAGTTCACTGGGCACCTAATTACCATGGGATCTCCTGAGGTGTCAAAGAAATGTGTAGACCTGCAGACTGGAGACTTGGGTTTGAATACATCCTGTCACATCTTAGCAGTGTCTTTGTACATCACTTGATGCTTCTAAGCCTCCCTTTCTTTCTCTTATACTGAGATTAATAATGCTCACCCTATCTCCCTCAAGTGGTGGAAAAGAACAAAACCCAATCTGAATTAATATAACAAAGTTATAATAACTTTAAATTATTACTCAAGTATAAAGTAGAGGCTAAGTGACTCTGGAGACACACTGAATTTCAATCACTGTTCTACCCCTTCCTGACTGGTTGACCTTATGTAAGTCATTTGAAATTTTGGATCCTGTGTTTCTTAAGCTAAAAAACTGGGAAGAACTTTATTAACTACTTCAAGTGATTGCTTTTATGATTAAATGAGATTAATTCAAATATAGTGTGTGTCTCAGAGTATGTGAGAATTAATGCTAGCCATCATCATCATCATCATCATTGTCATCACTATCATCATTATTAGATCACATTTATGCTTTGCTGAACCAAAAGAGAGTTAAAAGAAAAAAAAAGGATAAAACAAATGTGTGCTTAATGCTTTGTCTCAGAGGATGGTCTTCTCTTACTATTCAGAGGCTAGAGGATTTGATCCCAACCCAAACCACGGCCAAAGGGAGCTTCCACAGAACCTGCAGGGCTGACTTTTACGAAGAGTCCTAGAGCCTCCATTCCTGAGTAGTACAAGTGTGTCTGAATTTCTGATGGATAGATTTCTCTCATTCCCAGCCTTATCATCTTTCTAATTCACTTCTTTGCATGAATTTTTATTTTTTATTTCATTTTTATTCGGAAAACCAAACTAAACCAAACTCGTTGCTGTCAAGTCAATTCCAGCTCATAGCAACCCTACAGGACAGAGTAGAACTTCCACAGAGTTTCCAAGGAGAGCCTGGTAGATTCAAACTGCTGACCTTTTCGTCAGCAGCCAAAGCTCTTAACCACTATGCCACCAGAGTTTCCTTTATTGGGAAATGGATCACAAACACAAAAACAAATTTAAAGCATACATTGACAGCTTAATAGGTTATTGTAAAATGAACATGTGTGAAACCATCACCTGAATTAAGAAATAGAAATCAACATCACTCCAGAATCACCCTCCTTCACTTTCTCTCCCCTAGAGGAAACATCTACCCTGAATTTTATAGTATTTACTTTCTTACTTTTTTTTTTTTAATAATTTTACCACCTAAGCATGCATTCCTGAGGAGTATAGCTTTTTTTTTTTTGTAATATAACAGTATTGTAGAGATACAATTCAATACCATGCAATTTGCCTTTGAAAGTATATAATTCTATGGTTTTTAGTATCATTTGTAGAGTTATGCAACAATCACCACAATTCACTTTTAGAACATTTTCTGAAAGAAAATGAAAAGAAAACTCATACTCATTAATAGTCACTTTCCATTTTCCACAAACCACCCCAGCCCTAGGCAAGAATACATTTACTTTATATCTCTATAGATTTACCTACTCTGGACATGCCGTATAAATGGTATAATACAGTGGTTTTTTGCAACTGGATCCTTTTACTTAGAATAATATCTCCAGGGGCCATACATTTTGTAGCGTGCATCATTATTTCATTTAATTTTATTGCCAAATAAAGTATCATTGTATAGATATAACATATTTTGTTTCTCCATTGTATTGATGAACATTTGTGTTGTTTCTACCTTTTGACTATTTTGAATAGCGCTGCTATGAACATTCACATACAAGTTTTTGTGTGGACATATGTTTTTATTTCTCTTGGGTATATACTTAGGAGTAGATTTGCTGGATCATATGGTAATTGGGATTGGAGGAAGACTTATTAACAATCTGTGATATGCTGATGACACAACCTTGCTTTTGGAAAGTAAAGAGGACTTGTAGCACTTACTGCTAAAGATCAAAGACTACAGTCTTCAATATGGATTACACTTCAACATAAGAAAACAAAAATCCTCACAATTGGACCAGTAAGCAAGATCATAATAAAGGGAGAAAATATTGAATTTGTCAAGGATTTCACTTTACTTGGATCCACAGTCAAAGTCCATGAAAGCAGCAGTCAAGAAGTCAAAGGACATAGTACATTAAGCAAATCTGCTGCGAAAGATCTCTTTAAAGTGTTGAAAGGCAAAGATGTCACTCTGAGGCCTAAGGTGCCCCTGACCCAAGCCATGGTATTTTCCAATTGCCTCATATGCATGTGAAAGCTGAACAATGAATATGGAAGATCTAAGAAGAATTGATGACTTTGAATTATGGTGTTGATGGAGAACATTGGATATACCCTAGAAGAACAAACACATCTGTCTTGGAAAAAGTACAGCCAGAATGTTCCTTAGAAGCAAGGATTGCGAGACTTCGTCTCACATAATTTGGACATGTTATCAGGAGGTACCAGTCCCTGGAGAAAGACTTCATACTTGGTAAAGCAGAAGGTCAGAGAAAAAGAGGAAGACCCTCAACCAGATAGACTGATACAGTGGCTGCAACAATGGGTTCAAGCATAGCAACGATTGTGAGGATGTCACAGGGCGGGACAGTGTTTTGTTCTATTGTACATAGGGTCACTATGAGTCTGAACCAACTTGACAGCACCTCATAACAACTTGGTCTGTTAATCTTTGTTCCCTGTGAGTTCTGAGATAGCATGCCTGATAGTGTACTTTTAGTCTGTTATTGTATCAAGATACTTTCCCACATTATAAGTAGAATTGTTGGATTATAGGATATGTGTTTCAACTTTAATAGATAATACCAAAATGATTTCCCAACTGTTGTTCCAGTTCATACTCTAACCAACAGTATGTAAATGTATCTGTAAATTCCCTGGCAACACGTACTATTGTCAGAATTGTTTATTTTAGCCATATTGGCAAAAGTTAGATAGCATTTTATCATGCTTTTAATTTGCATTTTCCAGTTTACTTATGAAGTTAAGTGCCTCTTCATATGTTCATTGGCCATTTGTATTTCTTCTTTTGAGAAAAGCCTGTTTTGTATTTGGGTCCTTTCCCTTTCACTTTGCATAATAAATCAATTAGTCATATACGTATAAATATCTCTTCTGGTACATTGGTTTATTTGTCTATTGCTAATACAACAATTTCTAAGTTACTGCGGCTTCTTAATAAGTCTTGATATCTGGTAAAGCAAGTGTTCCCACCTTATTCTTCTTCTACAAAATTACTTTGGATATTCTTGGTCATTTGTGTTTCCATAAACATTTTACAATAAACTTGTCAAGTTAGGCAGATACACACATACATACATAAAAACTATTAGGATTTTGATTGAGACTTCACTGAGTCTATAGAAAATTTTGGAGATAATTTATATTTTTAATATAGTGAGTTTTCCAATCCATGTTTATGGTATATCCCTTCATTTATTTTACTATTTATTAAATTTTCCCTGTAGAGATTTTGCAAACCTTTTGTTATATTTGACCCTAGTTGTTTATTTTTTTCAAAGCTATTCTAAATGGTGTCCTTTTAAAATTTTTATTTTCATAGTATTTAATGCTGGTAAACAGAAAGACAATCAGTTTTTGTATATTGATTTCTGTATCCAGCAAATCCACTAAGTTCCCTAAATTTGTTTATTACTTCTAATAATGTTTATGAAAATTATTTTGCACTATTTATGCAATCAAATAATGTATATATAATGACAGTTTTGTTTATTTATTTCTAATCTATGTGTCTTTTATTTCTTGTCTTAATACACTGGCAAGGATATCAGGTACAATGTTAAGTAAAAGTGATGACATTGGGAATACTTGGATTTCTCCCAATCTCAGAGAAAGAAATTCAACATTTCACCACTGAGAATGTCATTTACTGTGCTTTTTAGTAGATATCTTTTATCAGATTAAGAATACCAACTTCTATTCCTTGTTTACAAAAATTGTTTATCATGATTGAATGTTAAATTTTATCAAACATTTTTTCCAAATTAATATGATCGTATGCCTTTTCTCCTTTAATATAGTAATATGGTGAATTACGTTGACTGGTTTTCTAAGGCAAACTTGCATTACTGAGATGAACTCAACTTGATCATGATTGCATTATTTTATAGATATTTTACTGGAATCCATTTTCTAATGGTATTTAACATAGAATTTTTGTGTTTATGTTCTTGAGTAAGATTAATCCATCATTTTTATTTTTCTTCACATACTTGCTAGCTTAATAAGATGTGTTGGGGAGTATATCCCTTTTTCTATTCTTTGAAAGAGTTTATGTAAGATTGAAGTTATTTATTTATTCTGAAATATTTGGAAGAACTCCCCAGTAAAGCCATTGGGCTTAGAGTTCACTTTGTAGGAAGGTTTTTTTGTTACAGAATCAATTACTTTAATAAATGCAGAACAGTTCAGTTTTTTTTCCCTTTTTTATTTCTTCTCTGTCAATTTAGACAGATATTTAAAATTTTAAATTTCCAGGCAAAAAATTGTTTAGAATATACTCACTGTTGTAATATTTTCAGGATTTATAATAATTTTTTTTTCTTTTTCCCATGGTTCTTATTAGTTGTTTGTGTCTTATCTCTTTTCCTTAATCAGTCTCACCAATAGTCTATCAATTTGGGTAATATTTCAAAGAACCAGCATTTGTCTGTTGACTCTCTATTGCATATTTGTAATCTCTTTTATTAAAATATGCTGTTATCCTCTTTCTATTTTCTTTGAGTTTATTTTGTTATTCTCTTTCTAATTTTTTTTTATATGGATGCTTGTTGTTGTAAGGTTGCCAGGTGATGAGACTGGTTTCTACTTGACTTCTAAATTACAGGGTGGCATTTCAAACCCACCCAGTGGCACTGTGGTAGAAAAGCTTGACTATCTGCTTCTTTAACAATTACAGCCAATTAAACCCAATAGAGCAGTTCTATTCTGCAACACATGGGGTCACCATAAGTTGGAATCGACTTGACAGCAACAGATTTTTTTTGTTTTTTGGTTGTTGTTATTCTTGTTAGTTTTTTGGTCTAGCTGGCTCTGACTCACGATGACTTTATGTATAAGAGAACAGAACATTGCCAGGTCGTGTGCCATCTTTATGATCTTCGATATATTTGAGTCCATTGTGACTATTGTGTCAATCCATCTCATTGAAGGTTTCCCTCATTTTTACTAACCTTCTATTTTACCAAACATGATGTGCTTTTTTAGTGATTGGTCTTTCCTGAAGAGGTGTCCAAATCAAGCAAGATGACGTCTTGCCATTCTTGCTTCTAAGGAGCAATTTTGGTTGTATTTTTTCAAAGTTTTTTGTTCTTTTGGCAGTCCATGGTATATTCACTGTTCTTCACCAACACGACAAATGAAATACATCAATTCTCCTTCTGTTTTCTTTTTTTTCATTATCCCTTCCACATGGATATGAGGTTATTGAAAATACCATGGCTTGGAGCTTACTAATATTCAGGCTTTCTTCTTTTCTACCATATACACTTAAAACTATATATTTTCTTCTATTCTTTTAGCACAGGATCCCTGGTGGCACAGTGGTTAAGCACTTGGCTGCTAACCGAAAAGTCAGTGGTTCAAACCCACCAGTTGCTCCATGGGAGAAAGATGTGGCAATTGGCTTCTGTAAAGATTTACAACCTTGGAAACCCTGTGGAAAAGTTCTACTCTGTCCTATAGGGTCGCTATGAGTTGGAATCGACTCAATGGCAGTGGGTTTGGGTTTTGGTATTTTTTTTGCAACATCTCACAATTTTTGATGTATATTATCCTTGTTATTCAATAAAAATATATTGCAGTGTTCATTATGATCTTTTCTTTAATGAATGCCCTATTTAGTAGTATGTTTCTTAATAACTAAATACATGAGTTATTGATTGTTAGAATAATTGCATGTGGTTACAGAAAATAATCTATTAATTTTAAATCTTTAGAATGTTTTCCAACTTGTTCTATGACTCATTTATAGCAAATTTTTATAAATATTCTCTACGTGCTTGAAAAGAATATCTGTTCTGTAGTTCTTGGGTCTACTCTTTGATTTATGTCTACTAGGTCATGTGATATAATATTGTTCATATTTTTTACCCTTATTGATGTTGCATTTGATTATTTTATCAGTTACTGAGAGGCATGTTAAAATTGTCCCATCAGTTTTATAAATTTGTCTATTTCTCCTGTAGTTCTGTCCATTTTTCTTTATATATTTTGAGGATTAAATGCATAGAAATTTAAAATTGTTGTCTTCCTGATCAATTAAATCTTTAAGCATTGTATATGACCTACTTTACTGCTAGTAAAATTTTCTTGTCTTAAAGTCTATTATTTCTGTTATAAATATAGCCATATCAGCATTTCTTTGGTGAGTGTTTCCATGGCGTATCTTTTCTTATCTTTTTATTTTCAATCTTTCTACATCTTTAGGGGTAGAATGTCTCTCTTATAAACAGCATATAGTGGTTAAGTTATTGTTTTTGTTCTTTTTCTTATTCATTCTGACTTTTTTTTACTTCTACCTGGACCATTTAGTTCCACTAAATTTAATGTAATTACATTTTTATGTGTTTTACATTTTCCTTGTCTATTCTATGTTTATTTTACTCATTTTTTTGTCTTCTGGGTTTGTTAAGGATTTTTTATAATATATTTTATTTTTACCTCTGTTAGTTTGAAAATTTTACATTAATTTTCAGTTAATGAGTTATCCTTGATATGTATTCTGGTTTTTGAAAAGACTTTAGAACAACTTAACTCCGCTTATCTATCCCCGTAATGATATGATACTGCTGTTGTATACTTTAATTTTCTCTATGTTTTTATACCCGTGGGATATTGTAATTGTTTATGCAATCAATACTCATTATCCACAGGTCTACAAGCTCTTCCCCTAAGCCCTTGGGTTTCAGAAGTCCAATTATTTTGGATTTTGAAAGGTAGTGTGAAACATAAGCCTTATATTACTGTCTTAGTTATCTAGTGCTGCTATAACAGAAGTACCACAAGTGGGTGGCTTTAACAAATTGAAATTTATTTTTTCACACTTTAGGAGGCTAGAAGTCTAAATTCGGGGGGTCATCTCTAGGGGAAGGCTTTCTCTCTCTGTTGGCTCTGGGGGAAGGTCCTTGTCTCTTCAGCTTCTGCTTTCTAGTTCCTTGGAGATCTCCATGTGTCCTGTCATCTGTCTTATCTCATCTCTCTTCTGCTCACTTATTTAATCTCTTTTATATTTCAAAAGAGATTGACTCAGAATACACCCTACATTAATGCTGCTCATTGACATTTTAACAAAGACAACCCATTCCCAAGTGAGATTATAACCACAGGCATAGAGGCTAAGATTTAAAACACATATTTTGGGGGACACAATTCAACCCATAACAATTACTTACCGCCTCCAGTGGCTGTGGGCAGCACCTTGTGATCATGTACATTAATATCACTGCATTGAAATGTAAGACGATTAATTTTAAACAGAATAAACAAAGGCTATAAATAGTGTCAAGTCAGCTCTGGCCCACTTTTACCACCAGATGAGTTCAGATCAGGCTTTGATGTTTTCAGAGGTTTCTGGATTTGGAATTGCAGATGAAATATTGGGGACAGACCTTACACAGTGTCTGGTTTTCAGAATTCAAGAAGTGAGGTTGGCAAAGAGATTTTTACATAACACATTCTTCCTGGCCAGATGGTGGGAGTTTTGAGTACTGTGTCTTTAACACTGTAAGCCCGCCCATCTATCTGACAGACGTTTCTGCAACCAATATTTTTATGCAGGAAAAATTGGAATGATGAGATTGTAGAGCTTGATTAAC
Organism: Trichechus manatus latirostris; assembly: GCF_000243295.1. NCBI lineage: Eukaryota > Metazoa > Chordata > Mammalia > Sirenia > Trichechidae > Trichechus > Trichechus manatus. Next base: position 29,938,774 of record NW_004443947.1, on the reverse strand, counting down.
ATCACACATGGCAGGTTCAAATCAGAAGAGGTATCTGAACTCACTATCTCAGATTTCTTGTACTCTTGCTTTAAACACATCCTCTAACTCCTAGAGTGGGAAGAGAATATCATAACTGAGTGAAAACAAGAGATTCAAACCAAACAATGAGGGGAAAGTTGCAGTCTAGGAACAAAAGAAAAGCTTGCTTCCAGACGAATAATGTGGGTGAAGATCTTGAAAAGCCCACTTTGAGGGGGTGGCGGAAATCAATGTCTACCCCCTCAAATAGAGATGTAGAGAATCTGTTTTAGCTGGAAGACTGCTCAGCCTCATAGATTTATGCAGAAATAAATTATTTTCAACATGGACCCAACATTTATTACACTAATTATACCATTTTTCATATCTTCCTCCTAGAATGATCTAAGAATGCATTTTAAAATATGGATTGACAGAACTTCATCTAATAAATCTCTCTGAAAAAACCATCAGATGTTTTAATGGGGAAAGCCTTACACTCTCAGTGGTTTCAGGTTTCCAGGCACTAAAAAGAAATGGGCCGATGAGTTAATTGTATCCTTGATAAACTACCTGTACTCACAACATCAAATAATCCTTGAAGTGGAAAGTGAATACAGTCTTAAAGACAATCTCAAAGAGACCTAAATAACTTATTTGCTGTCTGTCTTAGGAGTTCATTAACTGCATGTGAATTTATACAGAGATAACTTATTTCTACTCGGAGCCATTAGAAGCAGAGAGATTGAAACATAAGAAATCAATGCTGCGGCAAAAATATCCAAATATAAAATCACCCAGTGCTTGTATTGATGCAGGGAAATGATCACTTTTATACATCATTGGTGGAAGAATGGATTGTTATAACCTTTTAGGAAATTAATCTGACAATATCGGTACAATTAAAAATACACTTTGACACAGCAATACCACTTTTGAGAAACCTATCATACATAAACAAAAGCACAAGTGCTTGAGGACCTAGGTACATAATGTTTATTCTCTCAACAGATATTTACTGAGTACCTACTTCGTGACAGGAGTCCCTGGCTGATGCAAACAGTTAACACGCTCAGAAGCTAACCAAAGGTTGGAGATTTGAGTCAATCCAGAGGCATCATGGAAAAAAGGCCTGGTGATCTACTTCTGAAAAGTAATACAAAGTTCTTATAAAGACCCTTAAGGCCTTACTGGAAGTGATCCCAATCATAGCTCTAAACCTCACCCTCTTCTACTCTCTCCCCCTTTCACTTCACACCAGCCTAGCTAGGTCCCTTGCTATTCCTTGAACATGTAAGACACTGTCCAGCTTAGGGCTTTGCTACTTACTGTTCTTTTTCCCCCAAAACAACCAGAACCCTATTATCTTCCATCCCTGTGGGGATATGTGCCATTAAAATATGGATGTATAAAGGCCTCTATGCTGCACAACATGTTGAGACTTGTCACGACTTGTTTTTCCAAACCCGTTACTGATTGGCTTGTTTACCTGAATTCCTCCTCCCTTGCCCGAAACTTATTGTTATTCACCCAAATCCCATTGTTCTGTTATTTGCTTCACTGTTTGTTGTATTGACTATAAAATAAACTCCTGGGACTGAAGCTGGGTTTGACTCCTCAGAGTGACCCTCCTGGCCCCACTTCTCTGTAAGAGTTGTGGCACTGGTTATTGTCTCTGCTGCCCTGACAACCGTCGCTGCTGTGACAGATGGTGCCCTGTGTGAGGGCAGACCACCGTATAGCTACGTAGGCACCCTCGCACTCAATCCCTTTAGGTGGTGAGTATTGGACGTCCGTTTCAGGCTGTTTAAAGGCACAGCCCAAGAGCGGCAGGGTTTTTCCGTGGGTGGAATTTTCCCGAACGCTCTCAGATCAGGCTGCTTTAGCCCCAGAGAGGCAGGTCTTTCCTGACTGCTCCCAAGGGATTTCAGGCTTCAGGCCAGGAGCTTTCCTATCATTCTTTCCTTCATTTTCCTATTCCTCCTCACTGTGGGGAATTCTCTTTCTCCTGAGCAGTGTCAGCACAAAACCCAGTTGTTGGGATTGTTAAAAGTCTCTAAGCTTAAGGTGTCAGAAGAAGCTCTTACCCAACTTCTGCTTTTAACTGAATCTGCCATTTCCCGACAGGTAGACAATCAGCAAGCAGCTGAAGTTCTTTGTCTCTAGCTTGCTTGTAAAAATGCTAATGCTGACTGTCGGGCTGTTTTAGCTCTCTTAAAGGCACAGTGTCCCCGCTGAGGTAAAGGCTTTCATTGGGCTAATATATTCTGGGTTTCTCTATGCTACAGCCTTTTCTGGAGAACGTTCTACTCATGCCTGTCATCATTTCACCCAAGCCATTGCAACTATAGGATGTCCCCAAGCCCTTAAAACTGATAATGGTCCTACATATACTTCTGTTAAATTTCAACAATTTTGTGCCACTTGGAATATTCTTCACACCACTGGCGTTCCTTATAACCCTCAAGGGCAAGCCATAATTGAACGTGCTCCCTCGTGCGCTGGCACACTCTGCCCTCACCTCCGCCCCTTCCCTTCTCTGCACTGCCGCCACCACCCCTTTGGTGGCCGCCATCCGACCTGACTCCAGAGCTACAACTGACACTGGCACCCCTTCCCGCGGGGATGAACACTGAAGTGCTGCCATCCGACCCAAAATCACCCCTTCCCGCGGAGATGGACACTGAACAAC
>NW_004443947.1:29895642-29934898 GCF_000243295.1 Trichechus manatus latirostris | reverse complement strand
AAACTCCTGGGACTGAAGCTGGGTTCGACTCCTCAGAGTGACCCTCCTGGCCCCACTTCTCTGTAAGAGTTGTGGCATTGGTTATTGTCTCCACCGCCCCGACAACCGTCGCTGCTGTGACACATCCCTCAAATAATATCTTCACACTGAAGCCTTCACTGGCTACCCTAACTAAAATTGCAACTCTCTACTACATCTAGTCCCCCTTCCTATTTTACTTTTCTCCTTAATTTGTGTCACTATCTAGTAATGCCACATAGTTTACTCAATTATATTGTCTATTATCTCTCTTTCTCCTGTATTAGAATATAAGTTCCATGAAGCATAAGATTTTGTTTGTTTTCTTCACTCTCCATCCACACTACCTAGAACAGTGCCCAGCACATAGTAAACACTCTGTTAGCATTTTTAAAATTCATTAATATGTTTTTAGAAGACACTGACAAAGGAAATTTAATATATGTGTATGAGCACACTGATCTGTATGGAAGAATACAAATCAGATTGTTGACATTGGTTCTCTCAAGGGATTAGAATTAGAGGCAGTGAGGCAATTTTTAAGATTTTTTTCCTTAAGCATCTGTGAATTGATTGAATTCCTATTACAGGGGTTACATTTGTGATGTTTTTGAAAAATATTATAATTTAAATTTACAAAAAAAAGCATATTGATGTTAGCAATAAAATGTACTCAAACCCCTTAAATACAAAGACTAATCCATTTTTCCATTTTCCTTGTTACTATAAGTATTTTGGAGACATGCCAGTGCAGTGGTTAAGAGCTCAGCTGCTAACCAAAATGTTGGCAGTTGAAATCCACCAGCCACTCCTTGGAAACCCTATAGGACAGTTCTACTCTGTCCTATAGGGTTGCTATGAGTTGCAGTCGACTTGGCAGCAAGGGGGTTTGTTTGGTTATAAGTATTTTAATTGAAAAGACGTAAATGTTCAGGCTTAGTGGCTGTTTATATGATAAAAGATCTGGGAATTTTGGTGGATTCCAAGCTTCCCAGAGCTTAGAAGCTGTTTTGGCCTTCCTCAGTAAAAGCATAGCCTCTGGATCATAACCAAGGATAATCTACATGAACTTGGAGCAAATAAACCCTCATCCAGAGAAGTTTTTCTATGCTTCAATTAATTCTGCCATTAAGATATAGCTTAAGAAGAGTGAAAACAAACAAGCAGAGTGACTATTCAATCCTTTGTTTAAAATGAAGCGATATGCAGAAATACAAACAAATAAAACAGTGGAAGTCTAGGCAGGGCTGAGCAACAGCCTCTTTGGCCACCTCTAGGTAGCTTCTGAGAGGGCTGAATGGATCCCTGGGTGGCACAAACAGTTTGCACTTGACTACTAACCTAACGGTTGGCAGTTCAAACCCACCCAGTGGTGCCACAGAAGAAAGGCTTAGCGATCTGCCAAGAAAACCCTATGGAGCAGTTCTACTTTGTAACACATAGGGCTGCCATGAGTTAGAATCAACTCAACAGCAATGGGTTTGGTTTTGGCTTTTTGGAATTAGACTATTTACAGACCATGATGTAGGTATGGTGGAGAGCAGAGCAGTCTCTTACCTTTCAAATAAAGTTAGAAGAAATGTTTGAAAGAAATGAGACAAGATAACAGTCTTCAAATATTTTAAAGGAACAAGTTGACTTCTCTGTGAAGCTGCAAAGAGCACCAGTAAGACCAGTGAAGGGAAAGTTTAAGGAGGTAATTTATTTGATATAAAAAAAAAAACCAAAAAAACAAAACAAAAAAAAACCTGTCTGGAAACTGTAGTTGTCTGATGGGTTGCCAAGTGTAATAATAAACTGTCACTGGAGGAATTCAAGCAGAGTCAAAGCCTAGGTAACCAATGACAGAAGTGCTTTAACATGGCCTTACTTACCAGGTGAGAGATCAGATCATTAAGGTCTCTTCTGATGCTCAGTTTCTACAAATCCAGGTATTAGGATTTTCGGTTGCAAGTGACAGAAACCTTGCTTTTACTTAAGCTTGAAAACATAAAACTGGATCCTAACTTCAGATGTGGCTCAAGTCAAGATCTTAAAGTTTTGTGTCCCTCTCTCCCCCCTGCCCCCTACCCTTGGCTTAATTTTCTAGCAAGATCATTTTGCATGCCAACAAAAGCCCTCAGCAATCCCAGGCTTAAGTCATCCTTGTACCTAGAAATCCTTGAGAGGAAAGCTCCTAGTTCTCATTGGCTCATGAAAAATCTAGGAAAAAACCTTGCCTGACTCCCTTTTGGTCATGTGCCCATCCCTGAAACAATCTCAGCATCCAGGCAGGTGAGCCCACTGATTGGCCAGCCTCGGTCATGAGCTCTTCCCTTGTGAGTGACAGTTGCACTATGTGGGGGCAGGCCAGTCCTCCAAAGGAAAAATATGCTGAGCAAAAGAAAAAGCAACAATGTCCATTATATTCTGAGAAAAGTACATCCAACAAAAAAGGCTTGATTATTACATACACCTGATCATTTAGGTACATTCAGAAGGAGCAACAAAGTTTACTGTCCTTCCTGTGGATATTACAACTATGTTTTGGCTTAGAGAGAGAGAGAGCTTTCCAGAGTTAACCAAGAAAAGCATGATCTTTCCATCATTGCACTGCAATGGGATGGTACAAGGATATGGACATGTGTGCTACCACTAAATACGTTTCTAGGACAGATGGGAATTGCTTTTTCTTGAAATAGCTACTGATGTGGGGATGTCAAGATTAGCTAGGGTAATGGTTTTTCTGTAGGAATTTGTATTACGATAATCAACCAACCAGAAGGAACAGTTAGTCATCCTTTCCCTGCTTAGAGGCAGGGCTTTGCAAATGAAAGAGAACAATATACATGTAGAATGTGTGTGTATTTCTCTCCTATATATATGCAGACATTTATAGATGATGCACAAAATGAATCTACATAACTGACAAAAAGGCAGAATAGTATAAGTTTAAGAGTAAAGCTGGGAAGCATTCTGTCTGAGTTCAAATTCTGGCCTCAACATGTACTAGCTTTGCAACCTTAAGGAAGAACAAAACAAAAAACCAGTTGCCTTCAGAAGCAGATTGCCAGGCTTTTCTTTTGAGCCTCTGCTTAGGTTGGAACTACCAATCTCTGGGTTAGTATTTGAGCACTTAACTGTTTGTACCACCCACGGATGCCTCTATAACCTTAGGCAAGATGTTTAACCTTCTGCATCTCATTTTTTTCATCTTTTACTAATAATAGTAACAACTCCTTTGTCTGGTTAAGTGAATTAAATGAGTAGACAACTGAAAAAGTATCATGAAAAAGAGTGAGTGGAACATCATTAGTGCATGTTATGGATTGAATTGTGTCCCCCGCAAAAGTGTGTCAACTTGACTGGGTAGTGGTTTGTCAGTTATGATGTAGTTTGGCAGCCGTATGATGATGTGATCACATCCATGATAAGATTTGATATAATGTGATCACTTCCATGATGGGATCTGCTGTGAGTAGCCAATCTGTTGAAAGGGAATTTCCTTGGGGGGTGTGGACTGCATCGAATATAAATGAACTTTTTGGCAAGGTTCGTGGGCTTTTGCTCACTCTGGATACTGCAGCTGGCTCCTGTTTGTCTGACCTCTAGTTGCTGGGACTTGAGCTAGCAGCTTACCTGCCATCTTGCCTGGCAATGTTGAACTCTGTCAGTCTTCACAGCCTGTGAGAAAGAACCCTGCTGTCTGACCTGCCATCTTGGGTTCACCAGCCTCTGTGGCTATGTGAATCAGGAGAAGCCTCCAAACTGACCCATGGATTTGGGATGTTCCATTTCCTTGATATAACTCTCTATATAGATGGTCAGCACAACTTGACTAAGACAAAGTCACAGAAGCTTCCTAGACACATCCAAACACGTTGGGGGATCTCATACCACCAAGAAACAAGAGCCAGGAAAATAGCATGGCCTTTGGACATGGAGTCCCTGAGCGGAGAAGATCTTCGACCTGGGAAGACTGATGACAAGGACCTTCCCCCAGAGCCAACAGAGAGAGAAAGCGTTCCCCTGAATTCAGACTTCTAGCCTCCTAGACTGTGACAGAGTAAATTTCTCTTTGTTAAAGCCAATCTTGATATAGCGGCACTTGGTAACTAAGACAGTGCACAATACAGTTAGCAAGCATTATTATTGTTACCACCAACTTCCTATGTGATTTTATGCCAATCACTTACCTTCTCTGGACCTCAGTTCCCACTCCCCAGCAACCTTGTGCCCAGCGATGAGGAGACTATAGAATCTTAATATGCTATGTCATACTTTGCTCAGGGTATTTTTAATCTTGTGATTTTCCTCATGTTTATTCCTAAAAGCAGCCAAAACAACATTCTGGGTTGAAATTTCAGAACTAAGAAAGCCAAAAAAAAGATATTGTTAATAAACAAAGAAATTACCTAATAATGGATCACTTACATTAAAAATTCCCTTTATGTAATTTTTTAGAATCAAAGATATTCTATAAATGTGGATTATTCAAAAAGAGAGAAAGGAAAAAAATCAAGAATTAAGTATTTAATTTCTTGAAATGAATTACGTCCTTATCAAGTAATGCTTGAGACATCAATGGTAAAAACATTCAAAGAGGGAGCTTGGAAGAAAATGAAAACCAGTTTTTGTAATATTGCTTAATAAGGTAAATTCATCTTCACTCATTAATGGTTAATTTGAATGTCTGAAAATAGTGAGGCATGAACTTATTCTGGGTCCAGCTATGTTATGGAGAAATAATTAAAAAATGGAAGACGAAGGTTTCCAGAAGTTCAATTTCTGTATAAGTAACCAAGTTTGTGTCTAACTTTCTTCCTATAAAGATTATTTGCTGAATATGAATGGAAATTTTCCCTTTTGGAATCTCCCATCTGTCACTGTATAAATTGGGTTCAGAAAAAGTAATTTGGATGCTGCAAATAGGATTTTAGTTCCACAGGTGAGCTAGGCAGTGGAACAAGGCAATACTCAGAAAACAAGGGCCGAGTTTCAGGAAACTAGCCTTTTACAGGCAGAATGGAGAGGGAAATTTAGCAAATGTATTAACTCAAAGCCAAATTATCTTAAAATAAAAAATATGCATTTCATGGATTCCCAAGAGGTGTCAGCTAATCTTCGGTGGCTGCTAATGCTTTTTCACGCTTAAGATGTCACTTAATACAGCTTAACAACCGTAGTCGAACAGCAAGAACCAGGTAGGAGAAAGAAAAACAACTACTGACGGATATGCATGGTGCAGAGATATCCTCGCTGCTTGGCAGTTTTAGAAAAAGATATTCCAGTGAGATCTCTCGCTTAATTATTTGGATTTAGAGGAACTGGCAAGATAGGGCTAGATGAAATTTCAGAGGACATCTAACTTAATTCTTCATCTCCTGCATGAATCCCCGTTATGATATTCCCCAAAAGCATTCTTTCTTCTTGGCTAGAATACTCCCAGGGGTATTTTGCAGAACAGTCTACTTCAACATTATGAACTGTAGACATTGAGAAAGTGTTTTTTTTTTAAACTGAAAGTAGATTGATGTCCTGGTATCTTCCCATTGATCTTTAATTGATCCTTTTAGTCCTTCTCTGTAATTACTAAAATATATCTATTCAATTATTCAACAAATATTTATTGAGACTCTCTTACATTAAGATACACTTTTAAGAGCTATGTGGGGGATACAACAACAAAAGAAAAAAAAACAAACAAAAACATAGTCCCTGCCCTCAAGGCCTCTTGGATTTCTAACTTGGGTATTGAGATGGGAAAATATAGAACTATGCTGTCACTGAATATGTACAATTTTTGAAATATGGGAATGCCATGAACTGTTATATCACAAATCTGTAATGGATGGACTTTATCTTGACCACTTTCCTGCTTGTGAGGGGTGAAAGATGTTCACCTGAAAAATGAGTTATTATGTTCTCCACTGAGGTAGTGTGTGTATGCATGTGTTTGTATGTATACACACACACACACACACACATATATATATTCCCAGTTGCCACGGAGTCAACTCCAACTCATGGCAACTCCGTGTGTGTCAGAGTAGAACTATGCTTCATAGGTTTTTCAATGGCTGATTTTTCAGAAGTAGATCACCAGGCCTTTTTTCTGAGGTGCCTCAAACCTCCAATCTTTTGGCTAGTAGCTGAGTGCCTTAACAATCTGCACTACTGTAAAATGGGACTAGTGGTAGTACTAATAGTAGTGTCGTCCGAACCTGTCTAACTTCATGGGGGGAGATAATGACCAGAATCAGCCCAAAGCTGATTCCTATAAGGCTGAGGTCAGACACACCTCCACTCTCCAACCTTTACCAATTCTGACACCAGGCATCCCTACTTCTCTCCTGGGTTCAATAATCCATTGCAATGGCCACAGAGAACTCACAGACCATACTTACAGTTAAGTGGCTTAATAAGGAACAGGGTACAACTCGGGGTCAGGTCAACAGGCTACAATTCAGGGTTAGGAAGCATGCAGGCAGTCTCCCTTCTTCAGTGCAGGACAGCTCTCTGAGCTCCTCTCAACCCCCTGAGGACAGGCTTTTCTCAACCCTCTCAGTACAAACTCCTTCAGGCCCTGCTATCTATTGCTATAGGCTCTGCTGCTGGGCCCCTTCCAGGTCTCTTGCTGTCTTCAGTGTTACAGCCCTTGACCAATGTTAGAGCTCTTTTAGGAGGTTACTTGCCTACTCTCTACTTCTTTCTTCCTTCTGCTTCTTCCTACTGCTTCTCTTCCTAATTCTTTCTGTCTGTCCAAACTTTGTTGGACAAACTCCTTGTAACTTTCCTTATAAATGTCAAGCCATGGCCCTGGGGGCCGGGGTAGGGAGGGCACAGTCACAGTAGGCTGCAGTCACTTCATTTGCATAGTAGATAGGCTGGGCTACAACTCATTTACATAGTTTATTGACAAATCCCTGCAAGGTCCATACCAATCACAGGGCAGGGTACAGCCCAGGGCCAGGCAGAAAGTATCAAACCAAGTTGTTTACAATTTACCCAGGAAATGTCAGTCAACCTGGACAAAAGTAACAAACCGTCTGGGGTAGAAAACTCCTCAGGGATTAGGGGAAAAAAAAATCTCTCAAGCTGTTTTTCAAAAAAACCAAGGCAAAAGACCACGTAAAGGAACCCATTTCACCAGTACCACCCAGGGAGTTCTCTTTCTATGTATATGTATATACAAACATACATGCATATACAAGGAGCCCTGGTGTTGCAACAGTTAAGCACTTGACTCCTAATGGAAACTGGGCAGTTCAAATCCACCCAGCATCTCCACGGGAGAAAAGACCTAGTGATCCGCTCCCGTAAAGATCACAGTCAAGAAAACCCTATGAGGCAGGTCTACTCTGTCATACGGGGTTGCTATGAGTCATAATTGACTCCATGGCAACTAACAACAAAAATATGTATATATATATGTGTGTGTGTGTGTGTGTGTGTATACACACTAACGTATATGGTGCGAGGTGCTGCTAGATTGACAAAGGATGAGGGCTCTCATGTTGCCATTCAGCTCTGTATGAACCAAAAAACCTTAGTCAGAGGAGAACCAAGTGGGAAGATCCAGAACGGGTAGAGGTTTGGCAGGTGATATTTCACCCTTGACTTATAAGGAGACTAGTTGCCCTAAGGCTGATGGCAAGTGACAGCAATACAATTGGTGACCACATCGTGTGCTTCTGGTTCTATGAGGAACCAGCTCTCTAGAGGACTAGAGGCTTGTATTTTAAACATGACAACTGTTAGGCCTTTTGTATTTTTTGTAATTATTGCCTTTTTGTTCTCTGAGTATTAAAGTGCTTTTTGAAAATGTCAGCCTGTCTCAGCTGTGCCAAGGGAAACGAGAAAAGTTGTTTCAATCCAGGAAGTTGCAGTTTTTAGGGGAAAACAGGGCTCCCTGGGGGCAGGTGTAGTAGAGGCCACAATAATGTAACAGAGAAAAAGCCCCAGGGAAAGGAGAATTTAGGGGAAAGAATCTGGGCCCCTAAACTAGCCACTCCTCTCCACATAGATAATTTTCTGAACTCTATTTTCTCACATCATGAAAGGTTCCATATTTTTTAGAAGTGTTTTCAAAATTAAACTTTTTATTAAAATGCTTGTGCCATGTAGAGAAGAATAGAAAATGCAGATAAGCTTAAAGCAGAAAATCAAAATGAGCCATAATTCTGTCACTCAGACATTAGTAAAATTCTGATGTCTCCCTCTAAATTTTTATTTTATAAATTTATTTTATTTTATAAATTTGGACATAAAAATGGAATTAATTTGAATTTAGTATTTTGATTTTACAATTATACTACTGAGAACCTTTTTTCTATTACTTACAAATTATACTTCTGTGGCAGCATTGGTAGTGATGTATAGCGTTCTATAACGCATTTACTCACATCTCAGTTGTTAGACGTTTAACTTGGTTCTATTTTTATACTGTTAATATGACATTGCAATAACTATGTTTTATTTTCGTGAGAGAGAAAGGAAGGCTGGGAAGAGGGGCACTTTTATAATGTGAATCCTTTTATTTATCTAAACTGTTCATTGCAGCCTCCTAGGTCTATCCCTAGCATACCTTAGAGAATAGAATGGGCAAAATTTTCCTATAAAGTGCCCAATAGTAAATATTTTCAGCTTTGTAGGCCATACAGTCTCTGCTGCAACTTCTCAATGTTGATATTGTAGCACAAATATGAGAGCATCCATTAACAGACAATACATAAAAGAATGTGTTTTAATATAACTTTATTTATATAATCAGGCAGTGGGCTGGATTTGGCCTGTGTGGCCTTGGTTTGCCAACGCCTGCCTTAAAGGGAGGAGTCCCTGGGTAGCATAAATTGGTAAGCACTTGATTACCAGCCAAAAGTTTGGCGATTTGAGTCCACCCGCAGGTCCCTCAGAAGACAGGCCTGGCAATCTGCTTCTGAAAGGTCACAGCTTTGAAAACCCTATGGAGCAGTTCTACTCCGCACACATGGGGTCCTCATGAGTCGGAATCAACTCAATGGCAACAAACAACAACAAGAACAATCTTGAAGGACATTCTAATGTTCAGATTCTTACCCGCATTCAATATACAACCATCTCATGAGCTTAGTATATGCCAGTGCTTTACTAGGCTTGGGAAATACAAAGGTGAAGAAGATACAGATTCTGCCCTTATGGAATTTAAAATTGTATAACACTAATCTGAGAACAAAATTCTAATAGGAATATGAGCAATTAGGCATTCGGGATGGCACATTTAGGGTAATCTCCATTTTCGGGATCACAAAAACATGGTGCTAATGTCTGTTAATACTTGCTGCTTCCTCAGTCATACAAACCAAATGCGGGATCCCTAAAATATGAATGAAAATAATGTAATTGAGCAGAAAATAGAAGTCACAAAACTCTGGTAAAACTCTAGTACATTTGCTGCAACTCATTAGTTGTGTGACCTTAAGCAATGTCCTTGACCTCTATAAGCCTCAGTTTCCTTATCTGTAGAATAGAGATAATAATGGGGCTATGTGAGGATTAAGTGAGGTCATACATGTGAAGTGCTGGCCCAGTGTATGCAATAAGTGCTCCATAAATGGCATCTGTTCTGACTGAGAGGGAAGGAGCCATTTTTGACCCTCACATAGATGTTGTTATTAGGTGCTGTCAAGTCAGTTCTGACTCATAGCTACCCTCTGTACAACAGAAGGAAACACTGCCCTGTCCTGCGCCATCCTCACAATTGTTGCTATGTTTGAGCCCATTTTTGCAGCCACTGTGTCAGTCCATCTCGTTGAGGGTCTTCCTCTTTTTTCACTGACCCTCTGCCTTACCAAGCATGACATCTTTCTCCAGGGACTGGTCCCTCCTGATAACACGTCCAAAGTACATGAAACCAAGTCTCTCCATCCTCGCTTCCGAGCGGCACTCTGGCTGTACTTCCAAGACAGACTTGTTAATTTTTTCTAGCAGTTCATGGTATATTCAATATTCTTCACCAACCTCACATAGATAGTTGCCTATAACATCAGGCAATATTCATTAATTTATTTTTTCATTAACTATTTTTTAATTACTATGAGTAGGAACAGCATACATGTCTGGGACAAGTGACAACAAAAGTAAGAAAGAAAAGTATAAAAATCAGGAAAACTAACTGAAATATAGAGAACTGAAATCATTTAAGGAGCCCTGGTAGTGCAGTGGTTAAGCACTCGGCTGCTAACCAAAAGATTGTCAGTTCAAACCTACTGGCTGCTTCACAGGAGAAAGACGTGGCAGTCTGCTTCTGTAAAAGTTACAGCCTTGGAAACCCTATGGGGCAGTTGTACTTTGTCTTATAGGGTCGCTATGAGTCCGGATCGACTCGATGGCAATGAGTTTGATGAAGTCGTTTATACTGACGACCCTCCTTATTCTTTACAAATACATAGTTTGACACACTGTCCCTGACCTAGTTGAAGTACCTGCACAGATCTTTTCAGGCCTGCCTGTCCTCCAGGCCTCCTCAGTTCTTTTCTCTTTTTTCAGACTGGAGCAGTCCCAGCAGCGTGTGCCATTCTAGTGATCATAAAGTCCTGGAACCATCCACAGCTGCCTCATCTCCCAACGCCACTAGGCGTCACAGCCACCTCTGGAGCTGAGGGTCACAAGGGCTTGTGTTCTACCCTTCCTAACAAATGAGGGCTCTGCTTCTCCAGCAGCTACAGAAAGGGCCAGGGGACACAACCCAGAAGTGTGGAGTAATTAACTTCAGTCCTGTCATTAGCTGCTGTCAAGTCAGTCCTGATTTATGGTGACCCCATGCAGAACGGGATCGGACCATTGTGATCTGTAGGGATTTAATTAGCTGATTATTCAGCAGATTGCCGAGTCTTTTGTTTTACTCTGGAAACTCTGATGAGACGGGTTTCACATCATAGCAACATATAAGCCTCCATGAGTGATGGCTGTGGTTGAGGTGTATTGGCTGGGAATTGAACCTTGGTTTCACGCATGAAGGGGAGAATTCTACCACTGACTCACCACTGTCCCCAAGGTCAGTCCTAGGGACAACTTTTCACCAATGAAGATGGGAAGGGGGGCTAGCAGATAAATTGCTCACTCTTCTCCATCTCTCAGTCTGTTATATATTCCTTGTGAAGTGGTGACCAGCTTGGTAATGCACCACCGTGTATTTGTTTTCTTCTCTTCCCTGCCTTTCCCCTTCTAGATCTTACTTTCCTGTGATTGCCTCTATGCCCAGTAAAGTGTTAACATGAAAGCTTTGCCTCAGTCTCTGTTCTCCAGGGAAGCCAGGCTAAGACACACATTAAAAAAAAAAAAAAAAAAAAGATCCACTGCCATCGAGTAAATTCCAACTCATAGTGACCCTATAGGACAAAGTAGAACTGCCCTATAGAGTTTCCAAGGCTGAAATATTTACAGAAGCAGACCACCACATCTTTCTCCTGCGGAGCAACTTGTGAATAGGAACCAGCAACCTTTTGGTTAGCAGCTGAGCACTTAACCACTGCACCACCAAGGCTCTTTTTAAGACACACACAGTATCTCAATTAATCATCACGACTATATGAACAGGCATCCTGTGAGACAGATGAAATTTCATTTTTATAAATAAGGAAATGGAGCCTTGCTCTTGGAGGTGAAGTGGCTTGCATAAGAGAGTGAAAACTAGACCAGGTCACTTGACTCTTAATGAATTGCCATGATGCTAAGCTGTTTTAAATAACATGCACTTCCAGTCAGGCTTTATAGGCCTTCAGATTATTGGGCAAATGGATGAAAAGTTTACTCATTCTCCTCTTTCAGCCTTGTTATTTTTGTTGTTAGTTGCCGTCCAGTCGATTTCAACTCATCGCGACCTTATGTACAACAGAATGGAACACTACCTGGTCATCGTATGATGATTGTTATACTTGAGCCCATTGTTGCAGCCATTGTGTCAATCCACCTCTTTGAGGGTCTTCCTCTTTTTCGCTGACCCTCTACTTTACTCAGCATGATGTCCTTCTCCAGGGACTGATCCCTCTTGATAACATGTCCAAAGTATGTGAGATGAAGCCTCGCCATCCTTGCCTCTAAGGAGCATTCTGGATATACTTCTTCCATGACGAATTTGTTTGTTCTTCTGGCAGTCCATGGTATATATTCAATATTCTTCACCAAAACCATAATTCAAAGGCGTCAATTCTTCTTTGGTCTTCCTTATTCATTGTCTGGCTTTCGCATGCATATGATGCAATCGAAAATCGCATGGCTTGGGTCAGGCGCATCTTAGTCTTCAAGGTGACATCTTTGCTCTTCAACACTTTAAAGAGGTCTTTGTCAGCAGATTTGCCCAATGCAATGCATCGTTTGATTTCTTGACTGCTGCTTCCATGGGCATTGATTATGGATCCAATTAAAATGAAATCCTCCCAGCCTTATTTCATGCCAATCAAGAGCTCGGGCTCTGAGCCCAGCTCTATTCACCTAGAAATCACTGGGAAGGAAGAACTTTGTCTGAAAGCCTCTGAGGTTCCCATCTGACATCAGCCTTCTTTCTAGCCCAGGAATCCAAACTATGCTCAGCTGTCCTCCAGAGATATTGCTTCATTGTCATTCCCAGCCTTACACCAAGACTTTCTATATGGGACTGGTGGAGAGATGGAGTAGGTTTCAGAGTTTTGTTTAAGGACTGTGGTGCAAAAAAGGAACACTGGATTCTAGTCTGAACTTTAACACATACTAGATGGGCAACCTGTCAAGCCTCTGTTTTCTTTGCTGTAAAATGGGGATAATCATTGTAGCAGACAGTGTCAGTGCCTTGTCAATATGCTCCCAGCTCTCTCCATAGGTTTCCTGCAGGCAGTTTCTGGTCACTCCTGGTTTCCTCCATCTCTCTGCCTGAGGGTGTTCTCTGGCAGGCAGTATGCTAAACTGAGTGCAGGTTCAAGGAGAGTGCTGGAAAGTTCATGACTCAAAAGCATGACCAATAAAGGACAGGAGTTGGTGGACGAACACTTCAGCTGTCTTGCACTCTTGGTGGGTCTATTCTGAGATGTATTCTATGCAGTCTCTCAGAGGGTCCCCAGCAGGACTGACCCTCAGTTGCCCTCATGGATGACCCACTTATTTACAAACCCCTTATTAGCTTTCTTCTCTTCCTTGTCTCACTTGCCTACCCCCTCACTGTGTTTCCTGGGATGAACTCCAAAACAAAACCATTTGCAACAAAATCTCTCTCAGATCTTGTTTGTCAATAATCTCACCTTGCCTATCTCAGAGAATAATTTAATAAACAGTAAAAAGGAAAGCCATGCGCTCCATTGCTAAACCTTAGGAGAGACAGGGCTGTTCCTCTCATTACTGAATGCCTAGCACCTCAGCACACTATCTGGCACATAGGGGGTTTTGAATAAATATTTGTTGAATAAATGAATGAATTTGGCTTTAGCTACTGATATTCATGAAGAATTTATCCCAAGATATTTGACAAATTTAACATGCTTTATAGATGTCAAGGTTTTGTTACCTTTCTTTTTTTTTTGTTTTTGGATGATTCAGGGTCTATTCCTGGTGGCTTGGAAGTGGCAGAACAGGACCAAGGATACTTGAGACGCTTCCTGCTATATGTTCATCTCCCATCTTCACTTTACCCCCATCCTTGGGAATATTTTTAAATACTCATCACTGTCTGTAACTTTTTTGCTTCCAATTTTTCTGCTGTCTGCATTCACTTTTTAATGGAATAGCATCAATTAGCAGCTGTAGCAAAAAGCAGTTACACTGGTACCAATCAATGCCTTATGGGGTCTCCATGGTGCTAAAAAAAAAAAAAAAAAGAAAAAAAGAATCCATGATTCATTCTTGAGTTTCCCATCCCCTTTTTCCCAAGATGGGTAATCCAGTGAGGGGCTTCTTCAACCGAAAAAAAAGAAAGAAAAAGGCAGAGAGAAAGAAAGACAGACAGAAAGAAAGAAAAAGAGAAAGGAAGGAAGGAAGAAAAAAGAATATCTAGCAGGTATTAGGAAGAAACATAAAGTTCAATGCCCTACTTCATGTGCTATGGTCTTCCAGTGAGGTCTGCACCAAAACCAAAAAAACCAAATTCATTGCCATTGAGTCAATTCTGACTCATAGTGACCCTATAAGACGAAATAGAACTGCCACATAGGGTTTCCAAGGAGTGGCTGGTGGATTCAAACTACCGACATTTGGTTAGTAGCTAAGCTCTTAACCATTGTGCCACTAGGGCTTCATGTGAGGTCTGAGTGTGGTCACAATTATAGCTGGAGTAAGAGTTCCATGAGCTGTCAAAGGATGAGACTTCTCTCCAGAAAGATGTGTTTTATTGACTATGTGAAAGCATTCGACTCAGTGGATCATAACATATTACGGACAACATTATGAAGAATGGCAAACCTGCCATCCCTCAGCCTTAAGGCAGTGCTTCAAAAAAAAAAAAAAGAAAGAAACTTCCCAGAAAGCTGTGATGCTCACAGGTTGTTGTGTCAGAAAATATCTCCCATCTGAGAAATCCAGAGGAAGAGACCTTTGCATTTATTCCTCTCAGTTTAGAGATGAGTCACCTGAAACACAGAGAGATTTCCATTTGTTCAAGACACACATCTGCTGGATCTTCTAATTGTTCCTGATGCTACCCCATGAGCTACCACCATAGCTCTGATCCACAAGGCAAATCAAGCTATATGGGAAACATATGCGATATATGTATGTATGTGCGTAAGTGAAATTTCATGGTTTATTATTTGGGGTTTATGAACAATTTCTTTGTCAGGTTTCCAAGGATATTATTTCTATAAGAGATCGAATGCACATTTACTCTAATCTAAGAGCCTTCTTAATCATGTATGCCTCATTCTGTTTTCCCTATTTTATATTTCAGGGATTATGAATCTCTTGAGTATAGATTTTCTACTTCTGTTTTTTTTTCTGGGTTAGTTTTTCCTATCAATAAAGTGTAGAAGTTGAACAAATTTAATCACTAAGAAGTCTTTTAAATTAAATGGAAATTTCTGTGGTCCTGGAAGTTTTGGTCATTGTTATCAGTTGGATATGTGGGCTTTCTCTTGTCTGCTGTTGTTTCTCAGCGTCTAAAATATTTCACCATACCATATTTTCTCCATCTAAGGTATCTTGTGCAGGATAGTCAGTAAATGTTGGTTGGTGGATGAAAGATTAGATGGGTGGATGGAAGCTTAGATGAATCTACCTTCAGAGGAACTGGCCTTCAGACACTGAAATTGTTTGTGATTGTAAGTAATACTGACATGGTTTAGCACAGCACCTCAATAGTTTACATATATGAAACCCAGAATCTTAAACCCACATGTTTTAGTTACCCTTCATTTCATTTCCCCATGTGTTAGTTAATTTACAGATTTATACTCCATGTGTTTTAATGATCCATCTTTCCTTCCTTCATCATTTACTTAATTAACTCATTCAGTTAACAGTTATTGAACACTAACTATATGCCATTCTCTCACCAAATTGCCTTACCACTTCTCAAACTGTTTCAGATCCTAAATAAGATACTCCCAAAAGAACAATAAAAACCTAAATTCATTGGAAAAGAAAAAAAAAGATTAAAATTTAGAAGCAGATTTAATGCTCTTCACACTGGTCTTTCTTATATTAATAAGTCAGCATGTATCAAGATACTAATCAATGGCCGTCATCATTATTACTTATAATAAAACATCCAACAAAAAATAGATATTCTGGCCCATGACTGAGGGACATATGGCAGCCAATTTTAGGGCAAGTTAGCAAAGGCTTTTTAACAGTTAAAAGAGTTTAATGATTGAATAAACCTCCCTGGAGATATTAAAACTCATACAGGATGATAGCCCACAAAAGGTGTTCTAAATTAGTTGTTCTTAAGAACCCTGAGACAGGTAAGATTTTTAAGAGCCTAATGGAGTATATTGATTGTTTCCTAAGAAAAATCTACACAGAGACACACAAACACAGTTTTGCCTATAATTTCAGGAATTCATGTGTTCCCTGAGTTCCACTCATTAACCCTAGATTAAGCACTTGCTCTGGAAAGATTTCTACATTTGGTTAGAGGCTGGGATAGTTGACCTTTGAGATCCTCAAAGCTGTGAGAGTCCACATATTCACCATACCATATTTTCTCCATCTATAATGTGCTTCTTTATCCACCCCCCCCCCCCCATTAATGCTTCTAAAATTGGGATGTGTTGAACAATCAATGTATACACTTAATGCATGGGTTTTTTTGTTTGTTTTCTGAGGCCTTTTTATTAAATCAATGGTGCAATCTCATAATCAATAGTATCTTTGAAGCAAGAAGATACAGCACAGTATTTATTGGATACTGTTTGGCATTGCTAAAAATTAAAGTAAAAGCCAAGTCTCTGCCTTCAAGTTTTCAATCAAACAAAAAACTAGACCAATGTTTGTAAAATTGACTGATACCCAACAACATACCAGAGCAAGTAATTATTTGTGAGGTGGGTATTTTTCAGAATAAATGGTAAACGGGTCAGAGAAAAAAATAAAAAGGATTTGAGACAGAGTAAGGGATAGTTAGTGGGATCTATGGATGAGCTTAGAGTGAGGTAGGGGTGGCTAAAACTTTCTAAAATATTTGCCACAATGATATGGTGTGTAATAGAGACAAATTGGCACTTAAATTTGCCAGTAATTTATTATGGCTATTAGATGTGAATTATTAAAATTGTCACTGAACTGATGAAAATGATAAATGAGGGATGTCAAAAATCTCTTCTGCAACCTCCAAGACTAAGACCCTAAGACACCCTTCTGAACTGGAACTGAAGCTATTCCTAGAGCCCACCTTTCATCCAAACTATAGACAGTCTCGTAAAATAAACAATAACACCTGACAGGAATGTGCTCCTTAGAACAATCAGTTATGCAAGACCAAAAGGGCAACTATTGCTCAAAAACAAAGATAAGAGGGCAGGAAGGCGTAGGAAATCAGGACTAAAGGAAACAGGGAGACTAGGGAGGAAATGGTGAGAGTGCTGACACATTGTGGGAAATGAAATCAATGTCATGGAACACTTTATGTACAAATGAATGAGAAGCTAATTTGCTCTGTAAACTTTCACTTAATGCACAATAAAAATTTTTTAAAAAAAAGAAAAAAAAAAAAAACCTCTTCTGCGTTCTAGAGTGAAGCTAGAGTTTATTCTCCACACAGGTCTGCCCTTTGTTTTGAGAGAGACCACTTAGAGTTAATCTTAATGACGTGGATGGAGTCAAACTTTCAGAACCTTCATTTGCTAATATGGCACCACCCAAAATGAGAAGAAACAATTGTAAACATCCATTAATAATCGGAACGTGGAATGTACGAAGTATGAATCTAGGAAAATTGGAAGTCGTCAAAAATGAAATGGAATGCATAAACATCAATGTACTGGACATTAGTGAGCTGAAATGGACTGGTATTAGCCATTTTGAATCAGACAATCATATGGTCTACTATGCTGGGAATGACAAGTTGAAGAGGAACAGAATCTCATTCATTGTCAAAAAGAACGTTTCAAGATCTATCCCGAAGTACAACACTGTCAGTGATAGGATAACATCTATATGCCTATAAGGAAGACCACTTAATATGACTATTATTCAAATTTACACACCAACCACTAAGGCAAAAAATGAAGAAATTGAAGATTTTTACCAACTTCTGCAGTCTGAAATTGATCAAACATGCAATCAAGACACATTGATAATCACTGGTGACTGGAATGCAAAAGTTGGAAACCAAGAAGGATTGGTAGTTGGAAAATATGGCCTTGGTGATAGAAACAATACTGGAGATTGCATGATAGAATTTTGCAAAATCAACAAATTATTCATTGCAAATACCTTTTTTCACCAACATAAACGGCAGCTATACACACAGACCTCACCAGATGGAATACACAGGAATCAAATTGACTATATCTGTGGAAAGACGATGAAAAAGCTCAACATCATCAGTCAGAACAAGGCCAGGGGCCGATTGTGGACAGACGATCAATTGCTCTTATGCAAGTGAAGTTGAAGCTGAAGAAAGTTAAAACAAGTCCATGAGAGACAAAGTACGACCTTGACTATATCCCACTTGAATTTAGAGACCATCTTAAGAATAGATTTGACACATTGAACACAAATGACTGAAGACCTGACAAGTTGTGTAATGACAACAAGTACATCATACATGAAGAAAGCAAGAGGTTATTAAAAAGATAGGAAAGAAAAGAAAGACCAAAATGGATGTCAGAAGAGACTCTGAAAGTTGCTCTTGAACATACAGTATCTAAAGCGAAAGGAAGAAATGATGAAGTTAAAAAGCTGAACAGAAGATTTCAAAGGGTGACTCAAGAAGACAAAGTAAAATATTATAATGACATGTGCAAAGACCTGGAATTAGAAAACCAAAATGGAAGAACATGCTCAACATTTCTCAAGTTGAAAGAACCAAAGAAAAATTTAAGCCTCGAGTTGAAATATTGTAGGATTCTATGGGGTAGCGTTAAACAATGCAGGAAACATCAAAAGAAGATGGAAGGAGTACCTAGAGTCACTGTACCAAAAAGAATTGGTCGATGTTCAACCATTTCAGGAGGTAGCATATGACCAGGAACTAATGGTACTGAAGGAAGAGGTCCAAGCTGTACTGGAGGCATTGGCAAACAACAAGGCTCCAGAAAATAATGGAATATCGATTGAGATATTTCAACAAACGGATGCAGCACTGGATGTGCTCACTCATCTATGCCAAGAAATTTGAAAGACAGCTACCTGGCCAACAGACTGGAAGAGATCCATATTTGTACTCATTCCAAAGAAAGGTGATTCAACAGAATTCGGGAATTATCGAACAATATCATTAATATCACACGCAAGTAAAATTTTGCTGAAGATCATTCAAAAGCGGCTGCAGCACTACATCAACAGGGAATTGGCAGAAACTCAAGCCAGGTTTAGCAAAGGACGTGGAACAAAGGATATCATTACTGATGTCAGATGGATCCTGGCTGAAAGTAGAGAATGCCAAAAGGATGTTTACCTGTTATTTTATTGACTATGCAAAGGCATTCAACTCTGTGGATTGTAACAGATTATGAATAACATTGTGAAGAATGGGAATTCCAGAATATTTAACTGTGCTCATGAGGAACCTGTACATAGATCAAGAGGCAGTCGTTTGAAAAGAACGAGGGGATACTGTGTAGTTTAAAGTCAGGAAAGGTGTGCGTCAGAGCTGCATCCTTTCACCATACTTATTCAATCTGTATGCTGAGCAAATAATCCGAGAAGCTGGACTGTATGAAGAAGAATGTAGCATCAGTATTGGAGGAAGACTTATTAACAACCAATGCTATGCAGATGATACAACCTTGCTTGCTGAAACTGAAGAAGACTTGAAGCACTGACTAATGAAGATCAACGACTACAACTTTCAGTATGGATTACACCTCAACATAAAGAAAACAAAAATCCTTACAACTCGACTAATAAGCAACATCATGATAAATGGAGAAAAGATTGAAGTTGTCAAGGATTTCAGTTTACTTGGATCCACAGTCAACACCCATGGAAGCATATCTACTGCAAAATACCTCTTTAAAGTGATAAAAAGCAAAGATTTCACTTTAGAGACTAAGGTGTGACTTACCCAAGCCATGGTATTTTCAATCGCCTCATATGCATGTGAAAGCTGGACAACGATTAAAGAACACCAAACAATTAATGCCTTGAAATTATGGTTTTAAGTGAAGAATATTGAATATACCATGGACTGCCAGAAGAAGGAACAAATCTGTCTTGAAAGAAGTACAGCCAGAATGCTCATTAGAAGCAAGGATGACAAGACTTCGTCTCATGTACTTTGGACATGTTAAGAGTGATTAACTCCTGGAGAAGGACATCATGCTTGGTAAAGTAGAGGGTCAGCGAAAAAGAGGAAGACCCTCAACTAGATGGACTGACACAGTGGCTGCAAAAATGGGCTCAACCATAACAATTGTGAGGATAGTGCAGGACCTGGCAGTGTTTCGCTCTGTGTACCTAGGGTCGCTATGAGTCTGAACCGACTTTACGGCATCTAACTACAACACTTAAATGAGTCATTTAGTTATAGGTATTTCAGCCAAGTATCTGCCCATTGCTCTCAGATATCCCTGAAACAGTGACATATTCCAAACGCTTCAAGTCAAGCATTCTCTTTCTCGATATAAAGAAGTTGTTATTCATGAGGGGCACAGTTATCTCCCTGCAAAGTTTATTACGTTGTTAACCGAGTAACATTCTTCACTTCCTCCTCAACAGGGTAGGACATTTGAGTCTAGAATTAGAGTAGAGAAACTGGTTTGTGGTTCCTAATACATGGGGGCAAACTGGCCCCTGTAGACTGAGGCTCATAGAAGAGAGATGACCACTCGGGGAGCGTCTATGTGAATCATGGAAATCAGACTTTACAACGATTACTTCTAGTATCCATTCTCATCTCTCCCTATTGCTGTACTTATCATTTCCCTAATTCCTAGCTTTTCATCAAATTCTGTTAATGCTACAATTTTATATTAGCTCTTGTGAGCTAAAAGAGGAGCCTGTGTTCTTGTCTGGGTCAGAATAGATCACAGACTGTGGCAGCAGTGTGAAGAGGCGTTTTTAAGCAGTAAGAGGGGACTGTTGAAGAGTCCTAGTGGCGTATTGGTTAAGAGCTTGGCTACTAACCAAAAGGTCAGCAGTTCGAATCCACCGTACTCCTTGGAAACCCTATGGGGCAGTTCTACTCTGTCCTGTAGGGTCGGTATGAGTCAGAATTGACTCGACGGCAATAGGTTTGGTTTTATTGGTTTGGTTGAAGAGGTCCAGGGCAGTGCTTGATAAGCAGCAACCAGGACATGTGTGAATATCCCCAAAGGATTACTGGAAATACCTAAGGAGGGAACTGGACACATGAAGGATAGAGATCACTCAATGTTAGTAAGTACTGAACAGAAATATGACTCTATGGAGACCTCTGGGTTTGGAGACAGTGAATTTATTTTGTTTGTTTGTTTGGAGCAAATGTCTTCAGATTCTCCTCTAAGTGTTTTTGTTGTTGCTGTTAGGTGCCATCCAGTCAATTCTGACTTACAGTGACACTATAGGACAGAATTGAACTGCTCCATAGGGTTTCCTAGGCTGTAAACTTTGTGGGAGAAGATCACCAGGTCTTTTCTCCTGCAGAGGCAATAGTGGGCTCAAACTACCGACCTTTCTGTTAGCAGTGGAGTGTTTAACCATGGCACCACCAGGGCCCCCATAGTCCCCCAAATATTATGAACCCTTGAACTAGATGCTGAAGGATAGCAGGAATTAGACAGGCAAAAAGCAGAACAGTTTTTATACGAAAGTAAGATCTTTCTCTAAATGCACGTTTTAAATAAACTAAGGAAAACATTTGGTAATTATCAGATATAATTAGACTTTAAGACATAACCTATTATCATCCTCGAAAATCATTGGCTTTAAGTTCTAATGCTCTCCCAGCAAATCAAGGGATAATGCAGCTGCTCCAGGGAGCCCATTCTTTGAAGAAGGTGCAAAGCACTGGGCACCTGGCTAATTAAGAGCCATTATCACTTTAGACTTCTATAGCATTAAACCAAAGACACAATGCCAAGCCGTAACAGTGGACTTCATCTTAAGGAAAGAGATATGTATAAAAGTGAATGAGCAATGACTGTTCATTTCAGATTTATTTATAATAGTGAAAATTTGAAAACAACCTAATATCTAATGTATGGGATTCTTTAATTAAATCATAATGTACCCATATGATGAAATATAATGCAGCCATTAAAAATCATGTTCCACCAAAATGATAATAGTGGTTATTATTAATAATGATAATAACAGTTCTGGATGGAGTAGTTTTCTTTTTTGCTTATTTATTTCTACATGTTCTAAAATGGTCATGTTTTACTTCTGTAGCAAGCAAAACAATAAAAGTTGTTCAAATATGGGTAGAGAAGAATATTTGTGATTATGGTAAAAACATTCACAATATATTGCTAAGTATAGAAGGAGGTTACAAAAGTGTATTTGCAGGACAATGCCATCTAAAGTGTAAATATGTACAGAGACATACCTAAAGGGCACATAGCAAAATGTTGATAACCAAAAAACCAAATCTGTTGCCATCAAGTCGATTCCGACACATAGCAACTCTATAGGACAGAGTAGAATTGCCCCATAGGGTTTCCAAGGAGTAGCTGTTGGATTCGAACTGCCAGCCTTTTAATTAGCAGGCAAGCTCTTAGCTACTATGCCATCAGGGCTCCAAAATGTTGATAGGTAATTATATTTCTTGTATTTTTCTTTGTCTTTTGCTGTATTTTTCAAGTTGTCTATACTGAGTGTGAGTTACTTTCATTATTTTTTTAAAAGTTATTAAAAAAAAACAGAAATAAAGAGTGCTAAATTTCATCATCAGAAGATTTCTGCCTTAACAAGCAGTCCTAAGGATTGGGCATCCATATTTGGCCATCCTCTTTTGCCTTTTGCAATGTTTCAGAAAGTGTCAGCCATCACTTCGGGGAAACAGCACTTTCAATGGCTCACTGAGAGGCCTAATTTAGGTTCAGTGACACGGCCCCTGTGGCGTCTCCACCTGGCAATACGTATGCACAAATGCTACCTTGATCCTCCTAATAAGTCTTTAGATTTTCAGCAATTCAGCAGAACAAGCTTCCAAATCTGTTCATGGTTATTGTCTCCATGAGCAACATAAGATGAGAAAAAGATATAGGACAACATGGACTATAGGCATAAACAATAGTTAACAAAATCAATAGTTGGCCAAGTTTAGCAAGTGGTGGCTTAAGGATGTGGAATTTTAAAATCATCAGTTTTAATATGCAAATAGCTAATCCCTACTGTGAACCCCTTTACAGCTCCAGTCAAGCTCAGGGTTCTGCATATTCTCTGCATCGTTTCCTTTGCTCTTCCAACTCCGTTGATCAGAAAAGTCCACTCCCTCCTTCTGTTCACTGTGAAAGCCCAATCATTTCTTGAGGTCACTCCAGACAGCACTGGAGGTACAGGTCCCAGGGAGAAAGAGATGGTATACCCCAACGGGGCAATTTGCAGGGAGTTTAAATAAAAATACTTTTTACCAAGTAGTGGGCAATGTTTAGGGAAACCAACAAGCATTAGTGCAGCACCCCAAGGCTAGTAATATCAGGAAGGCTTATGGGGCAAATCCAAGTTTTGTGGGCCGTTACTTTATTCACCTTCTCTTTAAGAAAAAGAATACAAAATTAATAATGTAAATGAATGTTTTCAAATGAGAAAATAAATTTCAATAGCTTACAAGTTTAAACAAAGTTAACAGCTACCACAAAGGCTACAAAATCCAGAAAAATAGCATGGTTATATTAATTAATTGCCCAGCAAAGTTCTATATTACTTTTTCCCTAGATTTTTGACTGCATAGTGTTTGATTGGCTCCTCATATGACAGATGTTCTCTTCATAAGTGGTTATTGGTAAAGCCATGTACAGTTTTAGGATTATTATAAAATTTGGAAAATTCTACCAAGTTTCTATTTATATGTGCCCTGAAAGATTTGAAAGAGTTTTCCACAGACTAGCTTCTGGCTCTGTATATTTCAAACCTTACTTCTCCTCCACAACCCAAGTACTTCTGTGTCAGGCATCATAGGACATGTTGCAATTCAACCTCTGGCCATGTATTCCCATGTCCAGATTCCAGATGAACGAGTGCAGGGGATTATAATAGTGTTTCTGGAAGCCTCTCCTAAGCCATGGTGACTACCCATAAGTTACCCATTCATGGAAATGCTGTGAACCATGCAAATTATATCCCACCAAATCCAAACTAACTGTATCCCCAACTCAAGTTCCTCTTAGTCATATCCCCAAAATTCCCATGATCACTCCACATCACCTCACACAAAAGGAAGTGTGACAAAGAGAAGTTGGAATAGAGAGAGAGAACAGTCTCATTCGATAGGAGTTGAAATGTCTGTACTAGTTTTTCTATTGCTGTATAACAAATTACCAGAATAACAAACTTAACATCTCAAAACCATACCCATTTATTAGCTCATAGTTCAGTAGGTCAGAAGTCTGGCATGGTGTCACTGAGTTCTCTACTCAGGGTCTCACAAGGCTGAAATGAAGTTGTTGGGCTGAGTCCTAGTCTGGAGGCTCTGGGGAGAAATCCACTTCTAAGTTCACTCAGATTGTTGGCAGAATTTAGTTCCTTGTGGCTATAGGACCAAGGCCCTCATTTCCTTAATGGCTGTCAACCAGGGCCTTTCTCATCTGCTTAAAGATGCTACATTCCTTTTCATGTGGCCCCCTCCATCTTCAAGCCTAGAAGCCTTGGTGGCATAGTGGGTAAGCGGTTGATTGATAATCAAAAGTTGGCAATTCAAACCCACTCAGCGGCTCCATGGGAGAAAAGACATGAAAATCTGCCCCTGTAAAGATTACAGCCTAGAAAACCCTATGGGGCAGTTCTACTACACTTCCTTTTGTGTGAGGTGATGTGGAGTGATCATGGGAATTTTGGGGATATGACTAAGAGGAACTTGAGTTGGGGATACAGTTAGTTAGTCTCTACAAATCAAAAATCTACTCGACAGCACCCGACATTAACAACAATCTTCCAGCCAGTAATGGTACATTGAATCCTGCTTGTGCTTCAAATCTCTCTGACTTCCTCTTCTGCTACCAGCTGGAGAACATGCTCCACTTTTAAGGACTCATGCAATTGGCTCAGGCACATCCAGATAATCTCCTTATCTTAAGGTCAACTGTGTAATATAACATAACATAATCAAGGGAATGATATCTCATCGTATTCACAGGTTCTGGTGATTAAGGTATGGACCCTTGGGGATCATTTTTAGAATGATGACTACTACAATATCTTATTTTAGCAAAGTGTACAAAAACATATGACCATATAAACACATTGAGAGGGCCCCTTCCAGGGCTTGAAAGGAGTCTGTGCAAGTGAAGAACCCTAAAGTTTAATGTTCAGTCTACATATGAGCTTTTATACCTCTACTCATTCAGTGACAACAGAAGAGACTAGTTACTATAACCCAGGGAGGGTACCTATATGGTGAGGGATCCCTAATTGGATCTACGTTTTCATAGAGGGATGTAGCCAAACTACCGTGACCTAGCATGAAGGGAGCCAAAGGAATAAATACCTCAACCTCACTCTCTTAGTCTCTTCTTCCATTTGCCAAACCCAACTGGAACCCAGGAGGCAAAATAGCCATTGATAAAGTTCAAGCATGTCAGGCTCCTTGGGAACAAAGGAGGGTGGAAAAGTCAAAAAGTGTATCTGGAGACGCTAAAGGAGGACTTCAAGCCCATTTCTCCAGTTTTTAGTGTTTATTGACTGATACTATGCTTTTAGTATTCACTTGTACCCTGTGACCTGAATTATTGTGTAGGTGGAGATTGACACCCCAATTCCAGGTTGTAAATTCCATGAGGAAAGAAGGCATATGTTTTGCTTTACTTTGATGACCCACAACTTAAAAAAACAACATCTAGTAGAGCTCTTTGAAAGCAGGGTCTACATCATTCTTGATTGTTATCACTGTTTGTGGCACATAATTAAGATGACCATAAGATTTGTCATCCAAACTAGGACACTTTTGGTTAGAAAGTGGTGATGTTTATAATTATGCTGGGTCAACAAGCATTAACTGGTACTGTTCCACACAAATAAGGATATATGGTTACCCAGTACATAACAGATGCTTGCTAAACATGTGAATTAGTAAATGAATGAGTGGATAGGAAGTTTTACTAGACTGCTCCATTATCTCCCTGGTGTTTTCTGTGCTCTGTGATTTCTTCCTGAGTTCTCCTTTGCTTTCTCTGTCCTCTATTCTATTATCAGCTATTTCATCTCCACCTCTGAGCACTCTCTGGAGATCTAGACTAGAATTTCTTAATGTATAAAACATCGTCAACTTCAACATATCCACAACAGAAGGTATTATTTCCACACAGTCCTACTCTTCCTCCTGTGTTTTCTATCTTTGCAAACAACATCACCACCTCGCAGTCCCAATACAAGTGACTTCAGTAATACTGGCCAATCCCACCCTACCTCATTAACTCCCATTCCATCTCTTGTCAAGTTTCCTAAATTCTTTCTCCTCCATGTCATTTCTGTCTATCCCATTCCCTCCCATTCCACTGTCATTTCTCGGTCCAGGTCTCTATCGTCTTCCTATTGTGCTACTTACAGCTACAGTTTCCTAACTGGTCTCCCACTTACAATTCCTGACTTTTTCAGTCTAATTGTGACTCTGGCACTAGGATTACACATCCCACAGTACAAATAAGATTATATCACAAACTCTTTTGATGGGTCCAGTGCCTATAAAATAAAATCAAGCCTCTTTGCCTTGATATCCAAGGCCTCTCAAAATCTGGCTCAATTCTACCTTGCCAGCTTCATCTACCACTACTGTCCTCCAGACATCCTGTATCACCAGAGTTCTTCCAATGTGTACTCACATTTCTAGGCATCTGCAACTAAAAGGGATCCTTAACCTCCTTTTTAGTGGTGTACTGGCAAACCAGCTCTAAAAAATAGAAAAAAAAAAAAAAATCCTGATTTGTAGAGTTTTACAAATTCCATGGTATAAATATTTACTCCCACTATGGCCAACTTCAAGCAACCAATTAGATGTCACTGAATGTGGAGTTGGGAACAGACATGCATATTTAGGCCTCATAAGCCAGCTCCAACACATCACGACTCCTTTTGTCTGCCTCTAGAAATCTTACACTTACTTTGTGGGTCAGAGCCAGTGACTACATCTTTAAGAAGACGCCTATGATTCTAACTCTGGACCATTTAGAATTACTCCTTTGACACTCTGCCCTTACATAGGATGTGGCTTGGACCTACATTATAGCCCATTTTTCTATCCTATCAATCAGGTAAGCTAACAAGAAATCTCATCTAAAAGGCATGGTGATTTCCTCCCTGCTTTACATTCAGGACTATTTCACTATTTACTATGCTTGTGCTTTTATTACTTTGTGAAGAAATCTATAAAACCTAACACGAACCTATTTGCAGCATTCATAGGTCTTCTCTCTTTCTTTCCTTCTGTGCACAAGAGTTAAAGGGTCATGAGATCTGACAAAGCCAAAAGAGCCTGGCTTTCAGAATCTTAGAATTCTACTGATCCAATGGTCCAGAATTAAAGAAGTATCTAAAATGTTTTCTCAAACCTAGCCCACAGAAATAACTTTTCACTGAAGTTGCACAGCCCAGGTTACTTCCTTCATTGTAACATCTTATATAATCTAAAAAGTGTATGTTTAGAGACCAACAGACCTGAGTTAAAGTCCTGGATCTACCTCACACTCTAGCTGTGTGACTTTGGACAAGTTATTTAATTTCCCTTTGCCTCAATTTCTTCAAGACTTGAAAGTATTAAGTAAAACCATGCTTATAGAGTGTGTAATACAGAAAGTAGACCCCTAGTTGGTTGAGTAATGGTGGTAGTAGGAATTATGATAATGCATTTACAATCCATATCCAATAACTAGCAGTTCCAGTGTGGAAAGTGTCATTCACTTTCTGCTCATGCCTATTTACGCCATAGCTTTCCTGGCAGCAAGGGTTGCCCATGAGCAAGACATGTGTATTACTTTTGCTACCATGTTTCTTGACCAAAATTATCTAATTTCTGCAGTTAATGTACAGTGATACGTGTAGTTGTTATGATTAGTTTTTCTTTAATCTCCTTTTTATCATTCTGTTGTCTTCGGCTATGTATTAGATAACTTTGCTTTGCCCACATGGCTATCCACTTTCATGTAGGGAGCATTACTAACCCCTGTTTAATCAACCCTCAAAAACTGAGCGGAGCTATTTGACCTCTCTTCTCATTCCATCAGTGATATTTATATAGGACACTCACCTTAATCTCACTGAGAGAGGCAGGGCAGATAGGGGAAAAATTTCTTGTTGGATCAAATAATGATTTGAGTAGGGATAAAGCAGAGATATGTTCTCTTTAATCAATATCTTCTTGCCTTCATACCACTCCTGGAAAAGGTAATGTCAGGTCCTCCTGCTCCTATGAATAGACAGAAAAACACCTTCCTATAACATTCCTGATAAGGGTTTATTTTTATGAGCCAGAAGTATCCTCAATTTTCCACTGGCCCTGCTACTGAATTATCATAAATAAATGGCTTCAAATCACAACTTCTCTGAAATCAAAATCATTTTTGGCTCACACCCTTCACCATCCCACCACACTGAGCTGGCTCAATTCTAACAACTCTATAAGAAGATCAATTCATATGATTATTTTATTACATTTTACAACTAGTTTACCTCTGCGGATACGCCAGGGTGTCACATGGTTTAGTTAGGTATTCTTTAAGTGACTATTGAGGTCTTTTTAAATGGCTACGCTGGGTGATGGGGAACCTCCTTGGAACATATTCTAGGCCAGTGGTTCTCAATCTTGGCCACACATTACAATTACCTGGGAAGCTTTTCAAAGATCTCATTTCTCAGGCTCATCATCAACCAATTAAATAAGATTCTCTGGATGTGGGACCCAGATATTAATATTTTTAAAGCAACTTAAGTGATTCCAAAGTGCAGATAGAGAACCACTGTTCTAGGGTAGGAGCCCTAGTGGCGTACTGCTTAAGAGCTCAGCTATTAACCAAAAGGTCAGCAGTTTGAATCCACCAGCCACTCCCTGGAAACACTATGGAGCAGTTCTACTCTGTCCTATAGGGTTGCTATGAGTCAGAATCAACTCAACGACAGTGGTTTGGTTCTACACTAAAATTACTATGATCCTAGTCTGTGGAAGTTGTTTTCAATATTTTTACTTGTTTGACTGCAGCAGGAGTGTTTTTTTATGGATTAAAATTGTAAACCAGTTATGATAAACACCCTTTATTATGGTTACCAATGATTCCTGCCTTCAGGTGTCCATGACTCTGGGTAATCCTCTCCTCTTGAATGTGGTCTGAACTTAATGATTTGTTTCTAATGAAATAGAATACTACAGAAGTAATAGGGTGTCCCTTTCAATATTAGGTTACAAAAAGACTGGCTTCTGTCTTGGGTGCCCTGTCTTGCTCTTTCTTGGATCACTTGCCTCTGGAGGAGGTTGGCTGCCATGTTGTGAGGCTGCCCTATGGAAAGACAGTGGGTTTTCTGAGCCACAGGAGTAAGCTACTTCTTAGAAGCAGATCCTCCACCAGTTAAGCCTTGAGATGATTGCAGCCCCAACCTACATCTCAACTGTAATGTTTTGAGCAATCCTAGGCCAAAATGACCCATCTTAGCTGCTCCCAGATCCCTGGCCTATAGAAGCTGTGTGAGATCATAAATGTCTGTTTTCTGCCAATAGATATTGGAGTAAATTTGTACACAGTACTAGATAACTAATACACCAAATAAAAGTTTTGCTTATAAGGATTATGGGCGAAGCCCAAATTTACCTCCACAGAACCTCTGGCAGGCACTAGTACATGATTTCTAAATGTCTTCTCCATGGTGTCAAACTGGGGGCCTCAGTTGCCTACTTGTCCATCTGTTCTCACAGACCATGGATTGTTTGCTGAGGAAATCATAGGCCTGCCCACAGGCCCACCCCAGTTCTAGAACAGTGCAACATAAGTCAACTCCATCTTCATCAGATGTTTCCAATGTGCTAAGAAGATATCAAACCTGTCCCCTGCTTATTGACTAACAGTGTTATGGATCTGTCCTTAACTGCTCCAGTTTGCCTTCCTGGTTGTGGCCCAAGAATTCTCTGCCGCCCAGAGTTTACCAAAGGTTCTGCAGTGAGGAACAAAGTACACAGAGGATTGCTTGAGGATACATAGAGCTGACATTCCTCTGAAAATCCTAATGCTATTCTGAATATAAAGAGCCCTGGTGGTGCAGTAGTTAAGCAATTGGCTGCTAACTGAAAGGTTGGCAGTTCAGATCCACTCAGTGGCTCTGCAGAAGAAAGACCTGGTGATCTGCTTCCATAAAGATTGCAACCACTACAACAAAACTGATCAGCGTCTAATCTCTAAAACCTACAAGATACTGCAAAACCTCAACAACAAAAAGACAAATAACCCATTGAAAAAATGGGCAAAGTATATGAACAGGCATTTCGCCAAAGAAGATATTCAGGCGGCTAACTGACACATGAAGAAATGCTCACCACCATTAGCCATTAGAAAAATGCAGATCAAAACTACAATGAGATTTCATCTCGCCCAAACAAGGCTAGCATTAATCAAAAAAAACACAAAATAATAAATGTTGGAGAGGTTATGGAGAGACTGGAACACTTATACACTGCTGGCAGGAATGTAAAATGGTACAGTCACTTTAGAAATTGATTTGGCGCTTCCTTAAAAAGCTGGGAATAGAAGTACCATACGATCCAGCAATCCCACTCCTTGGAATATATCCTAGAGAAATAAGAGCTGTCACACGAATAGATATATGCACACCCATGTTCACTGCAGCACTATTCACAATAGCAAAAAGATGGAAATAACCTAGGTGCCCATCAACAGACAAATGAATAAACAAATTATGATATATTCACACAATGGAATACTACGCAATGATAAAGAACAGTGATGAATCTGCAAAACATCTCATAACATGGATGAATCTGGAAGGCACTATGCTGAGTGAAATTAGTCAGTCACAAAAGGACAAAAATTGTGAGATCACTATTATAAGAACTCAAGAAATAGTTTAAACACAGAAGAAAACATTCTTTGATGGTTACAAGGGTGGGGCGGGAGGGAGATTCGTATTCACTAACTAGATAGTAGATAAGAATTATCTTAGGTGAAGGGAAGGACAACACACACTACAGGGAAAGTCAGCACAAATGAACTAAACAAAAAGCTAACAAGTTTCCTGAATACAACCAAACACTTCAAGAGACAGAATAGCAGGGGCAGGAGTCTGGGGACCATGGTTTCAGGGGACTTCTAGGTCAATTAGCATAACAAAGTTCATTAAGAAAATGTTCTGCATCCCACTTTAGTGAGTGGTGTCTAGTGTCTTAAAAGCCAGTGAGTGGCCATCTGAGATGCATCAATTGGTCCCAACCCACCTGGAGCAAAGGAGAATGAAGAACATCAAAGATACAAGAAAAATATTAGCCCAAGAGACAAAAGGGTCACATAAACCAGAGACTTCATCAGCCTGAGACCAGAAGAACTAGATGGTGCCTGGTTAACACCAATGACTGCCTTGACAGGAAATACAACAGACAGCACCTGATAAAGCAGGAGAATACTGGGGTGCAGAACTCAAGTTCTAGTAAAAAGACCAGACTTAATGGTCTGACTCAGACTGGAGGGACCCTGGAAGACATGGCCCCTGGACTCTCCACAAGCCCAGAATTGAAACCATTCTGGAAACCAACTCTTCAGACAAAGATTAGACTGGACTATGGAACATAAAATGATACTCGTGAAGAGAGTGCGTCTTAGCTCAAGTAGATACATGAGACTCAATGGGCAGCTCCTGTCCGGAGGCGAGATGAGAAGGCAAAAAGGGACAGGAGATGGTTGAATGGACACAGGAAATCTGGAGGCGTGTGCTGTCACAGTATAGGGAGAACAGCTAGGTTCGCATAGCAATGTGTGTACAAATTTTTGTATGAGAAACTGACTTGAACTGTAAACTTTCACTTAAAGCACAATAAAAAAAATAAAGAAATAAATTTTAAGAAGATTGCAGCCAAGAAAACCCTATGGGACAGTTCTACTCCATCACATGGGGTCACTATGAGTTGGAATTGACTTAACAACACCTAACAACAACAACATCCTCAATACCATAAATCCAATTCTAAACCCACCAGCAAGCTATTTATCTGGACCAATTGTTTGTTGTCATTGCTGTTCTTATAGAATTGACTTTATTAATATGAGCTGTGGAAGGTATATGACCTTGACAGGCATTTTACAAAATATGTGTCTTTGCATTTTAGTAAGGATGTTGTTGAAAATGCTGTTTTTAGGAGAAACAGTCTCTATGCTGTAGACCTAAGGATGATATATTGTTCTGCTTTTAGTGGCTAGGAAACTGCTGTGTTGTTTTGTTTTTATAGACACAATATCTTAACTGATCCTTCTCCCTCTTTACTTTGGCTATTAGGAACCTCAGAGCCAAGTTTACAGTGTAGGTCAGCAAATGGGTCTTATTCCTGATCTCACTTTCTTCTTTTCATTTTTATCTTGTTCTAGTTTCCTTACTTATTTACCTCCATCTGTACCTTACCTGTGATGAAGCAGCATAGGAAAGAAGGAAAGAGAGAATGGAGGGAGGGAAGGGGCATGGGGCAGGGGAGAAAGGAGAGAGCAGGGGATACAGGAAAAAAAAGAAATGAGAAAAGTAACAAAAAAAAAAAAAAAGACACTATCTGTCTACAGTCTGTCACCTTATTAGATTTAGTGATCACATCTCATTCATCATAAGGCGGTGCACACAGTAGGTGCTTAATAATGATTGTTAATACACTCCATTAATCACTTCCTTCTCCCTGGTCGTTTCTCCCCATATTTGCTCCTGGCAGAAGAAACAGCCCTCAGATTTACACACCTATGAGTCCTTAGGGGTTTGACACTGGCCTTGTCTTGCTGCTTGATGTTATTAAAGCAGAAAAGAGAAGCAACTTGCATTTGTCAAATGTCTCCTATGTGCCAGAAAATTTTCAGCGTCTTTCACTTGATGCATCATTTAATCTTGATGACCATTTTCTGAAGTCTCATTATTTCTGTCTCACAGATGAGAAACCTAATGTGAGAGCAGTCCAGAAACTCTCCAAAGATCACACAGATAAGTAGTAAAGTCAGATTTTGAACTCAGAACTATTTAAGCCCACACAGTGTTTTTCAGATGTTTTGATGCCTTAAATACATAGTGTTTGACATTTACAAAAAAAAAAATTTTTCAGCGGGATTATCTTGTGGATGTTTGGAACAACCTTTTGAGTCTGGAAGAGTTAAGGTTATGGCCCCCATCTCACAGATGAGAAAACTGAGCCCCAAGAGGTAAAAGCACTCACACAAGTTCCCAGAACTCCTTAATGTTGCATCTCGGCATTAACACAGCTCTTCAAGAGACAAGATACTTAGCACTTAGGAACGTGGGATTCAGTTTCAGTCAGGTCTGGTTTGAGGCCCATCTCCAGTGTAGCTACTCAGCAAGTATTAACTGAGCAACTCCTACATTCTGGCCTTGGTTCGGGGTGCTGGAAGCTATGACCAAAACTGAGAAGGCCATACTCTAGGCCAACCTCTAGGAGGTTGCATTCTAGTTTGGCAGATAAATGAGGAGAGAGAGAGGGGACTAGGTTAGGTAATTTCAAATAGTGATAAGAATGATCAAAAAAAATAAAGTGAAGTTATGTGACAGAGTGTGAAGGGAGAGGCTACTTTGAGTAACATAATCAAGGACGGCCTCCATGAGGATGTGACAGCAAAGCTGGATCCTGAATGATGGTAGTAGCCAGTCACATAAAGACTTAGAGAAAGAGGGGTCCAATATGCAAAGGCCCGGAAAGAAGAATGAGCTTGAATGTTTGAGGAATAGTCACTTGCTGGTTGATTTTAGCAAACCCTGGTGGCTCAGTGGTTAAGAGCTATGACTGCTAACCATTTGGTTAGCAGTTCGAATCCACCAGGTGCTCCTTGGAAACCCTATGGAACAGTTCTACTCTGTCCGATAGGGTCGCTATGACTATGAGTCAGAATCGACTCGACGGCAACGGGTTTGGTTTTTTTGGTTGATTTTTCTCTGACAAGTTATTATATTTATCTGAACCGCATTTTCCTTATTCCTGGAAATCATAATACTTTCTTCACTGGATCTGGTATATGATATTGTTGTTAGTTGTTGTCGAGTTGACTCTGACTCATTAAAATCTCATGAGCACAACATAATGAAATGTTGCCCAGTCCTGTACCATCTTCACAATTGTTGGAATGCTGAGTTCATTGTTGCAACCACTGTGTATTTTGAATGCCTTCCAACCTAGGGAGCTCGTCTTCTAGCCCTATATTGGACAATATTCTGTTATGATCCATAAGCTTTTCATTGGTTAATTTTCAGAACCACGCCTTTCTTCTTAGTCTGTCTTACTCTGGAAGCTCTACTGAAACCTGTCCACCGTAGGTGACCATACTGGTATTTGAAATACTGGTGGCATAGCTTTCAGCATCACAGCAACATGCAAGCCACCACAGTACAACAAACCGACAGACAGGTGGTAGGGTATATGATAAACCCTCCGGTAATATTTGTAGAATAAACGGAAAACTAAACTCATTGCTATCAAGTTGATTCCGATTCATAGCAACCCTATGGGACAGAGTAGAACTGCCCCATAGGATTTCCAAGGCTGTAATCTTTATGGAAACAGACTGCCATATCTTTCTCCCGTGGGGTGGACTGCCGACCTTTCAGTTAGCAGCTGAATGAGTAAATACTATTAATTCCACACTTTGTTCATCTCATCCATTTCTCAGGGTCATGTCTGAATGGACCATCCAGGCAATTTTCATTGCCAGGGTTATCTCTCCCTTCCACAAATTAAAACAAAAGAACAAACAAACAAAAACTCCAAGTTGCATTTACTTGAAGGGCCTCACCCAAAGCAGTTGTCCAGGTGCAAAGTGAAGTCAGCTGGGCATCTGCGTTTGCCTCTCTGCCCTTGATCTGACAGCCTGGATTTGCTCCCTAAATATTTGCTATCTTAACATGCCTTCTTCTAGATGCAGGGCATTCGTTCCAAACCAGTCCCCCTCCCCCACTTTCCTGTCAGTGGTTGTCATTTGCAGAGTGGTTGATGGAAGGACTGAGTGATGGATGGCAGTCCCTTCACAGCCTGTCAGCTTCATTCTCAAATCAGACACTGAAAAATGTGAGCCTGGTGCCAAGCCACGGAGCTCAGAGAGAATTAGCTGCCTCCTCCCTAAGACGGAGATAATGAAAATCCTCTGGTCAGTATCACGTTGCAGAGTCTAAGTAGGACACAGTCACCCCAATTATAATGCTAATAACAATAGGTAGAATTCGTTGAGCACTTACTCAACAATCCTAGCACATTAATAAAACCTGTTATTCTGCATGCATTCAACAAATATTTATTAAGCACCCACTGGGGGCCAGGCATGCAGCAAGGTTCTGAGATTAGACAAATGAATGAGACAAAGTCCTTGCCTGGGTCAGAGTCACATTTCAAAGAGAAACAATAAGCAATCAAATACTATATTATGATGCCAGATACTAAAGGCTAAGAAGAAAACTAAAGCAGGGAAAGTGATTAGGAGGCAAGCAAAGAGGGAGGGGCTAGTTAGATTAGGTGGGTGGTTAGGGAAGGCATCTGAGGAGTTGACCACTGAGTGGGGTCTTGAGTCTCTTCAGGAGAGTGTTCCAGAGCCAGCAAGACAGAACCAGGGGCGGAGGCAGGCAAAAGATGATGGAGTAGTCAGATGCTTCCAGTGGACCCTCTTACAACAAAGACCAGAAAAAACAAGTGATTCGATTATATATGGCAATCTGGGAGCCCTGAATGTCAAAGATAGAGTTGAGGAACTGGACCAAGTGGCAGAGAGAGGGAGAAACGGTTCGGAAGCAGTGAGGAGTTGCCAGACCGAACCCGTCGAGAGCCTGAGCCCTTCAGGCCAGAGCAGCTCGTGGGTGAGCGGTGAGGCAGGCAAGCAGCCATGCTCATTAGGTGTGTTTTCCACACTGAGAGGGACCCAGCACCAGAGAGTCTACACAGCCACCCAGAACTAGTGAGAAGCAGTCCTCCATCTGGCGAAAGATAAGTAATTGTGTATGGACTACCGCGCGGATTAAAAACATCCCCCTTAGGGAAAAAGCTCTCTCTCATTTACCTCCCTGCTCCCTGCTCTGCACTGGGTCCTAGACTGGCTTCGGCAATTTCCGAGTGCCCTGGTCTGGAAGTAGGATCCATCACACTCATGGAGACATTCTCCCTGCCTTGGAGAGTGAACAAATTAACAAACAGGAAAAAATAAACTGCCAGCTCCCCTAAGACAGGAAACCACTGTAGGCACAGTTCCTTTGCCTAGGCACAGGCATAATGGATCCACAGACTTTGAGTGTCTTTCCGCCTGCATAGACTTGTGTGGGTCCGTCTGAACAGCATAGGCCCTCATGACCGCAGTACAACAGGGTATATACCGGAACTCTAACTTCAACTGTTTCAGCTGTGAAGTGGCAGGTTCTTGACATTTGACACTGCTTTGCCCATTAAGCAGGGTCTTCACTTACCCACATCAGGGGCCTGAAGACTGGAGGCTCCACCCAAGCCATGTAGCCACCTGTGATAGGGGCCCATGAATAACAGGTGCCCCCCAGTCCTTACAGCCAATAGCATTAGGTGTTCATAGTCTGGCTGCAAAACCCACCCACCTACACGCTGTAGGGAACAGGAATGTGCTTTCCTCCCGGACACTCAGGGGTGGCCGTCAACCCTTTGCCTTGCTCAGAGTGTGTCCCCCTAATGCAGCCAGATGCCTGTGCCTACGCCAATCACCCATGCCTGTCTAAGACTGTGGATGAGAGCCCACACCACACTCTTGGTGGCTATCTACCTGGGCACCTGAGCTGAATCCATGCAGGAGAAGTGGGCAGACTCCTGAGCTTGCATACCTAATAACAGATCTCACCACCTGGTGACAGGACATTAGAGCTTCAGGGGTGCCAATGGTCAGGCTAACATACACGAGCAGCCTATTTGGGCATATCAAAACAAAACAAGAGGCTGGGACACAGTAAGCAAACATAAAATAAATAAATATAATAACTTGTTGATGGCTCAGAGACAACAGTCAATAACAAATCACATAAAGAGGCAGTCCATGATGGCTTCAGCAAGCTCCCAAAATGAAGAGTCTGGAAATTTTCCAGAGGAGGAGAATTTCTTGGAATTACGGGAGGCAGAGTGCAAAGGATTAATGTACAGAACTCTTCAAGAAATTGGGAAAGAGCTTGAGCAAGGCACAGAACACACAATGGAGGACACTGAAGGGATTGGGGAAAAGTATGACAGGTTTGGAAGGCTGTGGGAATCCATGGAGAGACAGCGATCAGAAATCCAAAAGATTGACAGTGGGATTTCAGAGTTAGGCAACACAGTGGAAAGTCGTGGGAGCAGAGTTGAGGCCATGGAGGTAGGAACTGGTGAGTCTGAAGATGGGGCACTTGACACCAACTAATTTGAGGAAAAATCAGATGGGAAGTTTGGAAAAAAGGGGGAAACCCTGGGAATTATGTGGGACTCTATCAAGAAGAATAGCCTGCGGGTGATTGGAGTGCTGGAACGGGGGTTGAGGGGGGAGGTATGGAAGAGAACCCAGGGAAAT
Organism: Trichechus manatus latirostris; assembly: GCF_000243295.1. NCBI lineage: Eukaryota > Metazoa > Chordata > Mammalia > Sirenia > Trichechidae > Trichechus > Trichechus manatus. Next base: position 29,897,441 of record NW_004443947.1, on the reverse strand, counting down.
TGTTGGAGATTTGTTGGCAGGAAACTTCCCTGATGTCATGAAAGATGACAGGATGTCTCCAGGGTGCTGATCAAGCCCTGCATGAGGTAGATCCCAGGAGATAGTCACCAGGACATGTTATAATTGGGCTTGTCAAGACCAAAGATGAGGAGAGTATTTTAAGAGTGGCTAGGGATCAGTGAAAACACACCTACAAAGGAGAGTCAATAAGAAAAGCTCAGACTACTTAGCGAAAACCATGCAGGCAAGAAGGCAATGGGATGACATATATAAAGCTTGAAGGAAAAAAAACTGCCAGCCAAGAATTATATAAAGAGCAAAACTGTCTCTCAAATATGATGGTGAAATTAGGGCATTTCCAGATAAACAAATGTTTAGGGAATTTGCAAAAACCAAACCAAAATTACAAGAAATACTAAAGGGAGTCCACCGGTTAGAAAATGAGTAACATCAGATAACAAACCAAGACTAAAACACAGGACAGAGCAACCAGATATCAACCCAGATAGGGAAATCACAAAAGTAAATCAAAGTTAAAACACTGAAAATAGGGAAACAGATGTCAATATGTACAAGATGACAACATTAAAACAAAAAAGAGGGACTTCAAAAATGTAGACATAGATTTTTCATATGGAGAAGTCAAGGCGATATAAAGAAATAAAAGACTGGTATAAACTTAGAAAAATAGGGGTAAATATTAAGGTAATCACAAAGGAAACTAACAATCCTACAAGTCAAAATAAAAAAACTAGAAAAATATAAAGACTCAGCAAACACAAAATCATCAACAATGAAAAAGATGAAAAGAAAATACATAAAGAAAAAAGACTCAGCACAAAAAATTAAGTGGTATAGAGAAACTGTGAACAACACAAAAAAAAAGATATCAGAACAACAGCACTAAACTCATACCTATCAATAATTACACTGAATGTAAATGGACTAAATGCACCAATAAAGAGACAGAGAGTGGCAGATTGGATAAAAAACACTATCCGTCTATATGCTGCCTACAAGAGACACACCTTAGACATAAAGACACAAACTAAAACTCAAAGGATGGAAAAAATATATCAAGCAAACAACACTCAAAAAAGACCAGGAGTGGCAATATTAATCTCTGACAAAACAGACTTTAAAGTAAAATCCACCACAAAGAATAAGGAAGGACACTACATAATGATTAAAAGGTCAATACTCCAGGAGGACATAAGTATAATAAATATTTACGCACTCAACAACAGGGCTCCAAAATACATAAAACAAACTCTAACAACACTGAAAAGAGAGATAGACAGCTCCACAATAATAGTAGGGGAGTTCAACACGCCACTTTCAGTGAAAGACAGAACATCCAGAAAGAAGCTCAACAAAAACACAGAAGAGCTAAATGCTACAATCAACCAACTTGATCTCATAGACATATACTGAACACTCTTCCCAACAGCAGCCAAGTACACTTTCTTTTCCAATGCACATGGAACATTCTCTAGAATAGACCACATACTAGACCATAAAGCAAGCTTTAACAAAATCCAAAGCATCAAAATATTACAAAGGATCTTGTCTGACCACAAAGACATAAAAGTAGAAATCACCAACAGAAAAACCAAAGAAAAAAAAAAATCAAACACATGGAAACTGAACAACACCTTGCTCAAAAACTACTGGGTTATAGAGGAAATTAAGGATGGGATAAATAAATTCATAGGATCAAACAAGAATGAAAACACATCCTACCAGAACCTTTGGGACACAGCAAAAGCAGTGCTCAGAGGTCAGTTTATAGCAATAAA
>NW_004443947.1:29869035-29894776 GCF_000243295.1 Trichechus manatus latirostris | reverse complement strand
AAAGACTTCACCAAAAGAGTCAAAAGACAACCTACAGACTGGGAAAAAAATTTTGGCTACAACAAATCTGATCAGTGTCAAATCTCTAAAATCTACAAGAAACTGCAAAACCTCAACAACAAAAAAGACAAATAACCCAATTAAAAAATGGGCAAAGGATATGAACAAACACTCTGCCAAAGAAGACATTCAGGCCTCTAACAGACACATGAAGAAATGCCCACACTCATTAGCCATTAGAGAAATGTAGATCAAAACTACAATGAGATATCACCTCACCCCAACAAGGCTAGCATTAATCCAAAAAACACAAAATAATAAATGCTGGAGAGGTTGTGGAGAAACTGAGACACTTATACACTGTTGGTGGGAATGTAAAGTGGTACAACCACTTTGGAAATCAATTTGGTGCTTTCTTAAAAAGCTAGAAATAGAAGTACCATACCATCCAGCTATCCTGCTCCTTGGAAAATATGCTAGAGAAATAAGAGCCATCACATGAATAGATATATGCACACCCGTGTTCATTGCAGCACTGTTCACAATAACAAAAAGATAAAAACAACCTAGGTGCCCATCAACGGACCAGTGGGTAAACAAATTATGGTATATCCACACAATGGAATGCTACGCAAAGATAAAGAACAACGATGAAGCCATGAAACATAACCTGGAGGAAGCTGGAGGTCATTATGCTGAGTGAATTTAGTCAGCCACAGAAGGACAAATATTATATAAAACCACCATTATAAGAACTGAAGAAAAGGTTTAAACACAGAAGAAAACATTCTTTGATGTTTACCAGGATGGGGAGGGATGGGGAAGGTTATTTGCTAACTAGATAGTAGATATAAATTATCTTAGGTGAAGGGAAGGACAGCACACACTACAGGGGAAGTCAGCACAGCTAGACTAAACCAAAGCTAAGAAGTTTTGTGAATACAATCAAATTCTTTGTGGGACAGAGTAGCAGGGGTAGGGGTCTGGGAACCATGCTTTCAGGGGACATCTAGGTCAATTGACATAACAAAGCTTATCAAGAAAATGTTCTGCATCCTACTTTGGTGAGTGTTGTCAGGGGTCTTCAAAACTTGCAAGTGGCCATCTAAGATGCATCAATTGGTCCCAACCACTTGGAGTAAAGGAGAATGAAGAACACCAAAGACACACAGAAAGTATTAGTCCAAGAGACAGAAAGGGCCACATAAACCAGACTTCTTCAGTCTGAGACCAGTCGAATTAGATGGTTCCTGGCTACCACCAATGACCACTCTGACAGGGAACACAACAAAGAGTCCTGGATGGAGCAGGAGAAAGGTGGGGTGCAGAACTCAAGTTCTAGTAAGAAGAGCAGACTTAATGGTCTGACTGAGGCTGGAGGAACCCTGGAAAGCATGGCCCCTGGATTCTCTATCAGTCCAGAACTAAAACAATTTCTGAAGCCAACTCTTCAGACAGGGATTGGACTGGACTGTGGGACATAAAGTGATACTCGTGAGGAGTGTGCCTCTTAGCTCAAGTAGATGCAAGTGACTAAACAGGCAGCTTCTCTCTGGAAGTGAAATGGGAAAGCAGAGAGGTTTAGGAGCTGGTTGAATGGACATGGGGAATCAGGAGTGGAAAGGAGGAGTGTGCTGTCACAGTATGGGGAGAGCAGTTAGAGTCAAATAACAATGTATGTATAAATTTTTATATGGGAAAAATTTTAAAAAATTAAAAGAAAAAAAAAAAAATGAAAGGACCAGGGACTCTATAGCAGGGGAAAGTAGGGAGGTGCCTCTCAGACAAAGTAGTCGAGCCACAGTCATACTCCCACCTGGGTCTGGTGTAAACCTGAGGGGAGAGGACTCGGTGGAGAGGATTCTTGTCCTATGGCAGGATTTCTCAGCCTCAGCACTATTGACATTTTGGGCTGGATAATTCTGTGTTGTGGGGGCTGTCTCACACATTGTAGGATGCTTAGCGGTACCTCTGGCCTCTAACATTAAATGTCGGTAGCGCCCACCCACTTGTGGCAATGAGAAATGTCTCCAAGCATTGTTAAATATCTCCTAGGGGTAAAAAAACACTCTCTTTCCTGTCAAGTACCACTTCCCTATGGGCAGGGACAGATTACCCAATAAGCAAGGTATGCAAAGGCTTACTTCTGCTTACTTACTAATCTGTAGTGCATAATTTCACCTTGTCTTAGGCTGGATTCTCTAGAGAAGCAAAACCAGTAAAGCATATAAATATATACAGAGAGAGATTTATATCAAGGAAATGGCTCAGGTGGTTGTAGAGGCTGGAACGTCCCAAGTCCCTGGGTCAGGATAGAGGCATCTCCTGATTCACTGCAGGGGCTAGTGAATCCAAGATCGGTAGGTCAAAGAGCAGGGCTCTTGCTCAAAAGCTGCAAAGATCTATGAATCCCAAGATCGGGCAGCTAAGACTGCAGGTAAGCTGCTAGCTCAAGTCCCGAGAACCAGAAGCCAGGTGAACAGGAGCCAGCTGCAGGATCCGGAGCGAGAAAAAGCCCATGAGACTTGCCAGAATGTCCAGTTACATTCGATACAGGCCACACACCCAAGGAAACTCCCTTTCAACCGATTGGCTACTCACAACAGATCCCATCATGGAGGTAGTCATATTATATGAAATCTCATCATGGAAGTGATCACAATATCATATGACTGCCAAACCACTGAGAATCACGGCCCAGCCAAGTTGACACACAACCTTAACCATCACACACCTGTTTTTCACCACATCAAACCCATGTGAAATTGTTCACTACAAATTAATAAGTAAATACTATCAAACCTGTGCATATGTTGCTTACTGATTAATCTGTCCCTGCCTATAGGACACACACTGTAGAGGATCAGCCTGTATATAGAAGCTGCTTTATACACAGAGGTGGGCTGATGTGGTGCTTACCTTACTTGGTGAATGACATTGTATAGGATTTCTTCTGAAGAACATAGCCCTGCTACTGAAAGTGTTAGCTAAGCCCCAGGACTGTAGGAATCACTACCATCATGCTTTCAGTAGTCACTTTAACCAGGAAGAAGACTGGCCAAACAGAGAATCTTCTCTACTGAGACCAGGAGTGTGGTTTAAGGGGCAGGAGAAATTAGCCCAATCCTTTCACATTAAATATTTTTTTTAAATAGCATAAGTATCCTATAGGCTAAGTAAGAGTAATATCATCCCCATTTTACACATGAGCTAACTGAGGTGAAGTAACCCACCTCATCACACAGCTTCTAGGCAGTAGAGCAGGGATTATTCTAAACCAGAACTTTCTGAATTCTAGACGATAATCTTAAACCCTGCATGGCCTAGCCTCTTCATAATGCATTGAGAGAGAGATTGGTAGGCTTCTGAACAACTGCCCTAAATGTTATTTAGTACTCACTGTAATATGATGAGGTAGACAGGTAAAATAATTTCTCCCTACTTTATAGATGAGAACACTGAGACCCAGAGAGGTAAAGCAAATTTCCCATGTTCACACAGTTAGACTAGTACCCAACTCCCTTAAATCATGACCCTTTAAACTGGTTTACCTATACTAGATCAAATCATAAGAGTGGAGGGAGACAATACTGCAAAGGGATTTAGGGGAGCATACAAGATAGGGAGCAAAATTGTGTTTGGGGCTTGTGTGGATCTCAGTCACTTTATGTGGCCTCCTTTCAGCACTGTCCTCTGCCACCTCTGGCTTAGAATAGAAGAAATCTGGAAGCTCTAGATGGGGAGACAAGAAAAATCTAGTTTAAGGGGCCTAAAACTATCTCCATCACTACCCCCAAACACATGCACAAGCATGTAATGGTTGGTTGGTTGTTTTTGTTTTTCTTTTGACAGTAGGTAGGTGAAATTGTGGCTCCTAGAAGTCAGCCTGCACATCTGTAACAAGGGAGAAGCAAATTGAATGTTGGCAAATTCTCAGTCGAAAATCTTTCATTTAGAAACCATGCTTGCTTGCTCTCTGGGTTTCTGTAAATGAAACAGGAAAAGCCAGTCCAACAAGGTTCCAAATGAGGTAGCATGATGTGATTGAAGGTTTCCAAAAGACCACAATTGCAGCAGAAAATTTGAGGAAAGTGATAGGATGGATTAGAATATTGTCCTTCAACCCCTCAGGGATGATTGCCCAGTCATGCCAGATAATACTCTAATGCAACATTGCCATCAACCCCTTCGTTACCTGTCCCCAAGGGAAAATTTCCCCACCAACCCCTGTGGTCTAGCTCATGATCCTTGGATGCTGGACTCATTGCTTTTCCTGCATCCTGGGTTCCCTCCTTCCCTTTGAGAGCAGAGTTCAGCATGCCCATTAGAGATCATATGACGGTCAATTCTTTTCAAAGAAAAATTTAAATCCTTATCTATACAAAGAGATGCAGAAGTGGAACCTTGAAGAGGTGAAGTGAATGGCTTAAGGTCATTCAGCAAGTGACAGACAAGCTGAGACGAGAACCGAAGCCTCCTAGGCCTAGATGTAGAGTCTCTTCCCTCTACCCTGTGGCCTCTAGTTCATGGACCCCAGGCATGGCAGGCCTTCATGGAGAGGAGTCTTGTCTACTCTAGGCAACAAGAAGTGAGTTTTGGCAAGGGGTATTTCCATAAGTCACTCTTCTCCATCCAGATCCCCTTCCCCAGCACCTCTCTTGCCCTCTGCTTCAGTTTTCTAATTCTTCTTTGCAGATGCTCTCAGCTCTAGGTCAGAAACGACAGACTGATCTCACCAACTATGCCATAGATTCCGATTGTGCATACATTGTAAGGGAAGTGTCTTAGTTATCTAGTGCTGCTCTAACAGAAATACCTCAAGTAGACAGCTTCAACAAAGAGAAATGTATTCTATCACAGTCTAGGAGGCTAGAAGCCCAAATTCAGGGTGCTAGCTCTACAGGAAAGCTTTCTCTCTCCGTCAGTTCTGGGTGAAGATCCTGGTCATCAATCTTCCTCTGGTCTAGGAGCTTCTCAGCACAGGGACCCTGGGTCCAAAGAATGCTCTCTGCTTCCAGCACTGTTTCTTGGTGGTATGAGGCTCCCCTGTCCCTCTGCTTGCTTCTCTCTTTTATATCTCCAAAGGGACAAACTTAAGACATAACCTAATCTTGGAGATTGAGTCCTGCCTCATTAACATAACTGCCTCTAATCCTGCCTCGTTGACATCACAGAGTTACGATTTATAACACATAGGGAAATCATATCAGATGACAGAATGGTAGACAGTCACACAATACTGGGAATCACGGCCTAGCCAACTTGACACACATTTTGGGGGAACACAATTCACTCCATAACAGGATGCACGGAGGAGGATTTGCAAGAAGCTAATGAAGCTAAGGTTTCAGGGCCCCTCCTTTTCACAGGCCCCTTCCAAGACTCTATCTCTATTTTTATAATCATGATTTTGTATTCATTTTCTTAAAATAGATCTTCAAAATGTATCAGCTTTGGACCCCACAAAACTTGGCTTCATCTCTGAATTTCGTCTGAACATAATTCATGCAATTTGCAATATTGACCGTAAGTAGGATAGGCATCAGCATCCATTTGCCTCCCTCTCCAACCTAACTCGTTCCACTCAGCCCTTACTGCCTTGAACATGCCAATTTTTCTTTGCTATGAGTTGGGGAGCAGTTTGTCATATAAGGGAAGAGACCCTATCTATTTGCTCTTCTTTGTATTGGTCACATTGCCTGGATGCTTAGTAATTAATTTTTATCGAATAAATAAATAAAACAGGGAAAACTAACATATAGTGAGGGATCACCAATTAATGGTGTTCGAAGTATCATCCTTGGATCATTAGCAACAGCAGCAGCAACACCTAGAAACTAGTAAAAGTACAAATTCTGCTCCTCTAACTTACTGAATCAGAAACTCTAGGGGTGGTGTCCACTCACCTGTGTTTTAGCAAGCCCTCCAGGTGATTCCGATGCCAATATAGCTTGAAAACAATTGTGATAGATTATGTTAGGGCTCCACCCGTATTATCCTACATGGTCCTCCAAGAGAAATTATCCAAGGAAAGCATTATTATTATCCCCGTTTTACAGATTTGTAGACTGATACTCAGAAACATTGTTTCACCTAAGGTCAGCACAGCAAGCAAGAAGAAAAGCCCAGGATTTGAATGCTGCAACGTCTGACTTTAAAACCCATATTCATTCCGCTATAGCACTTTTTTTTTTTTCCCCTGGTGGGAGATTCTGAAATGATCATTTCTGTAAAATCCCTTTGAAGAATAAATAAAAGTGCTATAAGACAGTGAGACAGTACGATTAAAAGCAGTAGTAATCAACTTCGGTGTAAGGACTGCTTTTTGCCATATTTCCGTTGAACCCGACCCAGAGGACAGTGACTTTCTGGCATGGCTCTTTAGAGAGCCGAAAGGGTTAAGCTACCTCCCAGAAGACCTGACTTCCTCCCTGTGAGTCACTGGGGAGCAAAGGAGACCAGGTACGTGGGTGTAATAACACACAGCGCAGCAGGCATGTAGGCACGTGGCATCCTACCGGGAGTGAAATGAAAATAGAAATGGGAAGCAAAGCGCCTTCCCTTCGTGCCTGTCTCTCCCTGTCACCCGTCATAAATCTGAGAGACCGGAGCTCTTGGGGCAGATTCTCCCCCTCCATTGCGTGCGGCTTTCTGGAACAGCGGTCTCGTGTCTAGCAGCGAACTTTTCCGTGAATGCTTTGTATCATGCATGGGTATTAGCATCAGCCACCGAAGTCTGTGGTTGGAGGAAGAATAACACAAAGAAAAGCAGAAAAAGTAAGATAACTGGCTATTTATATCTGCTCTGTCGGAAGTAGTGACAGGTATAATTACTGAGTAGAAATTACAGGGCTGATTCCAGTGGCGTTCCTCCCGCTGTTTTCGGGAAGATAAAAGATTGAAAGTGTTCCTGACATCTCTTCAAAGAGAAGATACTCTGGCATTCGGTTCCATTTATTTTCAGATTGAGTAAAAGCAACTTCCTGTTGTTCATGGGTGAACCAAGGGTGCATTCCTGGTCCCCTAGCTTCAGTGAAGCCTCTTTAAGTGGGGAGGCCCTTTGGGAGCTCCACTCGCCTTCCATCAGCCCCCTCCCGGAGGTCCTCAGAGGCCTTGGACTCCAGGGTCATTTCTATCAAGAGAAAAACAAGCTGTTAAATTAATTCGCATAAAGATGTTGCTGACTTAATGGACTATGATCTCAGGAGTATTTACATTAAAAACAGAAAAAGAACATCAGGTAAAATCCTGTAATATGAAAGCTAAGAGGAGTCTAAAAATCATCTAGCTCAGTGGTTTCCAAACAGAATCAATTATCAGAATTGCCTAGGGTCTCTTTAGACAAATATCTTTTCTCAGGACCCACCCTGGCCTAATGGGTGGGAATCTCCAGGGGTCAGGCACAGGAATTTGTGATTTTGTGATGGTCTCTGAGTCATTTCAACCATTAGGCAGCTTTAGGAACCACTGATCTGGTCGAAGCCCCTTAATTTATAGGTGGAGGCAATTAATGGAGCAGGGCAGAGGCTAGGGTAAGGCAAGTGAGGCACTCACCTTGGGCTCAAAATTTAAGGGGGTGCAAAAAACTCCATATTTAAGATAAATAACATTTTAATGCAATATTTTCAAAAATCAAAATCAGTGCCAAAAATCCATGATGAACAGAACATCAAAAATTTAAATAAAGACAGGGTCACTCACAGTGCATATGAAGCCATATTACAACATGAGGCCAAAAGAAAAATCATTAATACTGACACTGTCTTTATTTAAAACCCTGATATTTTGTTCATGATGGACTTCTGGTATCAATTTTGATTTTTTGAAAATATTAATTTAAAATGTATTTATCTAAAATTCTTAAATTTTGAGCCTAAGGTAAGTGCCTTCCTATCCTTGCCCTGTACTGGGGCAAGTATTAAAAATTGGAGGCTCTGAGGATATATACAATATACAGAAGTTTTATATACATATATATATATTTTTTTTTTTTTTTTGCTAGTGAATGTTTCTTTTTATGTGTTGGTGGTGGTGGTGTTTTTTAAATCAAATAAGCTAGTTGCATTTTAAAGCAAGGAGATTTTAAATATTAAAAAAAAAATTACATCTGATCTTGAAAAATAGTAAGACTGTGTTTCCCAGTAGGCCCACACACCTCATGATACCAATCAGCTAGAGCTGAGGGAGGGACTACTGTCCACTTCCAGAGGTGCAAGGACATTTTGCTCCAGTCGATACTACTTCTGTGGGTACCACTTGACTGCTTTATATGTCCTCACTGGCCACTGTAGGCATTTGAATTTTATGATAGCTGATAACAGCAGAAAACCACACACAGAAATAGTGGCAACATAATGCTTAACCCAATTAATTCATAGTGTTGCTCTAACAGAAATACCACAAGTGGATGGCTTTAACAAAGAGAAATTTATTCTGTCACAGTCTAGTAGGCTACAAGTCCAAATTCAGGGCATCAGCTCTAGGGGAAGGCTTTCTCTCTCTGTCAGCAATGGGGGAAGGTCCTTGTCATCAATTTTCCTGAGACTAGGAGCTTCTCTGTGCAGGAACCTCAGGTCCAAAGAATGTGTTCCGCTCCCAGAGTTGCTTTCTTGGTGGTATGAGGTCCCCCACTCTCTGCTCCTTTCGCTTTCCTTTTATCTCTTGTAAGATAAAAGGTAGTGCAGGCCACACCCCAAGGAAAATCCCTTTACATTGGATCAGAGATGTGACCTGAGCAAGGGTGTTACAACCCACCCTAATCCTCTTTAACATAATCTAATCTTGCCTCATTAACTACAGGCAGAAATTAGGATTTACAACACATAGGAAAACTGTATCAATCACAAAATGGATGACAACCACATAATACTGGGCATCACGGCCTAACCAAGATGACACATATTTGTGGGGGACCCAATTCAATCAATGATAGTTATGGTGAATGAATGATTAATAAATGTGGCAGACACTAGCTAGCCAGGGCCTCTCTGATGTGGCTGTAACCCCCAGTCTGGTTCCAGGTTCTTACCCTCTTGCAGGACCAATAGTTTCAAGTAGGGAAAGTGAGGATATCTAGGCAGGTATTTGGCCAATACCGTCTAGTCCCTGGATGATGCAAACGGTTAACACACTCAGCCATAACCAAAAGGTTGGAGGTTATGGTCCACCCAGAAGAACCTCAGAAGAAAGGCCTGGCAATCTACTTCTGAAAAATAAGCCATTGGAAATTCTATGGCACACAGTTCTCCTCTGACACACAGGGGGTTGCCATGAGTCAGAGTCGACTCAACGACAGCAAATGGAGGTTTTTGGTTGGCTTTAGATTGGTTTCTTTTCTTAATAGACCTTGTCCCTGCAACCTTCCTACTCAGCTTCTGCATTTTCTGGCAGTGAAGACCCTGCTTTGACTCCTTTCCTGGCCTGTGAGTCCTTGCCCTTCCTTCTATGCCCAAGACCTCAGTATTTCAGGCCCTGGGTGTTCCCATTAACATGGGGACAGAAGATTTGGCCCTGGTTCTGCAACCTACGGACAAACATTTTTGGAGTGCTTTCCGTATGCAGGAGTCCTGATGGCACAGTGGTTAATAGCTGGGGCTGCTAACCAAAAGGTTGGCAGTTTGAATCCATATTCCTTAGAAACCCTATGAGGCAGTTCTACTCTGTCCTATCAGGTCACTATGAGTCGGCAGTGGGTTTGGGTTTGGGTTTTTTCCATACACAACACATTGGTGCCCCAACAGTTTACATCACAGACAGAATCATTGCCCTCATGGAGTTTATGACCTAGTTGGGGCCATGGACAGATACACAGGCCCATAACCATAGTGATGCTCAGTGCATTCTCCAACGAACTCTGTTGTTAATTTCTTTGAGAGGTTTCAAACTCAACTGAATGAAGGAGGCTCAGTATCCATTAAGGAAAGAAAGACAGCATTTTTCCCCATTTGATGGTATTCACGTTCATATTTTTAAAAAAGTGTGAAGACCAAACAAGACATTTGCTGACAGAATTTTGCCTCCAAACCACCAGTTTGTAACCCTTTCCTAGAAGCTTAACAGGACACCTATCTGTTAGCTTTAGCTGTGCTTCCCTCACACTGGTCACTGGTTTTCCTATCACATGCTACTCATAGCCAGCAGCTATGGAATTCAATTCACCTATCTAATGGAATTCCCTAGTTTGGTCTTCCAAGAAGTTCTAGAACTGGCTATATGACAGGTCCCTAGGCCAAGGGACAACAGCCCCATTTATCTACAGGTGTCTTAAACTATTTTGTGTGGTGGATCCTTTTAGCAGAATGATGAAACCTACAAACACATTCTCAGAATAATGTTTTTAACATCTAAATGTACGTATAATTACAAAGGAAATGAAACATTGAAATATAGATATAAATTTTAAAAATAATAAATTTGTAAAGTAGTAATATATGTGCTCCTTTATTAATGCATTAGATAGCAAGCTATGTTGTTGTTTCCACCATGTGTCTGTCAGTTTGTCGTATTGTGGGGGCTTGCGTGTTGCTGTGTTCCTGCAAGCTATGCCACCGGTATTCAGATACCAGCAGAGTCACCCATGGTGTACAGGTTCTAGTTGAGCTTCCAGACTAAGACAGACTAGCAAGAAGGACCCAGCAGTCTACTTCTGAAAAGAATTAGCCAGTGAAAACCTTACGAATAGCAGCAGAACATTGTCTGATACAGTGCCAGAAGATGAGCCCCCTAGGTTGGAAGGCACTCAAAAGACAACTGGGGAAGAGCTGCCTCCTCAAAGCAGAGTCGACCTTAATGACATGGATGGAGTCCAGCTTTCGGGACCTTCATTTGCTGATGTGGCACGACTCAAAAGGAGAAGAAACAGCTGCAAACATCCATTAATAATTGGAACGTGGAATGTATGAAGTCTGAATCTAGGAAAACTGGAAATTGTCAAAAATGAAATGGAACACATACACATCAATATCCTAGGCATTAGTGAGCTGAAATGGACTGGTATTGGCCATTTTGAATTGGACAACCATATGGTCTACTATGCCGGGAATGACAACTTGAAGAGGAATGGCGTTGCATTCATCATTAAAAAGAACATTTTAAGATCTATCCTGAAGTACAATGCTGTCAGTGACAGGATAATATCTATATGCTTACAAGGAAGACCAGTTAATACGACTATTATTCAAATTTATGCACCAACCACTAAGGCCAAGGATGAACAAACTGAAGATTTTTACCAAGTTCTTCAGTCTGAAATTGATCAAACAGCAATCAAGGTGCATTGATAATTACTAGTGACTGGAAAGCAAAAGTTGGAAACAAAGAAGAAGAATCAGCAGTTGGAAAATATGGCCTTGGTGATAGAAATGATGCCAGAGATCACATGATAGAATTTTGCAAGACCAATTACTTCTACATCGCAAATACCTTTTTTCACCAACATAAACCGCGACTATACGCATGGACCTCTCCAGGTGGAGTACACAGGAATCAAATCGACTACACATCTGCAGAAAGAGACAAAGGAAAACCTCAATATCATCAGTCAGAACAAGGCCAGAGGCTGACTGTGGAACAGACCATCAATTGCTCATATGCAAGTTCAAGTTGAAACTGAAAGAAAACTAGAACAAGTCCACGAGAGCCAAAGTACGACCTTGAGAATATCCTACCTGAATTTAGAGACCATCTCAAGAATAGATGTGATGCTCTGAACACTAATGACCGAAGACCAGACGAATTGTGGAATGACATCAGGACATCATACATGAAGAAAGCAAGGGGTCATTAAAAAGACAGGAAAGAAAGAAAAGACCAAAATGGATGTCAGAAGAGACTCTGAAACTTGCTCTTGAATGTCGAGTAGCTGAAGCAAAAGGAAGAAATGATGAAGTAAAAGAGCTGAACAGGAGATTTCAAAGGGCGGCTCGAGAAGACAAAGTAAAGTATTATAATGACATGTGCAAAGAGCTGGAGATAGAAAACCAAAAGAGAAGAACATGCTCAGCATTCCTCAGGCTGAAAGAACTGAAGAAAAAAGTCAAGCCTTGAGTTGCAATAGTGAAGGATTCCATGGGGAAAATATTAAATGATGCAGGAAGCATCAAACGAAGATGGAAGGAATATACAGTCATTGTACCAAAAAGAATTGGTCAACATTCAACCATTTCAAGAGGTAGCATATGATCAGGAACTGATGGTACTGAAGGAAGACGTCCAAGCTGCACTGAAGGCATTGGCGAAAAACAAGTCCCCAGGAATTGACGGAATATCAATTGAGATGTTACAACAAATGGGTGCAGTGCTGTAAGTGCTCACTTGTCTATGCTACGAAATCTGGAAGACAGCTACCTGGCCAACCAACTGGAAGAGATCCGTATTTATGCCTATTCCCAAGAAAGGTGATCCAACTGAATGTGGAAGTTATTGAACAATATCATTAATATCACATGCAAGTAAAATTTTGATGAAGATCATTCAAAAGCGGCTGCAGCAGTATGTTGACAGGGAACTGCCAGAAATTCAGGCTGGATTCAAAAGAAGACATGGAACCAGGGATATCATTGCTGATGTCAGATGGATCTTGGCTGAAAGCAGAGAACACCAGAAGGATGTTTACCTGTGTTTTATTGACTATGCAAAGGCATTTGATTGTGTGGATCATAACAAATTATGGATAACATTGCAAAGAATGGGAATTCCAGAACACTTAATTGTGCTCATGAGGAACCTGTACACAGATCAAGAGGCAGTTGTTTGGACAGAACAAGGGGATACTGTGTGGTTTAAAGTCAGGAAAAGTATGTGTCAAGGTTGCACCCTTTCACCATAGCTATTCAATCTGTATGCTAAGCAAATAATCTGAGAAGCTAGACTATATGAAGAAGAACAGGTAGGTAATCAGGATTGGAGGAAGACTCATTAACAACCTGCGTTATGCAGATGACACAACCTTGCTTGCTAAAAGTGAAGAGGACTTGAAGCACTTACTCGTAAAGATCAAAGACCACAGCTTTCAGTATGGATTACACCACAAAGAAAACAAAAGTCCTCACAAATAAACCAATAAGCAATATCATGATAAATAGGGAAAAGATTGAAGTTGTCAAGGATTTCACTTTACTTGGATCCGCAATCAATACCCATGGAAGCAGTAGTCAGGAAATCAAAAGATGCATTGTATTGGGCAAATCGCTGCAAAAGACCTCTTTAAAGTGTTGAAAAGCAAAGATGTCACCTTGAAGACTAAGGTGTGCCTGACCCAAGCCATGGTATTTTCAATCGCATCATGCACACGCAAAAGGGGGACAATGAGAAAGGAAGACCAAAGAAGAATTGACGCCTTTGAATTGTGATGTTGGTGAAGAATATTGAATATACCAGGGACTGCCAAAAGAATGAACAAATCTGTCTTGGAAGAAGTACAACCTGAATGCTCCTTAGAAGGAAGGATGGCGAGACTACGTCTTACATAGTTTGGACATGTTGTCAGAAGGGATCAGTTCCTGGAGAAGGACATCGTGCTTGGTAAATTACAGGGTCAGCGAAAAAGAGGAAGACCCTCAATGAGATGGATTGACACAGTAGCTGCAACAATGGGCTCAAGCATAACAACGGTTGTGAGCGTGGTGCAGGACTGGGCAGTGTTTCATTCTGTGGTGCATAGGGTCACTATGAGTTGGAACCAACTTGATGGCACCTAACAACAACAACAACTTGTTGTTGTTGCTGCTGTTAGCTGCTATTGAGCTGGAAGTAGATCACCAGGCCTTTCTTTCTAGTCCGTCTTAGTCTAGAAGCTCCTCTGAGACCTGTTCAGCATCATAGCAACACGCAAGCCTCCACTGACAGATGGGTGGTCACTGTGCATGAGGTGCACTGGCAGGGAACTCAACCTGGGTCTCCCACATGGAAGGTGAGAACCACCAATGCCTCATAACAAGATTTAGCAGTGTGTATATACCTGCCACAATTTCAAAGTAGCACTGAGCATGAGAAAGATTTGAGATGTCTGCAACAACTGCAAAACTATATAAAAGTATCTATGATTTCTACTGGTGTCAAAGTCACAGGTACTGCCAATGCTACTGTGGCTTTCTGTTTATATCCACAACTGAAGGAAGTCTAAATTTCAGTTAGAGATTAGTGAAAAATAAGGCTATAATAGTTTTCTCATCCAAGTTCATAGACCCTCTAGAATTCTGAGGATCCTTTAGGGGTCCATGGAAAACAATCTTTGACTTGGAACAAAGCTTCCTTGCACATGGGGTACAAGGCTCTGTAGACACTCAAGGGCTCATCAAATGTCAGGCACACTGAAAATGTTAACTTTGTTTTTCATTGAATTCAACTGAAAATGATCATGGGGATGTTAAATAGCCTATCACAGCATTCTCATACACCGTTGGTGGAGCGCAAACTGGTACCACTTGATCATTTGGCTGTGCATTTCAAAAGCCTTGAAAGAATGCAAATGCCCTTTGACCCAAGAAGTCTACTTCTAGAATTTACCCTAAGGTACTAATGAGACATGTGCACAGACTTAAGCACAAGGATAGTCATACCCATCCATGCAAAGAAATGATACACAGCCAATAAAAGATGATGCAAATGCATTGCTATTGATATGCAAAGGTGATAAACATAAAGCAAACGCAATATGTGGAGTATAAAAATAATTGCATATATACAGATATTTGCACAGAAAAAAAAAAATCACCACTGTTCCTTAGTGGTGATTTCTTATGATTTAATGTCCATTTGCATACTCACATTTTGTTTTTTCCCTCTACCATAAAAGTGTATTATTGTGCAAATACACCAACAAACAAAAAAAAGTGGGGCAGAGACAGAAACGTAGTCAGAGTGAGATTTATTTACTATGTCTGGGAGATTATTTCCTGGACAGAGTTTTTGTATTTACATGCTCTTATTCAAAATGTACGTGCCAATCACTCTTCTAGGATGCTGAGGATGTGAAATTGTACACGACAAACTGGATGCGTTATCTCATGGATCTTACTTTCTACTGTAAAAGGCAGATAATAATCCAACAAACAAATGCATAAACAATGAAGTATTGGGCAGAGATAAGTGCTGTGAAGAAAATAAAACAAGTTCAGTTAGTAAGGAACAGATGGGGCAGGGGAAACCTTTCTAAGTTGATGGTCAAGTCTCTCCAGGGAAGTACCATGCAAAAACCAGCCTTATGTAGATCTGGACTACTGAAGAGCATTCCTGGCCAAGGAAAAGCTGGTTCAAGTCCCTAGAACAGGGATGAGCTTGGCATGTTTAATGAAAAGAATGATTAGTAGGTCTAAAATGCAATGGGAGTGTTGGAAAGTGATACTGGATGACGTTGGAGAAGGGGTCAAGAGCAAAATCACTAGGGCTTTGAAGCCACGGTAAGGAGTTTTAATTTTATTCTAAGTGGGAGGTAGATTGACTGCTCATAATTATGTGTTCCATGTACAAGTATTGCAAATCTACACTCCTGAAATAGTCTCATGGTGGGTGGGGTGTAATTTCTTATCCCTTGAATTTGGACTTGGCCATTTGACTTGCTTTGGCCAATGGCCGGTCAGCAGACATGACACAAGCAGGAGCTTGAAATGTGTTTGTAAAGTTAGGTTTGCTCCTGGGCTCCTGCATTGCCATGAGAAAAGTATGCTTGGGGTAGCCTGCTGGCCCCAGAAGAATGAAGCACAAGGAGCAGACCTGAACCCAACCTATAGCCTGAAGCCAAACCCAGCTCTGTCCAACCAAGATTAGCAGAGCCATTGTATCCAACTCACAGACATGCAAGTAATAAGAAATGGTGCTTGCTTTAAGTCACTGAACTTTGGAGTGGTTTTTCATGAGGCATCATTGTGGCAATACTTGATTAATACAAAGAGCAATGGGAAGGCACTGAAGGCTACTAAGCAGAGGACTGGGAAGATTTGATTTACATTTTAAAAAGTTATTTTGCCTGCCTGGTGGAGAATGGAGTGTACAGGATAAGGATAGAAATAGGGAGACCAACTGGGAGCCTAATACATTGGTGCAGGTTAGAGATGTTGATGGTGACTTTTATTGTAATGGCAATGACCAGGAGAGAGTATAAATTAAGACATGTTAAGTTTCAGATCCCTAACAGGCAACCAGGTAGAGTTGCCAATAGTCAGCTGAATAACTAGGGGTGATGTTAGGCTGCAGTTAGAAATCTGAGAGTCAGTAGCTTAGGGCGAGGATTCCATGAGGTTGTTTTGGGCCAGGGAAGTGATGGGCCAAGGTAGTTGGCAGAGCACCAATTTAGGCCTTTATTTTTGGGGGCCTTGTGGTTTGCTTTCTTTTAAAATATGATGTCTCAGAGAGTCAGAACATTTCTCTTACGTCTCTCTGTGTATCCCTGATATCCCTTTGTGAGTACAGATTCTCAACAACCTTGTTAGAAAGAGGTGAAAGTGAGGAAAAAACATCAACCCTATGGTCAGAGAAGAGAAAAGGCAGATTCATCTTGGAACTCTTACAGTTATTACTCTAACAAAGCAGGTTTCCCCAAATATGATTCATAGAACACTATTCTGCAAGATGCTAAGAGCATTATTTGGAAATGGCAAGGCTCTCTTCCTTTTGTCATAGAAAAAAACAAAAACCTGTTGCCATCAAGTCCATTCCAACTCATAGCGACCCTATAGAACAGAGTAGAACTACTCCATATGGTTTGTAAGGAGTGGCTGGTGGATTCAAACTGCCGACTTTTTGGTTAGCAGCCTGAGCTCTTAACCACTGCACCACCAGGGCTCCAATTCTAGTAACTTATACCACACACTTTGGGAAATGTAAACCACACATTTCCTAATTACCTACTGCACCTAGTACTGGGTGAAATTGGTCACTGTGGCTTGGTAGCCAGTGCTGAATGGAGATCTTACCTTACAGGAAAGCCTACTCCATTTCCATACGCCCCTAGTTCCCAGTCCCTCCTCTCTTGGAACTGAAATATGCCTCCTTAGAGCTTCTACTCATTGATAATGGTGCTCCCCATTATGGAGTCTCACAGAACAAAGCTATTCCATCTCCCACAGGACATGCCTTTATATTTGAAAGTAGTTTTGGATCTCTTCTTCTAAAATCTTCTGTCATAGCTGAACATTTTTTATTCCCTTTAATCATTTCTCACATATCCTTCCTTCCCTGGTTAGGCTTCAAATGGCTCACATCTCTTGCATTGTCTTGTAATCAGTTGTTTCCGTGTCCCCCAGTCTCATATATCATGAGGATAAGTACTGTTGTATATACTTTCTTCTACACCTACAGTGTCTAGAACCATGCCTTTTACATAGGAGATGCTACATGAACATTTGATGAATTGAATTAACACATTTGATGCCGCCTTTTATGTGGTTTCTACGTTCTTTGTTTTCTAGTTCACTCAACCCAGGTTTTTTTGAGAACGTTCTAGCTTGAGAACTGAAACTAAGCTGATGTTTCTACCAGAACCCTGGTAGAAATCCTAAAAGCTTAGTATACTGTAGAAGACCAACACCCCCCTGCCAAAAAATAAATAAATAAATGAAAAAAGAAGGAGGTCCAGGAAGCATTCTGCTCCCCCAATTCCTCCCTTTTCTTTGGTTCTACTGGGAATCCTGTTGGTTTGTTACCTAGCAACACAGAGCTCATCACTGAGCAATTTACAACCATTTCTCATTTGTCATCATTTGTCTAATCAGATCTGATCATAAATAAAATCTGCACACCATCAACTGACTTCTGTTTGTAATTAGAATCCATCTCCATTAGGGGAAGGACATTAATAGTCTTGCACTTTGTATTGATTTATTTGCACTTTTTTGCCATTTTATAGCATGCTACCCCTCACCATCTCACATGGTTCAATCTATCTTGACTCCCTTTGGCAAAAATTCAACTTTTGTTGTGAGTTGCTACCAATCCAAATGTCTTTGGATAAAATTTGTAAGTCATCTCTGCTCGTTTATTCTGGGCACATCATCTGTATAAGGTGACTTAATTTTGGTGATATACTGCTTATGTTTGACACAGCTTCTTGTTTCCTTTCTATCATGCCAGCTGGCTTTGCCCACTCAAATCAATGTACCAACATTTCTTATTATGAATTGTAGTGGGTAAGAGTTGTTTTATCTGTCTGGCACTACTCTCCCCTTCTTATGTTAACAAAGCAATTCCATTCTTTTGGAGATTCCAACCATGAAGTTATGGTTTGAGCTGCATATCAGGGTACCCTGTGCCTTTGGTCACAGGAACAGGCACTAAAAAAACAGAAAAAAATTTACTAACTATGGTACCCCATTCCTTGGCCACAATACTCAGTCCAGGAGTGCTCATGATCCAATTTAGACCAGTCTTTTGGGAAATGTCCAAGTGAAGCTGGCAGAGAGGATACTTTCTCCTCTCATCGCACTAAGATAAAGTGATAAAGTGTTGCCTGTGGCCATATTCCTTGCCATGTGGAGAAGGCCCATTTGCAGTAACAGAGAATATAGCCAACACAGAAGAGCAGAGAGGGAGGCTAAGAGTCAAAGACAGACAGCAAACCGAGATAAAGATAGAAACAAAGAGAGGATTGCGAGAGTATGAGACAAAGAGTCAGAGAGATAAATAGAGAATATGACAAAGACTATTGATGGCATTTGAGTCCCTGGTTTCAGTCCCTGAGGCTGCAGAGGACCCCTGATTCCTGAAGCTTTTCCTTTGATTGTGTAAGCTATCTCAGAATCCTTCCCATAAAGCCCATATTTTCTTTAAGCCAGTTTGAGTTGGTTTTCTCTCCATTGTGATCCAAAGGTACTAACTTATACAATTATATTATTCATAATTCCACAAAGTTGTAAATCACTCTTTGGTTTAAAAACTACGTTCATAGTCATTATCTGATTGGATCCTCACAAAAACCCATGGAAATAATTAAGATAGTTAAGGTATTCATTTACAGATGAGAAAACAAAGATTGGAAAAAAAATGGCTTGTCCATGGTTATGCAGCTAGTGAGGACAGGATTTTGACTCTTAGTTCAGTGCCTGGTACAATGCATGTTACCTCTGACACCATGCGATGTCTGCTAAACAGAAAGTGGAGTGAGACCAGCTGTGGGAGCTGCAGAGAAACATATGGTGCAGTAGCTTGCCTGACACTCAACAAACTTACCTAATTGGAGACATAAGATAGATTCAGATACAGTGGTAACTAAACACACAAAGATCAGCCTCATGTAGGAGAGCTAAAGTAAATACTTTAGCAGTCCTGGGCTGGAGTCATTGGAAGAAAAGGGTCCAGACAGGCAGGGGGAGGGAGAGGGCATTCCAGGTAGCAGAAACAACTTGAGCAAAGGCAAGGAAGTGGGAATGGATATGATGTGCTGTAGAAACACATATGGCTGGAGGGGAGGGCTGTTGTCAATTTTACCTTCTAAATACGGCTTGAACCCTTCCATTTCTCTCCTCCACTGCCAATACTCTGATCCTTTCATCTCTCACCTGGACTATTGTAGCAGCCTCCTAATTATTGTCCCCTCATCCTCCCTTGAATTGCAACCCATTCTCCACACTGTAGCCTGAGTGATCCTTGAAAAAGACAAATCTGATCAGGTTACTTTCCTACCTAAAACTAAGCAACAGCCTCCCACTGGTCTTAAGATGCACACCTCATCCTTCCATAGCCCATAGGGCACTGTTGCCTCTCCAGCCTTAGTGGAGACCTTGCTGTCCCTGCTCTCCATGCTCCAGCCTCACTGAACATCTTCCAGCTGACACAATGCATCTTGCTGTCTCTGGCCTCAGGGCCTTTGCACTTGCTGATCTCTCTGCCTGGGGTTTTTTTGTTTGTTTGTTTTTCTCTCTCTCTGTTTCTTCATGTATTCATTTATTCAATGAATAATAATTGGGTGCATACTACACACCGAAGAGGCAGGTTTAGGATAGCCATAGGTTTAGGATAGTCTCCCTACAAAGGATCCTAAGGCAGACTGCTATGTTGAAACCTGATTCTGATACTTACCACCTGTGTGACCTGGAGACCATTACTAGTATTCCCTTTGTTTCCACTTCATCATAACCGTACCTACCTTGTATGGTTAAGGATTAAATGAGCATAAATAAGGCAGAATATCAATGTGCAACATAGAAAGTGCTGTGTGGTGCCAGGGTAGAAGTTATGTCCATAAGAAAGACTTCTCTGAGCCCCAGGACTAGGCTGGGTCCCCCGCTCTGTGACCCCACTCTGGATTTCATTTCATTGTACTCATCTCACTTTAATCCGTTTTCTTTGTTAGATTATAAATCCTAAGAAGACAAGGATCACACCTGTTTTGTTCATTTTATCAAAAGGTTCTAGAATAATGGCAGGTTCAGAGGAGAAGTAAAATATATTATGTATTTATAAGAAAGTAAATCAGAGACAAAATGGTGATTACTGTGAAAGCCTAGACTTCACCTGTACTCAATGGGGGAACCATTTGTGCTTTTCTGAGTTGAGAAGAAACACAGGAAATATTTCACATTAGTGAGTTTGATATCCATAGGGCCCACATCTTAAAAGTGATCTTGCCAGCCCTTGTTATTACCTGAAACAGCAGTGACCTGAATAGTTTCTGAGATGTTTATCTCCTCCATCTGAAGAACATCCTGGTAAACCCATCACTCATCCTTATGGGAGAGATATGACAGCGTCCCTCTGACACCAAGACCTTAAAAGATATTGCAAAAGATATCATGAAAACCAGGGCAAAGTCTGAGGGCCTACACTCACAGTAAGGGCCAGGCAGATTTTGAAATGTTAGAACAAAGGAACATCATTGTTGCCAGGCAAAGAGCATAGCAACCTAAAGAATGAGAAAAGAAGACCTTTGAAAGAGACTTCAGGACCATAGATCACATTCAAGAGAGTAAACAAGAAACTCACATTGCTCCTGTGCCCTGCAATTAGGGTGGACCCCGTAAACCTCTGACTCAATTACAGACACTTCATGCATGAAATAGTGCCCAGACAAAAAAAGATCTTCTTGGTGATGGGAGAGGATGTCCCTTGGTATCAAACCCGTTGCCAAACCCATTGCTGTCCAGTCAATTCCAACGCACAGCCACCCTATAGGACAGAGTAGAACTGCCTCATACAGTTTCCAAGGAGTGCCTGATGGATTTGAATTGCCGACCTTTTGGTTAGCAGCCTTAGCTCTTAACCACTATGCCACCAGGGTTTCCAAAAGTCCCTTGGTATGGACTAATGGAAATCTCATGATCGGAACCTTACACATCTGGCTTTCTCCCCTGGTCTGTTGTGTTCATTCATCCATTAGACAATCATTTGTTCAGTGCCCACTGTGCCAGGTGTGGGTGCTGGAGGTGAAAGGTTGAGGTCACTTCCCTGGGGAAGGACATAGCATTGTGGAGGAAATAGACATGTGTAGTGCAGCAAGCCCAGCCTCAATAAATTTAACTAATTTTCATTTTTTATGTAAGTATTAACAAATGTTTATTGAATTGAATTTTCAAAGCCTTTATATTTGGGATTCATATGCTAATTTTACCTGTCATATATAATCAATTGTGCATTTTAGGATTTCATTTGAACAAATGTTTGTGAATGCTTGTTATGTGCAGGGCACAGATGATGTGCAGATGAGTAAGAGAGAGTCCCTGATTATAGGGACGTAAGTGTAAGAGATGGATATCCATTAAAGTGTCGATAATTCAAGTTACTACTTAACTGTGAGCCGTGTGGTTTGTTAAGAGACTTCAGGTTCTGCCTCCGTTTTTAAGCCAAAGTCATGCTACTTTTGGGGTGACCCCCAGCCAGTGACTGAGCACATAGTGGTACTAAGGTTCTAGCTATTTCTGCCCAAAATGGGGCTCCTCTGATAGGCAATCTTTGCTTCAGAGTTCCCTTTATCAGGTCAGCATCACAGTCTGATATCTCCCCCTATCGAATCTGGCATCCTCTCTTTTTCATTCACAGCCATTACTCCCCAGTTAACCTTTTATACTTCCAACCCCATCTCATTGTTTGCTTCCAGAGACCCCAAACTGTAATGAAACAGCATTAGAGTAAGAAGGAAAGTAGCATCACACCGTATCAGAGAGAGTCAAGACTCCAGCAAGTACAGACCCCAAATGGTGCTATGCCAGGCCAACTCCCTCACCTCAATCTTCACATAGTGGAGTGGAAAGAACACAGGATTAGGGTCTACCTATGTTCTAGTTCAGATCACTGTTGTTCAACCACACGTGGAAATAGATTAGAAGGAAAATAGGCAAAAATCTCTGCCCTCATGGAGGTTACAATTATTGTCAGTATTCGTAAATATTGACATTTGACAAAAAAAAAAAGAACATAATAAAATGAATTATATAATATGTTTGGAGGGAGTAAGTGACGTGGAACAAATAAAAAAAAAGCAGTTTAAGAGAGAATAGAGTCCCAGGATGATGTAAGTGATTAACACAGTTGCTAACCAAAAAGTTGGAGGTTTGAGTCCACCCAGAAGTCCCTTGAAAAAAGGGCCTGCAGGTCTATTTCCAAAAAATCAACCATTGAAAACCCTATGGGCACTTACAGCCAACACGGCGCTATACACAGAAGCACTACGTCATCCCTCCACAGCAAATATCTGAAAAACAAAGTCAAACAGAGACAAACATCAGTCCTGAAACCCTAAGCATCAAATGAAGAGATAAAGAACTCAGCCAAGCACTGAATGGACTAAGAAACTGAAAGAGAGCAAGGAGAGATACATGAAGAGATCCCTATCAGCTAAAGCAGCATGGATCCACCATCTTGGACTCCTATTGGAGATTGGCAAATAGTGGGTACAAGAAAGCAGCTTCACGGAGCTTCCAACAGGAGACAGAAAAACCATCTCTCATCTTTCCACTTTAATGGCAAGCTCCCTTAGCACTCTTTTTTGTTTGTTTGTATGTTTTTGGCTCCTGTCCTTCTCTCCTCTTTCCCATAACCATCTTAGCTCCACACTTCACAATCTCCCCCCTCCTTCCTGCCTACCTGCACCACGCACTGAACATCACACCCCCAGGCAGCACAGGCACAGCCTACTGGAACCTGCCCTGCACTGATTCCTGACCTGCTCTGTCAGCCCTAGTACATTCCACAGTTAACCAATGCCAGCAACTTCCCTTCAGCTGGACCTGCCCTGCTGTACCGTACCTGAGCGACTGACCCTGCCCATTGGAGAAAGAAGCGAAAAGTATCTTGCCTACAGATGAGCAAACAACAGCCTGCCTGCTCAGACATAACCAAATTAAACAAAAAAGCAGGATGGAACAAACAAATCTACAATCAATAAATGAGGAAAATAACTACCGAATGTCCCAAAGACAGCAGACAATATCAAAACATAGAAAAACAGGACAGGATTGTCCCAGTAGGCATCCAAAATAAAACACCGGATGACTTTCCAGTAGAAGAAAAGGCACTAGAATTACCTGACAGGGAATTAAATCTCTAATATCCAGAGCTATCCAAGAGTTGAAGCAAAAAGTGGACAAAAGTGAGGAAAAAATAAACAAATTCATGGAAAATACAGACAAAAAATGGAAGAATTCAGGAAAATAATACAGGAAAAAAATAGTAACATAAATTCACAACTAGAATTCATACAAAAACAACAATTAGAAATCCAAAAGATAAACAACAAGATTTCAGAACTGGACAGTGTCATAGAAGGTCTGAGAAACAGGTTGGAAACGATGGAAGACAGGATCAGCGAAATTGAAGACAAACACTTGGATACAACACTGTTTGAAGAAAAATCAGAAAAAAGAAAGAAAAATGAAAAAAAAAAAACCCTGAGAACTATGTGGAATACAATCAAAAGTAAAATTTGCCAGTGATCAGAGTTCTAGAACAAGGGGAGAAAACAGAAAACACAGAGAGGATCGTTGAAGAACTGCTGATAGAAAACTTCCCCAATATCATGAAAGATGAAAAGCTGACCATCCAAGAAGCTCAACGATCCCCATATAGGATAGACCCCAAAAGAAAATCATCAAGGCATATCATAATCACACTCACTAAAACCAAAGACAAACGAAGAATCCTGAGAGCAGCTCGAGAAAAACAAAAAGTCACATACAGAGGAGAAACAATAAGACTAAGTTCAGATTATTCAGTAAGAAATAGGCAAGAAAGCAATGGGATGACATACATAAAACCTTGAAAGAAAAAGATCACCAGCCAAGAATAATATATCCTGCAAAACTCTTGTTCAAATATGATGGTAAAATTAGGACATTTCCAGATAAATATAAATTAAGGGACTATGTAAAAACCAAACTAAAATTGCAAGAATTATTAAAGGGAGTCCTTCAATCTGAGAACAAACAACATCAGACCACAGGCTGAACCTAGGACACACGATTGTACTAGCCATATACCAACCTAGGAAATGAACGCTCAAAGACTATCCAAAACCAAAAGAATTACAACAGGGAACCAGAGATGTTAATCTGTAAATGACAACAACATCAGAACAATAAAAGAGGGAATAAACAGTGTAGCTATAGAACCTTCGAATGAGGAGGAAGACAAGGCAATACCAAGTAAAAAGACTGGTTAAAAACAAGGAAGATAAGGGTCAATTTCAAGGTAACCACAAAGAAAGTTAACAAACCTACTCATCAAAATAAAGAAGAAAAACATAAAGTCTCAGTAAAAGCAAAAACCTACAAAAACAAAAGAAATGAAAAACAAAAATCTACAAAAAAATGGAATTCAGCACAGGAGAGTAAGAGGAACAAAAAAAACACCAGCACGATAAAAAAAAAGTACAAAATGACAGCAATAAACTCACACTTATCAATAATTACACTGAATGTAAATGGCTTAAATACACCCATAAAGAGATGGAGAGTGACAGAATGGATAAAAAGCAGGATCCGTCAATATGCTGTGTACAAGAGACACACCTTAGAAACAAAGATGTAAATTTATTAAAAATCAAAAGATGGAATAAAATATATCAAGCTAACAGCTACCAAAAAAGAACAGAAGTGACAATACTAATCTCAGATAAAGTAGACTTTAAAACAAAATCCACCACAAAAGAAAAAGAAGGACATGATATAATGATTAAGGGGATGATACATCATGAAGACATAACCATAATAAACATCTACACACCCAATGACGGGACTCCCAAATACATAAAACAAACTGTAACAGCAATGAAACGAGAAACTGATAGTTCCACAATAATAGTAGGAGACTTCAACATACCACTCTCGGTAAAGGACAGAACATCTAGAAACAAACTCAGCAAAGATACAGAAGACCTAAAGGGCACAATCAGCCAACTTGACCTCATAGACATATATAGAACACTACACCCAACAGCAGCAAAGTACAAATTCTTTTCCAATGCACATGGAATATTCTCCAGAATAGACCACATCTTAGGCCACAGAGCAATCCTCAAGATCCAAAACGCTGAGATAATACAAAGTATCATCTCTGACCACAACACCATCAAGGTAGAAATTAACAAGAGGAAGAGCAAGGAAAGAAAATCATTTACATGGAAACTGAATAACACCCTGCTTACAAACCACTGGGTAATAGATGAAATCAGAGATGGAATCAAAAAATTCCTAGAATCAAATGAGAATGAAAACACATCATACCAAAACCTTTGGGACACAGCAAAAGCAGTCCTCAAAGGACAATTTATAGCAAAAGATTCACATATCAAAAAAGAAGAAAGGGACAAAATCAAAAC
>NW_004443947.1:29839040-29868935 GCF_000243295.1 Trichechus manatus latirostris | reverse complement strand
TAAAAACTCATGAAAAAGTTTACACAAAAAAAGAAACTATCTTTGTTGGTTATGAGGGATGGGAGGGGTGAGAGGGGAAACTAAAAGAACAACAGATAAGTGGTTACTTCAGTGAAAGGTAAGACAGTACACAATACTGGGGAAGCCAGCACAACTTGTACAAGGAAGGGTCATGGAAGCTCCATAGACATGTCCAAACTCCCTGAGGGACTGAATTGCTGGGCAGAGGACTGTGGGGACCATGGTCTTGGGGAACATCTAGCTCAATTGGCATAACACAGTTTATAAAGAAAATGTTCTACATTCTATGTTGATAAGTAGCACCTGGGGTCTTAAAATTCTGTGAGCAGCCATCTAAGATACTCCACTGGTCTCACCCTTTCGTAAGCAAGGGAGCATGAAGAAAATAAGATACAAGGAAAAGTTTAGTCCAAAGGACTAATGGACCACAACTACCACGGCCTTCACTAGACTGAGTCCAGTACAACTAGATGGTGCCCAGCTACCACCACTGACTTCTCTGACCGGGATCACAACAGAAGTTCCTGGACAGAGCTGGAGAAAAATGTAGAACAAAATTCTAACTCACAGAAAAAGACCAGACTTACTGGCCTGACAGAGACTGGAGAAAACCCAAGAGATTGGCCCTCCAGACAGCCTTTTAGCTCAGTAATGAAGTCAGTTCGAGGTTCACCGTTCAGCCAAAGATTAGACAACCCCAGAAAGCAAAATGTGACTAATGGGACACAACAGTCCAGGGAGAAGGACTAGAAGGCAGGAGGGGACAGGAAAGCTGGTAATAGGAAACCCAAGGTTGAGAAGGGACAGTGTTGACATGTTGTGGGGTTGTTAACCATTGTCATAAAGCAATATGTGTACTACTGTTTAATGTGAAACTATTTGTTCTGTAAACCTTCATCTAAAGTGTAATTTAAAAAAAAAAAAGAAAAGCCTATGGAGCAAAGTACTGCTCTGACACACATGGGCTCGCCATGAGTCAGAGTCAACTGTATGGCAACTCGAAGAAGAAGGGGTGGGGCTGGACAAGTTATAGGATTGAATAAACTCATTGAGGAAGTGAAATTTATGCAAAGACTTGAAAGATGTGAAGAGTCAGCAGTAGGTATTTGAAGAACAACAAGGCAAACATCTAGAGCAAGATCTCAGTGGAGTATGCCTGTTATGTCTGAGGACCATAAAGAGGCCCTATAGCTAGTTTAGAAAGAGCAAAGGAGAGAGAAGTAGGAGGTACAGAGCGGGCAGTGGGTATTGTAGACCATTAAGGGTTTTGGCTTTTACTCTAAGTGAAATGTCTCTGCTGGCTGTGCCTGTATATGCGGAAAAGGAATTTAGACTAGATTCTTCCTGTGACCCTTCTAGCTCTTAAAGTGGAAAATTCTCTCACTATTTCATCTTTAATAACTTCCATGGGCCGATCATAAAAGAAAAAAAAAGACTGGATGATATTAAACACGAACTGTATTCCAACAGATTGGCACAGACAGCATTTGTACATGGAATTTTAGCTCTTGTCTAAACCTAAGAGAGCTATTAGAGGGCTCTGGCATTGTCTCTAGATTTGGACAGGCTGGTTTTCAAATCTCATTCCTGCTACTTCAGCTGGGCAGATTGCTTACCTTGCCTCGCCTCAATTTCCTCATCCATAATATGGTAGAGATAACTATAGTTCCTCACTGAGTTATTTTAAGGATTAAATAAGATGATGTACCAAATTTTAAGCACAGCATTGCGCATATAGTAAGCTCTCAATAAATTTAACTAATTTTATCATTTATGCAGATATTGGAGCCCCGGTGGTGCAGTGGTTAAGAGCTAAGGTTGCTAACCAAGAGGTCAGCAGTTGGAATCCACCAGCTGCTCCTTGGAAACCTTATGAGGCAGTTCTACTCTGTCCTATAGGGTTGCTATCAGTCAGGATCAACTCAACAGCAATGGTTTTTGGAATGGGTATGTAGATATTAACAAATACTTATTGAATTAAATTTTCAAAACCTATATATTTGGGTTCCATGTGCTAATTTTACCTCTTGTATATCATCAAGTATGCATTGTAGGATTTTGTTTCAATAAATGTTTGTTAGTGCTTATTATGTGCAGAGCACAGAAGTATGGATGAGTAAGACGGGGTCCCTGATTATAAGGACATAAGTGGAAGAGGGAGCTATTCATAAAAGTGACTATAATTCAAGGTAGACTATTAAAACCATTATAATGAAGGGGCCACACATAATGGCAGAATAGAGCAGTAGAGAGTAATTCTAACTGGGGTTATATGGTATGGTTTCATGGGGGAAATGGGAGGTTTGAGCAGGTTGAGAAGTATGTCTTATGTCTTCTGTGGATGAATGACACTGCAAATAGTCTTCCTTCCTTTCCAGAGGGCACCAGTAAATTATGAACTCAACGACTTATGAAATCCTTACACGTTTGTAGACATCTTGACTCATATAGCTCCCATAAATTATGAACTCAATGACTTATGAAATCCTTACATGTTTGTAGACACCTTGACTCATATAGCTCCCAGCAAAAGTGACTTCACATAAGGAATGCTGGGTTCTAATGGCCACAGTGGTAAAGCTGTATTGAGGAGCTAAATTCAATTCATATTACTGTCTGCCAGGGGAAGAGTTCTAAAAAAAAGGAGGAAAAAAAGAAACATCTGTGATTGCTCTCAACTCCATGGTCATGTAGGGTATAATTACCCAAGAAAGTTATTTCCAAATGGATCTTTGCCCCCTCGCTCTTTTCTTTCTGGATCCATTAATTCAGCCGTTGGACCTCCTGAGGCAAACTGCTCTTCTTGGTAAGTAACTGCACACTTCTATTCCTGCTGGGAAAATATAAGATGCTTGGGAAAGATTTCACAAAAAGCTATCAGTTCACACGTACATTTTCCAGGAGTTGGTCCAAGAAGAGCTTGGATATTTCTAGGGCTATAACACACTTTGCTAATAGAACGTTCTGGGTGTTCCCTAAGGAACAAAGGAAACTTTTAAATATCCTTCCCTTGCCACTCCTCCTTGCCTTTTTTTTTTTTTTTCTGTTCTCAAGCTGCATGGATAAATGGCGGAGGCAATACATTTTAAAACAGGTATAGATTTCTAGACATTTTGAATTATGTTGTTCTACTTAAGTAGTGGAAGGCCACTTATTTCATTTGGCAATGCTGTGGCCAAAGGAATATCCACTGTGACTTATCCTACTCTCAGAAGCCTGGCCGACATGGGAAAAATGGTCCGGGATGTTTGCTAATACGGGAAATCACTGTGAACTTGTTTGGTGAGGTGTTGTGGTTATGTTTTTTTAAACTCCTTATTATTCATAAAGGTCCTTGTGTGGCGCTAATGGTTTGTGTGCTTGGCTGCTAACTGAAAGGTTGGCAGTTGGAACCCACCCAGCAGTCCTGCAGTAGAAAGTCCTGGTGATCTGCTTCTGTAAAGAGAACAGCTAAGAAAACCCTATGGAGCAGTTCTACTCTGTAATACATGGGATCCCCATGAGTCAGAATCAGCTCAACAGCAATGTACTTGATTTTGATTTGGCTATTATTTCTGAATACATTCAGAAATATTTAAGCATAAAATAATATGGTGTCTGGGATTTGCTTCAAAATAATGGAGAGGAAATGGAGTGGAGGCAAGATGAAACAAGACTGGCTCTGAGTGTATGCAGTTAGTACTCAAGGGTCATTATACTATTTTTTTTTTTTTTACTTTATAAATGTTTTAAATTTTCAATAATATTCTTTTTAAAGAGAGAGGCTCAAGTCCGAAGATCCTGATGAGTTTGACAAGGGTTCCAATGTTCTAGAAGAATAGGAGGTTTTGGTTGGAGAGTGGTTCTTTGGAGCTTGAGATGACAGAAATGGAAGAAGGGCAGATACCATGGCAACGTGCTGCTGAGCTGGAAGGAAGGTAAAGTTAGTGGATAGGAGGAGGTAAAAGAGCTGTGAGGCCAGGGTTTTCAATGGTTAAGGACCGACCAACAGGATTAAGTATGTGGCTTTTGATGCATAGCCCTGACTCAGCTATCCTAGTCATTAACTCTCTGGTTCATTAGAGAGTAAATAGAGAACTAAGGATAGAAAAGGGTGGAATCAAAAGAAATGTGAAGATACAAGCCACAGAAAGTAAGCTTGGGCTCCAGACAGCAAGCTAATTAATTCTTTGGATGATACTGCTCAAGGTGTGCTTATCACGCTTAAGAACGCCATGAAGGA
Source organism: Trichechus manatus latirostris (assembly GCF_000243295.1). Classification (NCBI taxonomy): domain Eukaryota; kingdom Metazoa; phylum Chordata; class Mammalia; order Sirenia; family Trichechidae; genus Trichechus; species Trichechus manatus. Next base: position 29,864,692 of record NW_004443947.1, on the reverse strand, counting down.
ATGAATAGGGAATTCACAGAATGATAGAAGCAGCAAGCTCCTATCTTAATATGTCAGGATTGTGAACTGACTATAGCTAGACGAAATGAAACAAATAAATGTAAAGTACTACCCTCGGGTCCAAATGCCAATGACAAGTACAGGATGGGAGATATAGAGCTTAGTAATAGCTCATGTGAATGTACTTAAGGAGATTTAATAGGCAATAAATGCCATATAAACAGTGTAATGAGGGTGACAAATGCAAAAGTTAATTTTTAAAAAAAATTTGCATTAGAAGGAATGGAATATTTAAATTGAAGGAGAAGGTAGACTATCTGTGTTGGCCAGGCCTCACTTGGAATGTCAGGTTCATTTGTGCCTGGGAGGCAGAAAAACAGAGCATATTTAAAGGAGAGTATAGAATGAAGAAGGGGTGCAAACCTCTCTCTTTGGGAAGTGATGAAGGAACTGTTGTTGTGGAATCGATTGTGACTCAGCGATCCCATGTGTGTTAGAGTAAGACAGTGCTCCACAGGATGTTCAGTGGCTGATTTTTCTGAAGTATACTGCCAGGCGTTTCTTCTGAGATGTCTCTGGATAGACTTGAACCTCCAATCTTTTGGTGAGCAGCCAACCACATTAACCATTGCACCACCCAGAGACTGCTGAAGGGTGTTGAAGTAGAAGGATTCACTCAGAACATGAGCACCCTCTGAAGTCTCAGCCTTTGGAAGAGGAACAAGCACTGTCAGGCATGGCTCTAAGGGGCGGAATTGGGCCAACAGTGAATGAATATTCGACAGGGAACGGGATTACAGATCATTGAGGGGAAACTCTAAAAGACCAGAAGTTTCTATAGATGGAAAGCTCTGCCAGGTGAGTTATTGCAGGTGTAAGGATGGGTTAGAGCTGTTCTGTCCAACACAGTAGCCACATGTGGCTAGTGAGTACTTTAACTGTGACTTGTCCAAATTGAGATATGCTGTAAGTATAAAATAGACAGCAGATTTTGAACACACACCATGGAAAAAGGAATGTAAAAGATCTCATTAATAATTTTATATTGATAGTATGTTGGATGTACTGGTGGTGCAGTGGTTAAAGGTATCGAATGCTATCAGAAATGTCAGTGGTTCGAAACCGCCAGCAGCTCAGCAAGAGAAAGATGTGGCAGTTTGCTTCCGTAGACATTTACAGCCTTGGAAACCCTGTGGGGTCACTATGAGTAGAAATCAACTCCACAGCAGTGGATTTGGGTTGGATATATTGGGTTGAATAAAACAGATTATTAAGATTAACTTCACTTTTTTTTTTAAATATCTCTACTGAAAATATTTAAGTTATATAGGCGGTTCCCATTTGTGGATTGCACTCTGTTTCTGTTGGGCAGTGCTGTGTTAGACAAACTCTTAGTGGTGAGGTGGGGCTAAGGTTGGGCTAGGTTTTAAATGACGCTGAGGATGTATAATTTAGGAGAAGCCTCTCTGCAGGTCTAGGAGTCAAGGACATGATTCTCTGCCAAGGCTAAAAGTTATTTCATGTCCTTGGAGACTATAGGCAATAGTAATGTAATGAACATTCCTGCCACTGATTTATATAAACACTCCCTCAAACAACTGCTCCATCATTTTCTCAATTTTCAAATGCCATAGAAAGAATATAGGGTTCAAAGTCAGACCACACTGAATTAGGTTTGTGACCTCACCATATAATTATCAGCTTTATCATGATCAATATCAGCTTCATCCCCCAAAAACTGTTCTTGTGTGTTTATTGTATATTTGCATTGTTCTAGATATTTTGATGCACTACCTCATTTAATTATTATAGCCATCTACCCAGGTGAGTGCTATTACTATCCTTATATAATTGAGGAGGTAACTAGGTTTAAACCTGTGTGTGTGACCTTTGGTGTGCCATTCAAACTCTCTAAGCCATAGCAAGGTGGTATAATAATACCAATTACCATAGTATTTCCAATTGTGATGAAAATTGTAGTGATGATTAAATGAGATAATGTATGTGAAGTTCTGCTAGAGTAGCATGTTTATAATAGGTAGACAATACATGCTAGGATCCTTCCTCTGAAAATCTCTCCCAGTATAAATCCTATGTATCCTCAAAATCCAGCTCCAGGAACATCCTTTCGACAGAGTCTTGGACTTTACCCACAGCTGGAAGTAAAGTCTACCTGTTCTGAGCTACATAGCCCTATATCTAATAATTTCTCATCACCCTCATCATTCCCAAACTTACATGCATGCATATCTGATCTCCCACATAAACTTTGTGGTTTCTTGAGTAAAAGCTTTATATCAGTCATATTACATTCAGTCTAGTATGTGGCATAAAGTAGATTACTGATAAACATCTATTAAGCTAATAATGATAGCTACCATTTATTGAAATTTACTAGGTGCCAATTACTGTACACAATTTAAGCTGTTTACATGTATAGCTAATATGTTCCTCACAAGCTGAACAGTAGCTGTTAATTTTACCTGTTAAATAGATGAAGACATTGAGTCTCAGAGGGGTTAGGTTATTGCCCAAGATTACAGTGATTCTAAGTGGCAGAGCCAGTATTTGAACTCTGGTTGCCTGGCTGGTTCCAAAATCCATGATCTTAAACATTGAAAAGGAAGGACAAATGTGCAGATGTACAGATAGAAGGATGGATAGATGGATGAGTGGATGAATGAATGGAGGGATGGATGGATGGATAGGCAGATGAGTGGGTGGGAGGGTGGTTGTATGGATGAATGGATACATAGATGAAATGAATGGTGGACAGAAGCACAGCATCTCTATCCTTAGAATCTAAGCTCAAGACTTCATTTAGTTGAGGGCTTCCCTTCTGGTTCTTAGACCACCCCAGCTTCAACCCAGTGGTGTCACTAGGGTTGGTGTCACCCAGTGCAGTAATTCATAGTGTCACCCACCCACGGACCTCCTCCTGTAACAGACCATACAGCATCCTTAGTAATGTTTTTTGTATTAATGCTATTCATAAATCGTAATTTACATATATCACTCCCTCTTTTCCTTTAATTACTTCATTCTCAAAAAAGGTACTGATATAGGTTCACAAATACTAATTACCACAATATTGTAGCTAAAACATCAGAAAATTTGACAAAATCAGTGATATAAAAACACCAGCAGTAATGAAAACAACAGCATGTGCTTGTAGCGCATGCAGACGAAACCACATGATTGGAAGCATCATTGTAATTGGGTAATAATGGCAGCTCTGAGCAGAGTGTATTAGAAGGTTCAGAAAGTAAATCACCATAGAGTTTCAGCCTTGTAGGTGTATTAATATATGTAAGCCGGACTTAAACAAAAAATGTTTTTGTGGTTGTAACTAACTACAGGGATAATTTTATAGACAGTCATTTTGGTTTCACCCCTCTGACGGTGTCACCCAGTGTGGTCCGCACCCCCTGCACTCCCCTAGTGATGCCACTGCCTCAACCCCTTCATTCCAGCATATGACTCGGGAGTTCAACAGAGAGGAAAAAGAGGCACATTTCAGCATTTTAAAGATTCACAATGAGCTAAAAGGCCAAGTCAAAATCAATTTATTATTCACTAAAGTCTGGGGCTCCTGCCTGTTTTGTTCTCCTGAATAAAACATCCCTTCTCAAGTGTACAAACTGCCAGCAGCTGGAAAGAAAAAAGGTAGTGAGTAATACATGTTTACATAATTAGGAAGAAAAAAAAATCAAGCAGGTTTCCTTTGTAACATTTGTGTTTATCTGAGTCTTCAGCTCAGGAAAACGTTTACTTAGTGTAGAGAGCATATATATTTTTAACCTGAGAACACAATTTTTATGACTGGGTTTTTTTTTTTTTCATTTGGAGCTATAAGTCCAGAATTTTGTAGCTGTCCCACAGCACCCTGAGCCCACAGACAGAAGGAACTCTCAGTCCTCTGTAAAACCTGGGGTTCATTAACCATCCAGCCATCAGCCCCAAGACAGGGGCGGGGGCACACTCAGAACCAGCTGCATCCCTAGCATAGGTTGGGTCCAAGTCGTGTGGCTTTGAAAGTGATAGTGATTGTAATTTATTACCTGCATTGATTCATAGAATGTTGCTCCTTGTACAAACAAGCAGGCATTTTTTCAAACGTATAGTGCAATGACTAAATTGTTTTGCATGGAAACTGTACTTTTAAAATTAATTGAGGTGGGCATTGCAGATGTATGCATTATGCATGTACAAATAATACCTCCTTGGGAAAAAAAAGTCCCAGATGTGTTCTATTTAACTTAAAAACTATGTTTTATTAATGCATTTTCAGAGAAAAGGCTTAAATCAATGATCCGACTCCCACTAAACCCAGAGCATTTAGGCAAAACAGAATCTGGACTCCTGACTTTATTCCCCACTCCCTCCCTGAAAAGAAATGGCATTACAGCTTCCAACAGAGGCCTTTTATATTCATAATGTCAAATTTTAATCCAATCAATGTATATTAGTTACAACTAATGTAAATGCCATTGCTGCTGTTTCCTCAAACCATTTTATTAATTTGCTAAAACTCAATACAACACAATCTTTCCACCTCAGATTAATAAGTATTGGACAGCTTTTCTATGATTCTTTTTCCTTCTCAGTGGAGTATTATCGAACAAAACTCAACTCTAGGACATCTTAGAGCAATGAATGAAACAGATTGCCTTGAACCTGAGAGAGTACTTGGAAGTGCCAACCTTTTTCACCCTCAGTCACCCTACTTCCCTAGAGCTAGGTGGAATTGGTCCTACATGGCCATCACTCTCTAGCTTCTCTGCTTTAGTTCATATTATTTCTTCCAGTCTGAATACCCTTTCCTCATATTCAAATTTTGCCTATATGAAAGGGTTCAATCAAGTGCCCCTCTTCCAGGGAGCCTTCCTTGATTCCACCTTTAACTTGTTCCAGTCAGATGGGATTCCTTTATTCCCTATACATTCAAAGAGCTTCATATGCATTTATCTTGCAGCTCTGGGAATAGCTCACCTTCTAGTCGTTGATGTTCTAGTGTTATCTCCCCATGTAGACTGCAAGTTCTAGAACGTAGGAATCAATGAATACCATCTTTGTATGTCCACAGTGAATGATAATAAATGTCTAAAGAAATGAAAAGAAGGAAATAAAAAAGAAAGAAGGAGTGAGGAACAGCAGCAAAAAGAGAATGAAAGAGGAAAGAAAGAGAGAAGGTAGGAGGGAGGGAGGAAAGAAGGAAGGAAGTAATGGAAAGAGGGAGGGAGGAAGGTAAGAAGGAAGGGAGGGAGAGAAAAAAGTAGAGTGAAGGATAGGGCAGGTTGGAGGTTGTAATAAGCAACACAAAGCCGCCGTGGTTATTGACCGCATGGTATTGAGACATCTTAGTTAATGTGCTTTTTCAGGGGGATATCTGGAGCCCTAGGAGAACCTGTTTACCTAACCTCAATTTTCTGCCTCCAAGATATGTCTAGGCTAGTGGCTTTTAAAATTTAGTGTGCAAAAGAATCACCTGGGGTGCTTAATAAAATATTGATTCTCTACAACTTGATTCTCATCCCTGAATAACTTCTAGCGTACCAGGGTTCTGCATTTCTAACAGGATCCCCAGATGATTCTAAGGCAAGCTTTTGGGGAGCATATTTTGTGAAACACTGACCTAGGGATATTGCCTGTGCTGCTCACCTGGAGCTACTGACTGCCCCTGTCCACCATCGCAGCCAGCTGATGCATTATCTGATTCCAACTGCAAGGCTTAGCTGAGCTGTACTGGGATTTGTTTACGAACCTCAGAACCCAGAAAAAGTCTCTAGATTAAACGTGCCCTAACTTTTTTTGCTATTATTATTATTATTATTCCAGAATTTGATTCCTTGTCTTGCCTAGGGCTTTGCCTCCTCTCTGGTACCCATTTGCATGGATGATGTTGTGTTTATTCCTGGCTTCCTTAGACTGGCTTAAATATGTTTGCTCCCCACTCTATCCCCTGTCATCGGTTACATCCAGATATTTGGACACAGACACACATTCCTGTCCCCACCTTCATATCTAGTCCATATGCATATCCAGTCTCATCTGTAGCTATCCATGCCCAAGTGCTGACAGGTGAGTGGAAACCATAGCGTTCTCACTCATACTGTGCCAAGTGCTAGGACAGAACAATTAGTTACAATGTAACAGACCACTGGGTCTTCATCAAGAGCCTGAGTTCAAATCATGAGCGTGTGCATTGTTCACATTTTTTCCCTCAGACTATTCATTTATTGCATGGAAATAATAATAATAATGTTATGTAAAAATTGTAAACATATTGGACTTTGGAGTCATACAGACCTGGATTCAAATTCCAAGTCTACCACTTACTGGCTATCTGACATGGGTAAGTCATTTCTCTTCTAAGTCTCAATTTGTTCCCTATAAAATGAGGCTAGTAATGCCTACATCTACGTCCAAGAGTGGCTGTCGGGATTAAATGAGATGGTGAGTGATAAAAAATAAGCACAGTGCCTGGCACCTGGTGAGTCCCCTATAAACGGTGGTGATAGTGATGATTGGTATAATGATGTTGCTACTTTCATCATCATAGCCATCATTAGTTTCATTTATACCATTTGTTCAGTGAACACTGAGGTATATACTCTGCTTAAGTGTGTATTGAGCGAGTCCCAGCCACAATGTTAGTTTGTAGGAATCTGAAGGGAGACAAGTGGGGTGTAAGGCCTGAAATTGAGATTCAGTATTATGTGCTGCCTTGACATCTGGTAAAACTGGGAGGACCTTAAATTACTTAACCACAAGTCCCACTCCCCTAGCCAAACAACCCTCTTTATCAAGGGGACCAGGCACCACTCCTGCTTATCTCTGAGTAGTGGGTTTCAGTTCCCTGCCAGCCTGTTGGAATTTTTGAAACAAGCCAATCATATCCTCCTACAAGAACAAGAGGCCACCTCACCCTCTTGATACTACAAAGCCTGCCTGCCTCCCACAGCCCCTGGTTGGTCACTCTCTTCCCGAGTGCAACCCCCAAGGTGGCCCTGCATGGCTTGTGGGGTCCACTTCCTCCAGGCTGTGAGTATATGTGATTAATAAACTGTTGATCGCATCTATCCAGCGTCAGGGGTCATGTGTTTGGTCGTCCCCATAACCCTAGGGCAGAATCCTTCCCTCACCACGGGGTGAAGAGGAGGTGAATAAAACAAGCATGATGCCTGATACTGTCATTGGAGCGTTCACTGTCTAAGGGAGAAGACATTTTGGTAAATAAACCTTTAAATCCAGTGGGATGGGATGAGTGGAGAAGTATAAAATGCTGCATAAGCAGAGATGGGAGACAAAGTAACTCTCGACAGAGGGGTGCAGGATAGTAGATTTCACTGAGGAAGTAGTATTTGGCTCAGCTGAGAAGCCTTATCTGAAACTTGTAAACATGATTCTCACGCAGCAGCATGCTAATGTTCTCCCTCCCCTGCTTCTGACCCAGGATTTCACTGCCTGGGAAGATCTGCTGGCTCCATACTTAAACGCAGTGTTTTCTCTAGACACAGGATTCTGTAGTCCAGCATTGTCAATGCCCAATGTTGTTCTAAAAAAAAAAAAAGAAAACCGGCAAAACAGTTGGCATCAAGTCAATTCCAACTTATGGACACCTGTGCTCCTTAGGGTTTTCAGTGGCTGATTTTGGGGAAGTAAAGCTGATTTTTCTGAGGCGCTCCTGGGTGGACTCGAAACCTACAACCTTTCTGTTAACCGTTTGTACCCCCCAGAGACTCTAGCATTGTTCTAGTTCTGTCTTTACTGATCACAGGTTCCTTTTAAACTACCCTAGGTTGTGTTGTTGAGTATTTCTTTGCTACAATAGAGTAGTTGCCAACGCTTGCTCTTGTCCTCTGCTCGTCCCTGCTCTACAAACAACGTGTTAAGACTGTGTCTAGAACAGCTGAACATACTCTGTTCACCCCTAAGTTGCCTATCTAGTGGCAAGAAGTACTTTGCTACATCTCCTTCTTGGGAATTTCATTTGCTATATATATATCTATATAACACTTAAAATTACTGCATGTTTTAAATAGTTACAGACAATAACTTTTACTATTTTAATGCTTGCCGTGTTCCAGGCACTATGCTAAGGATGTTACACACATTATCTCATTTAATCCTTCCCCAACCCTGCAGGGTAAAACATGTCCCTGGTGAGAAAACTTAGATTCATGGATATCAGGTTCAGCCAAGATCGCATAGCTGGTATATATAAAACTCAGCATTTGATTCCAGGTTTACTGGACTCTGAATTCATGCCCAGAACCTCTATGTTGTTCTAATGTTATGTTTATTAACCCCGGCTGAAGCAGTTGGACCAAACAAATTGACAAATGGTTATTTTGAAAGTTTGGCTTAGCATTACATGTGGAAACCCCCATCTCTTAACAGAGATAAGCCAGTTCTTTGAAAACAACTGGTTAGTAACAATTACTACTGCATCTTTGTTTGCATAAATGCAAGCTTGTTTTGTTTTCACTCAAACCAGACTGAATATTTAGACACTCCTTAAGCATAATGGCAAACATTCAAGCCTTCTAACTAGATGAAAAGCAAGGGTCCATGGCTGGGTTCCTGCTGTTAAACAACTTTCTAAACATCTGGTTTAGAAACTAGGTTTTCATCCACAAATCATTCCCTAAGAATCTGGATTGATCTTTCCTCTGTGGGCATGCAGAGGGAAGGCAGCCTAAATAATACTCAAAGACGAAAAAGAAAATGACTTGTATTTTTTTAGTTGAGAATTTGAGTGGCCCAGAGGATTTGATTATGACTCCTTCCAGAGACTCAGATACAATCAATTCTGCAACTCAGATGTGCTCATTTGAAACCACTTCTCCCAGGCAAGAACCAATGAGAAGACTGTGGAAAAAGCTACCCAGAAATCCACGTGGGACATGAAATGGGGTGTCTTGTCAGCTATGAACCATCTTTCCCTCCTATACTATTCTAGGCCCCGATTTAAGATCATTTTTCTTTGTGATGGCAAAGCGGAGACTTCAGCAAGGCTCTATATCAAAGTAGTCCAGAGATAGTTCTACTCCTGAGAAGTGGGATTGAATTTCTTGCCCTGCTCTTGCCTCTGAGCAGTTTAGCTGGGTGAAGAAGTTTATTTTAGAAAATCATATGTTTTCTGGAAGTAGTCCATCAGCTTAAGAAAATTACCAACTGTCGGTATGGTTTTGGCCTGAGAGACACTCTTGGCTAATATCTCTCTGCAGCGGCTGACTCCGTATTTTTTTCTGGGGAAGCCACACTATCCGTGAGAACAAACCATGAATTTCCAGTAGATTGGATGTTGAACCTAATGTCACATTTAATAAAGCAGCTGAATTTTAGCTGGAAGTTTGCTTTATTGAGAAATCTCAGTCTAGCAGAAATCATTATTCCTTTAGTCAATTTCTCATTATATCATAACATGTTGAAATTTGTAGGGAGGTTAAAGAACATCTAGGCCAGGAGATTATAACCTGGGGTCCACAAAGCTCAACCTGGAAGCCATGGAGAGACCTCAGTGGCCTCATTAATAACCAGACATTATGCACAGACTCATTTATGTTCATGTGTAAACATTGGTTATAAATTAGTTTTTCCCCAGGGATGAGAGTAAAAAATATTCATCCATGTTTTTCAAGGACTCAAAATGTTTAAGCATCACTGATTTAGGTCAACGTGTTTGTTTATATGTGAGAACACTGATGCCCATGGAGGTCAAGTGACTTGCCTAAGATCACGTGGCTGAAGACCAGCAGAACTGGGAGCTGCCAGGTCTTCTGATTCTAGTCCAGTGCTAGCATGCTCCTTTGAAGCTACCAATGATAGGATTTCTTCTCTGCTCTACTTTTGAGTTGGGGTGTGAAGGAACAAAAAGAATAAAATATGTTAGTCAAGGGCAGAGGTTTATCAAATTGAGTGCATTTATATCTGAAATAATCTCATGCACAGCCACCACCTGTCTGTCAGTGGAGGCTTGCATGTTGCTCTGATGCTGAACAGGTTTCAGTGGAGTTTCCAGACTAAGACAGACTAGTAAGAGAGGCCTGGCAATCTAATTCTGAACATCAGCCAATGAAAGCCCAATGGATCATAATGGTCCAATCCATAACTGATTATGGGAATGGTGCAGGACTGGGCAGCATTTTGTTCTATTGTGAATGAGGTTGCCATGAGTCCGGAGCCAACTCCACGACAGCTAACAATAACATGCAATAGAGTGCTCAGTTTTAAAATTTGGAATAGAGGTGTATATTAGTTTGAGTTCCCCTAAAAGGAGACCCGAGAGAAGCATTTGCAAGTGAATAGTTTAATTTAGTGGTGATTCTGAGAAGCTCTGTGAGGGAGTGGAGGAGAAAGACTGGGAAGGGATAGAAGCTAGTAATTAATGTATTAATGTTGGGGTTACCACTGTGGGCAAGAAAGGTATGATCTTGGGAGCCTCATGTAGATCATGGTCAAAGTTAACCCACCAGTGGGCAAGGAAGCTGGGGTGCTTACCCTCTAACTCCTGTCCCTCATTGTTATTGTTATTGTTAGGTGCCATCAAGTTGGTTCCAACTCATAGCCACCCTACGCACAACAGAACAAAACACAGAACATGGTCCTGCACCATCCTCATAATCGTTGTTTATGCTTGAGCCCATTGTTTCAGCTACTGTGTCATTCCATCTCGTTGAGGGTCTTCCTCTCTTTTGCTGACCCTCTACTTTACCAAGCATGATGTCCTTCTCTAGGGACTGGTCCCTCCTGATAACATGTCCAAAGTATGTAAGATGAAGTCCTGCCATCCTTGTCTCTAAGGAGCATTCTGGCTGTACTTCTTCCAAGACAAATTTGTTAGTTCTTTTGGCAGTTCATGGTATATTCAACATTGAATACATTCAACGTTCAATATTCTTGGGCCGTACTATAACTCAAAGACATCAAGTCTTCTTTGGTTTTCCTTATTCATTGTCCAGCTTTCACATGCATATGAGGCTATTGAAAACACCATGACTTGGGTCAGGCACACCTTAGTCCTTAAAGTGACATCATTGCTTTTTAACACTTTAAAGAGGTCTTTTGCAGCATATTTGCCCAATGCAATGCATCATCTGATTTCTTGACTGCTACTTCTATGGGCGTTGATTGTGGATTCAAGTAAAATGAAATATTTGACAACTTCAATCTTTTCTTCATTTATCATGATGTTGCTTATTGGTCCAGTTATGAGGATTTTTGTTTTATTGTTGAGGTGTAATCCATACAGAAGGCTGTAGTCCTTGTCTTCATCAATAATTGCTTCAAGTCCTCTTCACTTTCAGCAAACAAGGTTGTGTCATCTGCCTAGCACAGGTTGTTAATGAGTCTTCTTCCAATCCTGATGCCCCATTTTTCTTCATATGGTTCATATAGTAGTTGGTTGATTACACCAACCACTAAGGCCAAAAACGAAGAAATGGAAGATTTTTACCAACTTCTGCAGTCTGAAATTGATCAAACATGCAATCACAGTGCATTGATAATTACTGATGATTGGAATGCAAAAGTTGGAAACAAAGAAAAAGGATTGGTAGTTGGAAAATATGGTAGTTGGAAATGATGTTGGAGACCGTCCCTCATTGGTTGAGGGTTTTTTTTGACTAGAAAACAACTTCAGGAATCATATATGGGAATCATCGTCCATTAACCCCCAGGGCAGAGCAAGGGGATATGGGACAGGGTGTCACAACATCTGCTAAAAGACGTTTTAGAAGGTACATGAATAAAGATAGATCTGTGGACTAAAGTATTGTCGTATCATAAAATTTTAGGAATAAAAGGGAATCCAGAAGTCATTATTGCTACACTCCCTACTTCTACAACCCACACACACAACATTAAAATCCTCTCTTTAATATCAGTTGAAGATAGTGATCAGATCTCTGCTTATTTTCTTCAGTGTTAGTGTTATGGATTGAATTGTGTCCCCCAAAAATGTGTGTCAACTTGGCTAGGCCATGATTCCTATTGTGTGATTGTCCACCATTTTGTCATCTGATATGATTTTCCTTTATGTTGTAAATCCTACCTCTATGATGTAAATAAGGCAGGACTAGAGGCAGTTATGCTAATGAGGCAGGACTCAATCTACAAGATTAGGTTGTGTCTTAAGCCAGTCTCTTTTGAGATATAAAAGAGAGAAGTGAGCAGAGGGAGAGGGAGACCTCATACCACCAAGAAAGCAATGCCACGAGCAGAGCGAGTCCTTTAGACCTGACGTTCCTGTGCTGAGAAGCTTGTAGGACAGAGAAAGATTGATGATAAGGACCTTCCCCAGAACCAACAGAGAGAGAAAGCCTTCCCCTAGAGATGGCATGCTGAATTTGGACTTCTAGTCTCCTAAACTGTGAGAGAATTAATTTCTTTTTGTTAAAGCTATCCCTTGTGGTATTTCTGATATAGCAGCACTAGGTAACTAACATAGTTAGGGAACACACTACATGTAGATGTAGCATGTTTGCTTCAGAGTCATTCTTGTACATCACTGACTTCATTCATATGGAGCCAGAATCTACTGAAATCTTCCACTGGAGTTCTAATTTCTCTTCTGGATCTATATGAAAAATAGTCAAGGTGTCTTCCAAATGATACCTTGTTGTAGCCAGCCTCCAAGATGGCCCCCAATGATCCCTGTCTCCTGGTATTTGTGCCCTTGTGTAGTCTCCTTCCACACTGAATAGGGCTGATTTATATAACGAATAGAATATTAAGGAAATGACAAAATGTGGCTTGCAATGCTGGGTCATAACAGTCATTGTCATTTCCATCTTACTCTCTTGGATCACTCCCTCTGGGGGAGGATACTCAAGAAGCTTCCATGTCATGACAATACTTAAGAAGCTTTACAGAGATGTCTACATGCAGAAGACCTGAGTCTTCCTGCCAACGGCCATGTGAATGAACTATCTTGGATATAGTGCCTCCATTGTCGGCCAAGCCTTCAGATGACTGCACCACCAACTCTGAGCCAGAAACATCCAGTGATTTCTACCCTCAAGTTCCTGAAACTCAGAAACTGTGGGAGATAATGCATATTAATTGTTTCAAGCCACTGATTTTGGGGGTAATTTGTTACACAGTAATAGATAACTAATACCTAGCCTGTTTGGCATTTAAAGATAGCTGCTCCCAATCTTCTATTCTCATTAAACACCCCCTTTTCCTTTCAATCTTCCTTTGTGTGCCCTAGTTTTCTGCTTTTTTTTTTACAGGACTATTCCTGTATGTCAATGTCCCTTTTAGTGTCAGTCCTTGTTAGTTAAATCTCCTTGCTGAAAGTGACAAAAACCCAAATTCAGACAGCTTATGCATAAAAGAGGAAATATGTTGTCTCATATAATCAAATTTCCAGAAGGGAAGATGAGGATCTGGCCTTAGAAACAGCTGAGGCCAGGGTCTTAATTGTTATATGGGTTCTTTCTGTCTCTTTTTCTGCTTTTTATTCTTGGTTTTAGCTTCATTCTCATATATGCTATCCCCAGAAAGTTGTGATTATTTGTATGTGGCATTCATACTCAGAGATGTGTGGCCAGAGACCAAAGAAGGTTCTACCCTGCCAGTCAGTTTCAGTTAAAATAATCTCAGGGAAGAACAGCAATTGGTCTGACTTAGATCGTGGTCATATCCCTAGGCATCTGTAACTGGAAACACTTTATCATGCTCAGGTGGATCACATGCACACCCCTCAGGCTAGGGGCCTGTTAGGTGGAGGCTAATGAGAGTACAGGAGGAACAGGTAACTTTAAAAGGAAAGTGACCTTATAGGCAAACAAAACAGTACATAACTTCTGCTGTCTTAGCTGGATGTGATGTCCCTGTTGCGTATGGAATGGGCAAAGATTATTATCTGGTAGTCGGATCAGTGCAGATTGTATAATAAATAAGATAAGCTGATTGAGGGTAAGATCTCTAGAATAAAAGGGAATAATCAAGAACACGATGGGTGGCATGAAGATAATCGACTCTTATTTAAAGTAGAGGGCTCACTGACACAAGCGACAGTAGGAGTTTGTGAATACCTACAAAAGAAGAAAGATTGGTTAGGTGAGTACTTGAACTTCCAGGACGGGGATGAAGGAGTTGATGCTGGAGGCCCCGGCTTCTCAGTCACAATATTGAGACACATTAGGGTCACAGTACTCTGTAAGGTAATTTGAGAAGTTCATACTGACTAATTCTTGCTGCCAGTAGATAAATTACCATGGTTTATAAATGATTTCCTTTTTTACGCACCAAGCTGGATTTATAGTCATTCCTATGATAACGGCCCTCTTGTTAAAATGCATCCCAAGAGGCAGTGTAGCGTAATGGTTATCAATATGGTTACCTGAGCAATAGGTTTAGATTTAAATCTTGAATCTGCTACTTATTAGGTGTGTGATCATGGACAAGCTCCTTAACTTCTCTGTGCTTCAATTCAGTCTTAGAACTTGAAATAATAATAATATTTCACAGGGATGTTATGAATTAAATGAGTTAATATATAATATACAAAGTTTTTACAACAAATCTGACACATAGTAAGTGTAATATAAACCAAACCCAAAACCAAACCCACTGCCATCGAGTTAATTCTGACTTATAGTGACCCTAGATGTTAGTAATTGCCATTAGTATCATCATCATCATCATCATTATTCTTTCATTGTAGGAAGAGATTTGTACCTAAATATATCCCCATGAAAATTTGTGCATTCCCTACAACACCCTGATGGGAGTGTGTCACCCATTTGAATATCAGCTGCCCTATACATGCAAGAAAAAGCAAGCTTGGAAGTTATTGTTCTAAGCAATCAGTGGACTTTATCAGGGTCTCTAGTAAGACAGGGTGAAGATGAGTGAGTTGGAATGATTTGTGGGACACTTTGGTTGCAGTTAGAGACCTCTTGGAAGCCCGTAGCAGCCGTCTGTCATGTGTTAAGGTCTGTACTGATTGCATATGCATCTGTCTTCAAATAATACAACAGCAAATATATCCCAATGCACGTCCGTAAGAAATGAGTGTTCATCTGTGGGTTGTTGGTTTTCCAATTGCAGTAGCAAAGATTTAAACCATATTTAGGACCCAACATATCCATCATACAAGCTAATCTTCTCTGATGCCCATTTTTATCCAAGTACAGTGCATAATTAAATGCTAGCACTGAGAAGCACTGTGTTTAGAAAAGAACAAGGCAAGATCATCGACCACAGCTATTTATATATTCCTCCAGCTCAAATATATCAGACTGTGCAGGCTTGCTACTGACATTGCTTATTTTTAAATCCCTTTTTTTAAATGTATAAATCATATTTTTGAATAATTGGCTCTTGGATCGTTAGATCATATCATTACAAAATTTTAAAAGCTATATTAAAGAACACATTTGAGCCCTGGTGGCATAGTGGTTAAGAGCTCAGCTGCTAACCAAAAAGTTGGCAGTTCAAATCTACCAGCTGCTCCTTGGAAACCGAATGGGGCAGTTCTACTCTGTCCTATAGGGTTGCTATGAGTCAGAAGCGGCTTGATGGCACCTAACAACAACAGCATTAAAGAACACTTGGCACACCAACCTATATATATGGCACCTAACAACAGCATTAAAGGACACTTGGTACACCAACCTATCTGAGCGTCTATTTACTAAAGATATATGTCCCAGGTCACAGAATGTCTTGTAGAAGCAGCAACACTCTAGTATGTGTGCCACCACTATCCCGTGGCAGTCATCACCGATTTCCTGTTAAACTTGGACTGAGTTGGAATCTTTTCAACATAGTGGTCTAGATAACCACTTCAAATCAATTAGAATTAACATAAAAATTGACATCTATTTACCATGGCTTAATGGTGGCTGAGCCAAATAGAACCCAAGATACCAAATTTCCAAAATAATCTGATCTTATCAATTAAATTCTTCCTCAGTTATAAACTATGTAACTCAGATTTATCTATCTTTACACTATTTTGTGGACTGTTCCATGAATAATCAGTCCATTTCAGTGAATATGTTAGCGAAATACCCTTTTCTGGAACCGGTAAGGGAAAAGCTCCTACAGTACAAATTACTTTTTTTATACTGAATGAGACATCATTCACAGACCATGCCATCCAGCTTTTGAAAGTGCACAATGTAGTAGTTTTTAGTATATTCACAAAGTTGTACAACATCACCACAATTTAATTCCAGACCTTTCGTTACCCTCAAAAGGAAACCCTATACCTATTAGCAGTCACTTGCCATTACTGTCTTTACACTATTTTGTGGACTGTTCCATGAATAATCAGTCCATTTCAGCAAATATGTTAGCGAAATACCCTTTTCTGGAACTGGTAAGGGAAAAGCTCCTACAATACAAATTACTTTTTTATATTGAATGAGACATAATTCACATACCATACAATCCAGCTTTTGAAAATGCACAATGTAGTAGTTTTTAGTATATTCACAGAGTTGTACAACATCACCACAATTTAATTCTAGACCTTTCATTACCCTTAAAAGGAAACCCTATACCTACTAGCAGTCACTTGCCATTCTACCTTCAATCCCTGGGAACCACTAATCTATGGATTCACCCAGGGGCAGATTAAAATAAGCAAGGTATGCACACGAAATATCATATGCTAGTAAAACTTTGCTAAAGATAATTCAAAAATGATTACAGCAGTACATAGACAAGGAACTGCTAGAAATTCAAACTGGTTTCAGAAGAGGACATGGAACCAAGGATATCATTGATGACATCAGATGAATCTTGGCTGAAAGCAGAGAATACCAGAAGGATGTTTAGCTGTGTTTTATTGACTATACAAAGGTATTTGACTGTGTGGATTATAACAAATTATAGATAACCTTGCAAAGAATGGAAATTCCAGAACACTTAATTGTGCTCATGAGGAACCGGTACGTAGACCAAGGGGCAGTTGTTGAGACAGATCAAGGGGATACTGTGTGGTTTAAAATTAAAAAAAGGTGTGTGTCCGCGTTGTATCTTTTCACCATACTTATCCAATCTGTATGCTGAGCGAATAATCTGAGAAGCTGGACTATATGAAGAAGAATGCAGCATCAGGATGGGAAGAAGACTCATTAACAACCTGTGATACGCAGATGACACAACCTTGCTTGCTGAAAGAGTAGAAGACCTGAAGCACTTATTGATGAAGATCAGACCACAGCCTTCAGTATGGATTACACCTTAACATAAAGACAACAGAAATCCTCACAACTGGACCAATAAGCAACATCTTGGTAAACGGAGAAAAGATTGAAGTTGTCAAGGATTTTATTTTACTTGGATCCACAATCAACACCCTTGGAAGCAGCAGTCAAGAAATCGAAAGATGCATTGCATTGGGCAAATCTACTGCAAAAGACCTCTTTAATGTGTTGAAAAGCAAAGATGTCACTTTGAAAACCCAAGCCATGGTATTTTCAATCACCTCATATGCATGCGAAAGCTGGACAATGAACAAGGAAGACTGAAGAAGAAGAATTGATGCCTTTGAATTATGGTGTTGGTGAAAAATACTGATTATCATGGACTGCCAAAAGAACGAACAAATCTGTCTTAGAAGAAATAAAGCCAGAATGCTCCTTAAAAGTGAGGATGGCAAGACTTCATCTATGTACTTTGGACATGTTATCAGGAGGACCAATCCCTGGAAAAGGACATCATGCCTGGAAAAGTACAGGGTCAGCGAAAAAGAGGAAGACCTTCACTCACTGAGATGGATTGACACAGTGGCTACAACAATGAGCTCAAACATAGCAATGATTGTGAGGATAGCGCAGGACCAGACAGTGTTTTGTTCTAGTGTACATGAGCTTACTATGAGTTGGAATTGACTGGACGGCACCTAACAACAACAAGATACACATGGGCTTACAGTAAGCAAATTATGCACAGGCTTACTTGTGTTTGCCTACTAATCTGTAGTCTACAATTTCACATGGTTTTTACCACATCAAAGATGTTACTTGTTTTGGGTAATCCAACCTGGATTCACCTATTCTGGACATTTCACATGTATGAAATTATACAATATGTGCCTTTGTATCTACTGTCTTTCATTTAGCAAAATGTTTTCAAGATTCGTGCATGTTTTAGTACCTATCAGTACTTCATTATTTTTTTAAGCCCATTTTTCCTTTTTTTTTTAAATTGTGCTTTAAGTGAAAGTTTACAATTCCAGTTAGTTTCTTATATAAAAATTTATACAAACATTGTTATGTGACCCTAGTTCCTCTCCCTATGCTGTGACAGCACACTCCTCCTTTCCACCCCTGATTTCCCATGTCCATTCAATCAGCTCCTGACCGTCTCTGCCTTCTCATCTCACCTCTGGACAGGAGCTGCCCATTTAGTCTCATGTATCTACTTGAGCTAAGAAGCATCCTCTTCACGACTATCATTTTATGTCCAACAGTCCAGTCCAATCTTTGTCTGAAGAGTTGGCCTCAGGAATGCTTTTCATTCTGGGTTGATAGAGAGTCCAGGGGCCATGCTTTCTGGGGTTCCTCAAGTCTCAGTCAGACCATTAAGTCTGGTCTTCTTACTAGAATTTGAGTTCTGCACCCCACCTTTCTCCTGCTCTGTCAGGGACTCTCTGTTGTGTTCCCTGTCAGGGCGATCATTGGTGGTAGCCAGGTACCATCTACTTCTGTTGGCCTCAGGCTGATGGAGCCTCTGGTTTATGTGGCCCTTTCTGTCTCTTGGGCTAATATTTTCCTTGTGTCTTTGGTGTTCTTCATTCTCCTTTGCTCGTGGTAAGTTGGGACCAATTGATGCATCTTTGATGAACACTCACTAGCTTTTAAGACCCCAGACGCCATTCACCAAAGTGGATGAAGAACATTTTCTTAATAAGCTTTGTTATGCCAACTGACCTATATGTCCCCTGAAACCACAGTGTCCAGACCCCTGCCCTGTTACTCTGTCTCTTGAAATGTTTTGTTGTATTCAGGAAACTTCTTAGCTTTTGGTTTAGTCCAGTTGTGCTGACTTCCCCTGTAGTGTGTGTTGTCCTTCCCTTCACCTAAGATAATTCTTGTCTACTACCTAGTTAGTGAATACCCCTCTTCTTCCTTCCACACCCTTGTAACCATCAAATAATGTCTTCTTCTGTATTTAAACCTTTTTTTAGTTATTATAATAGTAGTCTTATGCAATATTTCTCCTTTTGTGATTGACTAAATTCACTCAGCACAATGCCTTCTGTATTCCTCCACATTATGTTTCATGGCTTCACTGTTGTTCTTTATCATTGAGTAGTATTCCATTGTGTGAATATACCATAATTTGTTTATCCATTCATCCGTTGATGGGCACTTAGGTTGTTTCTATCTTTGTGCTGTTGTGAACAGTGCTGCAATGAACATGGGTATGCATTTATCTATTCGTGTGACGGCTCTTATTTCTCTAGGATATATTCTAAGTAGTGGGATTGCTGGATCGTATGATACTTCTATTTCTAGCTTTTTAAGGAAGCACCAAATCAATTTCCAAAGTGGTTGTACCATTTTACATTCCCACCAACAGAATTAAGTGTTCCAGTCTCTCCACAACCTCTCCAACATTTATTATTTTGTGTTTTTTGGATTAATTTTTTGGATTAATGCTAGCCTTGTTGGGGTGAGATGGTATCTCATTGCAGTTTTGAGTTGCATTTCTCTAATGGCTAGTGATCATGAGCATTTCCTCATGTGTCTGTTAGCCACCTGAATGTCTTCTTTGGCAAAGTTCCTGTTCATATCCTTTGCCCATTTTTTAATTGGGTTATTTGTCTTTTGTTGTTGAGATTTTACAGTATCTTGTAGATTTTAGAAATTAGATGATGATTGGATTTGTTGTAGCCAAAATTTTTTTCCCAGTCTGTAGGTTGTCTTTTGACTCTTTTGGTGAAGTCTTTTGATGAGCATAAGTGTTTGATTTTTAGAAGCTCCCAGATATCTAGTATCTTTTCTGGTGCTAGTGTATTGTTATTTATGGTTTATATTCCGTTTATGCCATGTATTAAGGCTCCTAGCATTGTCCCTATTTTTTCTTCCATGATTTTTATCATTTTCAATTTTATATTTTGGTCTTTGATCCATTTTGAGTTAGTTTTTGTGCATAGTGTGAGGTATGGGTCTTGTTTCACTTTTTTGCAGATGGATATCCAGTTATGCTGGCACCATTTGTTAAAGAGACTGTCTTTTCCCCATTTAACAGATTTTGGGCCTTTGTCAAATATCAGCTGCTCGTAGGTGGATGAATTTACATCTGGATTCTCAGTTCTGTTCCATTGGTCTATGTTTCTGTTGTTGTAACAGTACCAGGCTGTTTTGACTATCATGACAGTATAATAGGTTCTAAAATCAGGTAGCTTGAGGCCTCCCACTTTGTTCTTCTTCTTGAGTAATGCTTTACTTTCCCGGGGCCTCTACCCTTTCCATATGAAGTTGGTGATTTGTTTCTCCATCTCATTAAAAAATTCTGTTGGAATTTGGATTTAGATTGCATTGCATCTGTAGATCACTTTGGGTAGAATTGACATTTTCACAATGCTGAGTCTTCCTATCCATGAGCAAGGTATGTTTTTCCACTTATGCAGGTCTCTTCTGGTTTCTTGAAGTAGTGTCTTGTAGTTTTCATTGTATAGGTCTTTTACGTCTCTGGTTAGATTGATTCCTAAGTATTTTATCTTCTTGGGGGCTATTGGAAATGGTGTTGATTGGGTGATTTCCCCTTGGAAGTTCTCTTTGTTGGTGCAGAGGAATCCAACTGATTTTTATATGTTTATCTTGTATCCTGATACTTTGGTGAAATCTTCTATTAGTTCCAGTAGTTTTCTTGTGGATTCTTTGGGGTTTTCTGTGTATAAGATCACATCAGCTGCATATAGAGATACTTTGACTCCTTCCTTACCAATTTGTATGCCCTTTATTTCTTTTTTCTAGCCTAATTTCTTTGGCTAGGACCTCCAGCACAATGTTGAAGAAGAGTGGTGATAAGTGGCATCCTTGTCTGGTTCCCATTCTCAAGGGGAATGCTTTCAAACTCTCTCCATTTAGGATGATGTTGGCTGTTGGCTTTGTATAAATACCCTTAATTATATTGAGAAATTTCCCTTCTATTCCTATTTTGTTGGGAGTTTTTATCATGAATGTGTGTTGGACTTTGTCAAATGCTTTTTCTGCATCAATTCGTAAGATCATGTGGTTCTTGTCTTTTGTTTTATTTATGTGATGGATTACATTGATTGCTTTTCTAATGCTGAACCATCCCTGCATGCCTGGTATAAATCCCACTTGATCATGGTGAATTTTTTTTTGATATATTGCTGAATTCTATTGGCTAGAATTTTTTTGAGGATTTTTGCATCAATGTTCATGAGGAATATTGGTCTGTAATTTTCTTTTTTTGTGGTATCTTTACCTGGTTTTGGTATCAGGGTTATGCTGACTTCATAGAATGAGTTTGGGAGTATTCCATCCTTTTCTATGCTCTGAAATTACCTTTAGCAGTAGTGGTGTTAACTCTTCTCTGAAAGTTTGGTAGAATTCTCCAGTGAAGACATCCAGGCCAGGGCTTTTTTTTATTTTATTTTTTTTGTTCGGGGTCTTTAAATTACCTTTTCAATCTCTTCTTTTGTTATGGGTTTATTTAGTTGTACCTCTGTTTGTGTTAGTTTAGGTAGGTAGTGACTTTCTAGAAATTTGTCCATTTCCTCTAGGTTTTCAAATTTGTTACAGTACAGTTTTTCATAGTATTCTGTTATGATTCTTTTAATTTCAGTCAGGTCTGTTGTGATATTGCCCATTTCATTTCTTATTCTGGTTGTTTGCTTCCTCTCTGGTTTTTCTTTTGTCAGTTTGGCCAATGGTTTATCCATTTTGTTGATCTTTTCAAAGAACCGACTTTTGGACTGGTTAACTCTTTCAATTGTTTTTCTATTCTCTATTTCATTTAATTCTGCTCTTATTCTTATTATTTCCTTTCTTCTGGTGCCTGAGGACTTCTTTTGCTGCTCTCTTTCTACATGTTTGAATTCTAGGGTTAATGTTTTGATTTTGGCCCTTTCTTCTTTTTGATGTGTACATTTATTGCTGTATACTGACCTCTGAGCACCTCTTTTGCGGTGTCCCAAAGGTTCTGATAGGATGTGTTTTCTTTCTCATTTGATTCTGTGAATTTCTTTATTCCATCCTTAATTTCTTCTATAACCCAGTAGTTTTTGTGCAAGGTGGTGTTTGGTTTCCATGTGTTTGATTTTTTTTTTTTTCCTTGCTTTTTCTGTTGTTGATTTCTACTTTTATGGTTTTATGGTCAGAAAAGATGCTTTGCAATATTTTGATGCTTTGCATTCTGTTAAGGCTTGCTTTATGGCCTAGTATTTGTCTATTCTGGAGAATGTTCTGTGTGCACTGGAAAAGAGAGTATACTTGGCTGCTGTTGGCTGGAGTATTCTGTATATGTCCATGAGATCAAATTGGTTGATTGTGGCATTTAGATGTTCTGTGTCTTTATTAAGCTTCTTTCTGGATGTTCTGTCCTTCACTGAAAGTGGTGTGTTAAAGTCTTCTACTTTTATCGTGAAGCTGTCTATCTCTCTTTTCAATGCTGTTAGAGTTTGTTTTATATATTTTGGAGCCCTGTCATTAAGTGTGTAAATATTTATTATACTTATGTCCTCCTGGTGTATTGACCCTTTAATCATTATATAGTGTCCTTCCTTATCCTTTGTGGTGGATTTTACTTTAAACTCTGTTTTGTCAGAGATTAATATTGCCACTCCCTCTCTTTTCTGAGTGTTGTTTGCTTGATATATTTTTTTCCATCCTTTGAGTTTTAGTTTGTTTGTGTCTTTAAGCCTAAGGTGTGACTCTTGTAGGCAGCATATAGATGGATCGTGTTTTTTTATCCAATCTGCCACTCTCTGTCTCTTTATTGGTGCATTTAGTCCATTTACATTCAGCATAATTGTTGATAGGTATAAGCTTAGTGCTGTTATTTTGATGTCTTTTTTTGTGTGTTGCTGACAGTTTCTTTGTTCCCCTTAATTTTCTGTGCTGAGTTGTTTTTCTTTATGTATTTTCTTTTCATCTTTTTCATTGTGGTTGATTTTGTATTTACTGAATATGTTTTTCTTGTTTTTTATTTTGATGTGTAGGATTGTTCATTTCCTTTGTGGTTACCGTAATATTTACCCTTATTTTTCTATGTTTAAAACAGTCTTTTATTTCTTTATATCTCCTTGACTTCCCCTCCATATGAAAGATCTGTGACTACATTTTCTAGTCTCTTTTTTGTTTTAATGTTTTCGTCTTGTACATACTGATGTCTGTGTTTCCCTATTTTCAGTGTTTTAGCTTTGATTAATTTTGTGACTTTGCTATCTGGGTTGATGGCTCTATCCTGTGTTCTAGTCTTGGGTTGTTATCTGATGTTAGTCATTTTCTAACTGGAGGACTGCCTTTAGTATTTCTTGTAATTTTGGTTTGGTTTTTACAAGTTCCCTCAACCTCTGCTTATCTGGAAATGCCCCAATTTCGCCATCATATTTGAGAGAGAGTTTTGCTGGATATATAATTCTCAGCATGCATTTTTTTTTTCCTTCAAGGGTATATATATGTCATCCCATTGCCTTCTTGCCTGCATGGTTTCTGCTGAGTAGTCCGAGCTTAGTCTTATTAACTCTCCTTTGTAGATGACTTTTCCTTTATTCCTAGCCGCTCTTAAAATTCTCTCTTTCTTTTTGGTTTTGGTAAGTTTGATTATAATATGTCTTGGTGACTTTCTTTTGGGATCTACCTCATGTGGGGTTCGAGGAGCATCTTCGATAGGTATCTTCTCATCTTTCACGATATCAGGGAAGTTTTCTGCCAACAAATCTTTAACAATTCTCTTTGTATTTTGTATTATCACACCCTGTTCTGGTGTTCCAGTCCCTCATAGGTCATGCCTCTTGATAGAATCCTACAGAATTCTTAGGGTTTCTTCATTTTTTTAAATCCTTTTATCTGATTTTTCCTCAAAGAAGTTAGTGTCAAGTGTTTTATCTTCAATCTCACTAATTCTGACTTCTATTGCTTGAATTCTGCTCCTATGACTTTCTATTAAGTTGTCTAATTCTGACATTTTATTGTTAATCTTCTGGATTTCTGTCTCTCTATGGATTCTTGCAGCCCGTTAAATTTGTTATTATGCTCTTCTCTAATCTTAAGTTCCTCTATTGCTTTGTCTGTGTGCTCCCTGGTATGTTCTGTGTTTTTTCTGATCTCCTTCCTGATCTCTTGAAGAGTTCTGTATATTAATCTTTTGTATATTACCTCCGGTAATTCCAAGAAGTTCATTCCTCCAGAAAATCTTTTCTTTATGTTCTTTTTTTAATTTTTTTATTGTACTTCAGGTGAAGGTTACAGAACAAATTGTTTCTCATTAAACAGTAGTACACATATTGTTTTACGACATTGGTTAACAACCCCATGACAAGTCAACCCTCTCCCTTCTTGACCTTTTTCTTTCTTTTTTTTTTTTTTGGTGAAAACATACGTAGCTAAAGACGCACCGTTTCAAAAATTTCTACATGCACAGTTCAGTGACATTGACTACGCTCTTCCAATTGTGCTGCTATTCTTACTTTAGAGGAAGGTTTGCAGAACAAAATAGTTTCTCATTAAACAGTTGGTACACATGTTGCCTTATGACAACGGTTAACAACCTCACTACACATCAACCCTGTCCTTACCCAAACTTGGGTTCCCTATCACCAGCTTTCCTGTCCCCTTCTGCCTTCTAGCCCTTGTCCCTGGACTGCTGTGCCTCATTAGTCCCATTTGGTTTTATGGGGCTGTCCAATCCCCAGCTGAACGGCGAACCTCGGAAATGACTTCACCACTGAGCTAAAAGGGTGTCTGGGGGCCGTACTCTCGCAGGGTTTCTCCAGTCTCCTTTAGGCCAATAAATCTGGTCTTTTTTGTGTGTGTGAGAATTTTGTTCTACATCCTTCTCCAGCTCTGTCCAGAACCTTCTGTTGTGATCCTGGTCAGAGGAGTCAGTGGGGTAACCGGGCACCATCTAGCTATATTGGATTCAGTCTGGTGGAGGCCTTGGTAGCTGTGGTCCATTAGTCCTTTGGACTAATCTTTTCCTTGTATCCTATTCTCTTCATTCTCTCTTGCTCCTGAAGGGACGAGACCAGTGGAGTATCTTAGATGGCTGCTCACAGGCTTTTAAGACCCCAGACGCTACTCACCAAGGTAGAATGTAGAACATGGTATTTATAAACTGTGTTATGCCAACTGAGCTAGATGTTCCCTGAGACCAGGGTCCCCACAGCCCTCCACCCAGCAATTCAGTCCCTCAGGGAGTTTGGATGTGTCTAGGGAGCTTCCATGACCTTTCCTTATACAAGTTGTGCTGGTTTCCCGAGTATTGTGTACCGTCTCACACTTCACCAAAGATACCACTTATTTATTGCCTATTTAGTGTTTCCCCCCTACCCCTCCCAGCCCTGGTAACCAACAAAGATTGTTACTTTTTGTGTGTAAACTTTTTCATGGGTTTTTACAATGGAGGTCTCATACAATATTTGTCCTTTTGTGATTGACTTATTTCACTCAGCATAATGTCCTCCAGTTTCATCCATGTTATGA
>NW_004443947.1:29804835-29838894 GCF_000243295.1 Trichechus manatus latirostris | reverse complement strand
ATAGTTTGTTTATCCATTCATCTGTTGATGGGCATCTAGGTTGTTTCCATCTTTTTGCTATTGTGAACAATGCTGCCATGAACATAGGTGTGCATATTAGAAAATTTCTTGATTCTTTGTTTTGGGAGTTTGCTGAAGCCATCGTGGTCTGCCTCTTCACATGATTTGATATTGACTGTTGTCTGCAAGCCATCAATGAGTTATTTTATTTATTTGTTTTATGTTTGCTTACTGGGTCCGAGCTTCTTGTTTTGTTTTGTTTTGTTTTGTTTTGGTATGCCCAAACAGGCTGGTTGTGTGAGCTAGTTTGATTATTGGCACTTTGAAGCTCTAATGTCCTGTCACCAGGTGGTTAGATCTGTTACTAGGTATTTGAGCCCAGGAGTCCTTTTTACTTTTCTTTTGTGGATTCACCTCAGGTGTCCAGGTCGATGGTCACCAAGTGTGTGGTCCAGGTCTCACCTACCGTCCTAGACAGGCAGGGGAGATTGGTGTAGGCACAGGTTACTGGCTATAGTAGAGGGTCAAGCATTGTGCAAGGCAAGCGGCTGATGGCTGCCCCTGAGTGTCTGGGAGGAAAGCATGTCCCTCTTCCCTAGAGTGTGGGTGGATACATTTTGTGGCCAAACTATGAGTACCCAATCCTGTTGGCTGTAAGGACTGGGAGGCACCACTTATTCTTGAACCCCTGTTGCAGGCGGCTAGGTGGCATGGGTGGAGCCAGCAGTCCTCAGGCTCCTGATGTGGGTAGGTGAGGACCATGTGTAATGGGCAGAACAGTGTCAAATGTCAAAAACCTGCCACTTTGCCTGTTGATACAGTTGAAGTTAGGCATCAGGTATATACGCTGTTGTACTGTGGTAATGAGGGCCTATGCTGTTGAAATGGGCCCACACAGGTCTATGCAGGGGTGAAAGGCATTCAAAGTCTGTGGACCCCTTAAGACTGTGCCTAGGCAAAGGAGCTGTGCCTTCACTGAGTTCCTGGCTTAGGGGAGCTGGCAGATTATTTCTTCCTGTTTGTTAATTTTTTCCCTCTCTAAGGCCAGGAGAATGGGTTAGGGCATGTGACAGGTCCTACTTCCAGCCCAGGGAACTTGGCAGTCACTGAAGCCAGCCTGGGACCCAGTGAAGAGCAGGGAGAGGGCAAATAAATGGGAGAGAGATTTTTCCCAAAGGGGGTGTTTTTTGCTCCGTGCAGTAGATCAGACATATGTAGTCATCTTTCGTCAATTGAGTGCCGCTTTTCGCTGGTTCTGGAGGCCTGAGTAGATTCTTTGCCGCTTGTTCTCTCCTGATGTGGAAAACACTTCCCAAGTGCCACTGCTTGCCTCACCGTGCACACCAGCCAATCTGGCCTTAAATGTGCCAGCTACCACCGGGTCATGCCTGGCAACTCCTCGCTGCTTCCGAACAATCTCTCTCTCTCCCTGCTACTCCATCTGTTTCCTCAACTTTGCCTTTGATGTTCTGGACCCCTAGATTGTTGTATATAATCGATTAACTTGTTTTTTCAGGTCTTTGTTATAAGAGGGACCACAGGAAGCATTCAATTACTCTGCCATCTTGGTCCCACCTCTCCTCTTTTTTTTTTTTTTTTTTTTGTAGATGAATAATATTCCGTTTTATGAGTATACCACATTATGTTGTTTATCCATTCAACATTTGATGGACATTTGAGTTGTTTCCATTTTTGGCTATTATAAACAATGTTGCTATGAACATTCATGTACAAATTTTTGTGTGGACATATGTTTTCAATTCTCTTGATAGATACGTAGGAGTTAAATTGCTGCCTCATACAATAACTCTATTTTTAACTTTTTTGAGGAACTGCCAAACTGTTTTCCAAAGTGGCTGTACCATTTACATTCCCACTAACAATGTATCAGGGTTCACATTTCTCCATATTCTTGTCAATACTTGTTATTGTCTGTTTTTTTGTTGTATTTTGTTTTTTAATTTTAGCTATCCTAGTGGGAGTGAAGTGTTATCTCATTGTGGTTTTGATTTGAATTTCTCTGATGAATAATGATATTGAGCACCTTTTCATGTGCTTATTGGCCATTTATACATATTCTTTGTTAAATAATCTATTTAAATATTTTGCCCATTTTTTGAATTGGGTTATTTGCCTTTGTATGGTTGACTGTAGAGTTTATGTATCAGATCACTAGACCTTTAGCAGATATACAGTACAAAATAATTTTCTGTTAATTGCCTTTTCACTTTATAGTATTCTTTAAAGCTCAAAAGTTATTTTTTCTTAATATTTGTGATTTTCAATGCATATATTTTTTCTTTTGTTGTTTGTGTTTTTGGTGTCATATCTAAGAAACCATTGCCTAATCTAAGATTATGAAGATTTACACCTATGTTTTCTTCTAAGAGTTTTATGCCTTTTTTGTGGTTAGTCAGAAATGACTGCTTAGGGCCTTCTCAGTTCTTTCCTGAACTTGTGCACAGCCCTGGTCACTCACTCAGGCTTACACACATGCATCACCTTCTAATTTCCCAGGAATATACTGGAGACTTTCAAAGTCCCCTATGGACATCTCATTCTCAACATTTCCTTTTAAGCTTTTTGGGTAAGTCTATTGTTTGCCCCAACTGTTATCCACCACTTCAGGCTGCAGTGATGTTAAACAATTGCCTCTGATCATTTTTAACAAACAATCTTACAGAATGGCTTTTCTCACTGGGCAAGTATTGGGTCAAGTTAAATAAAGACAGTCTTGTGAGTGGGGTCTTCCATGAAACCATCAGATAAGTCAAATGATTGCAATTTTCTGGCAATGAGAATTTAGAAGAGCTTGACCTCATTCTTCTCCCTCCAAGTGTTGCAGGGTTTCTGGTTTTCACTATCACTGCAGTCTGTTGGTTTTCAAGGTTACTATAGAGTTGGAGGGGAGGGGAATAGAAATAGGGCAAAGTTCGCTGTTCTTATCGATATTCAACTGTTTTTCTTGAATAAATGTTCCTTAGATTGTTTCAGATGCTCAGTTAATTTCCAGAGTTCTGAAAAAATTGATTCTAACAATTTTTGCCTGTATTTTTGTTGCTTTTGTGGAGTAGAAGATCTTGGGAGGTCCTTACCCCACCATTTTTGCTGATGTCACAAATTAATGTTTTATTTATTCTGTGGAACCCTTGTGGCAATTTGTGTAGATCATATAGACTTAAAGAATCATAAGTCCTTACTATGGCTTACAAGTCCCCTGTTTCCCTCTCAAAAGGGAAGTAGCTTTCCCTCACTCACTCTGTACCATTCCTATGGTCTTTTTTCTGTTCTTCAAACAACCCAAGCCATTATCTCCTCACAGACTCTGCCTTTGTTATCCTTTCTGCCTAGAGCTTTCTTCTTATGGAATAAACTTGCCATCCTTCTGGTCTCACCTCAGATACCACCTTCTCAAAGAGGCCATCCTTAGGACCTTTTCTGAAAAAACTCTGTCACCTCACCCTCCAAGTCCCTACTTACTGTAAACTCTATCACATCCTCCTTTTATTTCTTTCATAGCCTTTACTAAACTCCACACGTGTTATGATTATTTTACTTGTTTCTTCCAGTAGAAAATAAGTTTCATGAGAATAGAAGCCTTGTTGGTCCTATGCATTTTTATGTCCCTTTGTCCTGCACAATTATTAGCACATTGTAGGTACACTGTAATAGATAAATGAATCAATAATGGATAGTTGAATGAATAAGCCTACCAAGACTTCTACTTACCATCAACAACATCTGTGGGTTTAGTATACTACAAGAATGTCACAAATTACAGTTGTATTTAAGTCAAATTTCAAGAACGAGCCAACCAAAATGTGATGAGAAGTCAGTTACCCTGAGAAGGTGACTAGAAACACTTCGAATTTCTTTTATTGGAGGTAGCTTGATAGGGAAGAAAGGGCTCTTGCCTAAGACTTGGGATAGATTCCTCAGATTCTCTGTGACCTAGAACAAGACACAATTTTTATGTAAGCCTCCATTTTCCTCATCTATAAAATCACATGGCTGAATAAGGTGATCTCACAGTGTCTTCCAGCCTCTATCCTCCTGCTCTCAGAGTCTCAGATTTCACCCTGTTACCAATTAGAGAGAAAACTACTTAAACTTCTGAAAGTAAAATTGATTTCAAATGCTACACAATGAAAGAGTAAATATGAAACAACAGGATACCACTTTAACAGAATCTCTTTTATGTCCATAATGGTACTTTAATGTTTTTTGCCAGGGACAGTTTGAGGTTTATAGCACTAGAATAAAACATACAATCTTTCATCTGGTTAACCAACTTATGGCTATTGAATTTTAAACTGCTCTGTGATGCCACTGGGATTAAATTTGTTGAGTTTTTTGTTTTGTTTATTTTTTAAATGAAATGCACTGTGAATCAAAACCACCAAGTGATGAAAGAGATTTGAGGTTCATCTTCACATAGGTTGCAAAGTAAACTAGAATATTTCTCTGATTTTCAGCAGCTCTGGCTCTTATCTCAGAAGACCACTTTGGGATTATGAACTTTATAGGACTCTTAATTCAGGAAAATACAGTAAAGGGGGGAATCAACACATAGCAAGAAAATTTCCATCTCTGAAGTGGAAGAAAGAGTACTTACAAAATACTGGTCTTTCTAGATCTGGATAATGAAGTTTTGATATTTAAAATAGAGCCAGATGAGTGAATAAAGTGAATGATGTCTGTATCTTTTTGGAAGTTATAATTTCTTAACCATCTCTCCCCTGGATTGAAATTTCCCTGTGTGTCTAGCACAGTGTCCTTTATAAAATAGGCAACGTGGACATAGGTTAAAAGGAGATTTGGTCATTATGTGGACTGTCTCAAAAGAATAGCCCACCTTCTTCAGATTTCTGCTGGCTGGGAGATGGAGAGTGCTACCTCACTCAGAGCTCCACCCTTCCTTCAGAGCATGTGGAATGCGCCATATGGTTGGTAAAATTCTCCTCATTGGAAGCAGTGACTTATGAGCTCCAGCCATGCTCAGGTTGAGTGGAGCAGGGAGAGCACAGAAACTTGTGTACAGAAAGCATTTTTTTTTTTTTTTTTAACATCTGCTCTACCCAAATAAGGACCCTGGGTAATGCAAACAGTTAAACACTTGATTATCAGCTGAAAGGTTGGTAGTTCAAACCCACCCAGAAGTGCCTTAGAAGACAGACCTGGTGATCTGCTTCCGAAAGGTTCCAGACTTGAAAATCCTATGGAGCAGTTCTACTTTGCCTACCTGGGGTCACCATGAGCCAGAATCGACTTGACAGCAAGTAGCAACAACAAAAACTACTCAATTAGATTAAAGTAAATATTTTTTAGATGACTTTCACACTAATCTAGAGCAGGATTTCTGAGCCTTAGCACTATGGACATTTTTGTCCAGATAATTCTATTTGTGGGGGGCTACCCTGTGCTTTGCAGGATGTTCAACAACATCCTTGGCCTCTACCCACTAGATGCCAGTTGGAACACCTGCCCCAGTTGTGACAACAAAAACTGTCTCCAGATATTGCCAAGCTCTTGTGGGGGAAAAGTAATCCTCAGTTGAGAACGATTGAGCTAGCGATATTTCCTCTGCTACAAGAGAAACTGAGCAAAGAACGTTATACAGTATGCCAGTAACCAGCTTATGAAAGAAACTTCAGCTTTGGACCATTCTTTTTGGGCCAATAATATGACATTTTATTCATTAAAACATAATTTCCGCTATCTATATTACAGGAATATTTTTAGCTTAATAATGGCTTCTTTCTGAAAGTTCTTTGTGCTGAGTGTTTTACATGCTTTAGCTCATTTAAACTTTTTAAGAACCCTATGAAGTATGCAGGTAAGTGAGGGCGGAGACTGGGTTTGGATTCAGATTTTACTCTCCAAATTCTTTAATCCTTCATTCCCTGATGCCTGTTCTCACAACCTTAGAAATTTTATAGACAACAGAACATAACAGTTAACACTACAGGTTCTGGGACCAAACTGCCTAGATATGAATTTTGTTTCAACTAATTTCTAGCTGTATAAGCTTGAGAAAGTTATTTAAACTACTTGAGCTCAGGGTTTTAGTCATAAAATGCACCCCTCTCAGAGAATAGCTATGAATATCAAATGAGGTGACCTATACAAATACCTAGAAATGCCTGGCACATAGTAAGCGCTCAACTACTATGAGTTTGTGTTTCAAAGTTACATGCCTAACAGGACTAGGCAGGTAATGTGCAGGAGTAAAATGAGCCTAGGCACAATATTAGGGAGTGGTGGGGACTGTAGTATATTAGATAGGTCACATCCTACATATCGATTTTCCAGACAATTTTAAAAAACAAAACAAAACAAATATAAGCCAAATAAATCACATTGGCAGAATGCGTTGGGATCATGAGCTCCCAGTTTATTGGTGATGGAACTGAGACTCAGAGAAGCAGAGGATCCTGCCAGGGTTGTACTGTTTCTCTGGTGGTATTTGACATGGAACACAGGCTTTCTTTTATTCCTGGCCAAGGCTCATTCTATTGTCCTGGACGTATCTCCTCCCACTCCCTGCAAACATCTCTTGCTTTTATTTTCTGTAAATGAGTTCTGATTTCCTCATGAGCTAAAAGGATTTATTCGTATAGGGACACTGAGCAGTGCTTGTGGGCATGGGAGTGCTCCTACCAGGGCACCTGAGCATTTAAATTGCTCGCTACTTGGTGTCAGAACCCCCCCGTGACAGATTACAGAGTGCTCCAGAATGAGGATTATAGTTTTCTGCAGGGATAAAAAGGGCCAAGACTTGCGAATAAATGCAACTGCCAATTAGACTCCCTCGACACTATGTTTAATTTAGAGTCCTTAAAACAAACAAGGATTGTTGTATTTTAAATATCTGATTTTTTTTAAGGCCACCACCCTTTAAACTATTTCATGTGTTTGGTCCCAAGGCAAATGGATGGTAGAACTTGAGAATGGAAAACTTTATATTTGACAGAATCATAGCTCTTTGAGATATAAAGAAATCTGGAAAGCCCAGAAAAATCCCCTATATTGTACTTGAATTTCTAAATATTCCTGACAGTTTACTATTCAATCATTTTGCTCATCAGATACACACATACATGCGCACATTTAAACACACACATACATACGCACACACATTGCAGTGTAGTGAATTACTTTAATATGGCCCTCCTAGCCATGGTCTTTGTGACTGCCACAAAATGATTGGGTGGGATTATGCAAATAAGGTGCTTATGGCCCACCAAGGGGATTGGACAACCTGTTGATAATGCAGATTAGGTGCATGAAACCCTCACAGGGTGTGAGATCATGCAAATAAGGTGTATGGAATCCTAAAGAAGGGATTGGTCAGTTTTGCCACCCCACTAAGCTTAAAGGGAGTCAATCCCAGAAGTGGAGAGAGGGGACCTCACTACCATCAAGAAGAGCCAGGAGTGGAGCATGTCTTTGGGACCCAGGATCCCTGTGCTAAGAACTTCCTAGACCCAGGAGATAAAGAGAGAGCTCTAACACCAGAGATGGAGAGAAGCGGCAACTGAGTAATGACAGAAGCAGAACTGGGAGACTGGCGCAAGATGGCACAGTGGGCTTGCCACCCATGGAGTGACATGATCACAGAGGGCATGCCAACCAATGGAGTGAGAGAGCTGAGCACCTTTGAGCAGGAAGCTTGCATGCAGAGTAGGGGGCCTCCAGGCACTTACAGGCAGAGCTAAAGAACTTTTTTAACACTTGCCTTAGCAGGGCAGAAGCCAGGCCTAGGGTCCGAGGGGCCAAGGGGCTGAGGCAAGGAGTGAGAGGCCTGCCTGTGGGCACGACCAAGATGCTATCCTGACTGAAGAACTGTATCCTGAGTCATTCCTGATCCTGAATTGTAACCTGTTACTTCTCTAATAACCCTCATAACTGTGAGTATAGTCTGAGTTCTGTGTGACCATTGCAACAAATTATTGAACCCAGCAGAGAAGTAAAGTGTCGTAGGAGGGACAGCTCATGTCAGATTGGTAAAAAGCCTGGAGAGAGGAGGTACATACAACCTCCACCTCATAGAGATCAGCCTTGGGCTGATGCTGATGAACTTGATTCTCTCTTCCCTCTTGTGAAGTTAGACGAGATCTGATGCCACCACGCCATTTCTTACACACACACACACACACACACACACACCTCTATTCACTGCTTATTATTAATTAGGGTAGGAGTCGTAACTGCTTTGTTCATCTCTGTATCCTTAGCATACAGAATAGTGCTTGGCATTATGTAGATACTCCATGAATATTTGGTTAATTTATAGAATAATATGTCTGAAAACTTTCGTGATGAAGGACATGCTCTGTTTCACAAATAGTCTGTTCTACTTTATTTGAACTCAATGATACCTTCCATTTCAGTCTTCTTGATTTCCTTCTTGTAACTTATAGACATTGATCCTAGGACTAGCCTCACAGGTTATATAAAGGAGAGCTTCTACCTTTTTTCCAAGCACTGAAAGGCTGATCTAAAAATTTCCCAGTGTCTTTTTTTTTATTATTTATTTAAATAATCCAAATATCCTTTTATTCCTTCTATGGCAAAGCTTCAGGTCCCCATAACCCTCCAATCACCCTCTTATTCAATAGCTTGTTTGTCTTCATTTAAATTCTATGACGAAGACTGCCAGTTGGCCCACAATATCCACATGCCATTTCTTATATAATGTGGGCACATAGCTCTCCAGCTAAAGACTACATTTCCCAGACTCCCTTGTATCAGGTAATTGAAATGTGAATCAAAGTGTATGACTTAAGAGCCATGATCTTGTTTGTTGTTGTTTATCTGCTGTCAAATCAGCCTCCAACTCATGGTGACCTCATGCGCAAAAGGAGGAAATGCTGCCTGGTCCTGCACCATCCCCATGATCAGTTGCACATCAAACCTTTGTGCTCCATAGGGTTTTCACAGGCTGATTTTCAGAAGTAGATCTCCAGGTCTTTCATCTTAGTCTGTCTTATTCTTGAGACTCCACTGAAACCTGTTCAACATCATACCAACACGCAAGCATCCACAGACAGACAGGTGGTAGCTGCACTGAGGTGTGTTGGCATGGAAGGCAAGAATTCTACCACTGAACCACCACTGCCTCATGGTCAACTTAACAGCCATGATCTTAAGGAAACTATTCCCCCTCCCTCTTCTCATCCTGCTGCCTGAAATATAGATGTGGTGACAGCCATCTTGGACTGTGCAGATGAGAGGACCATGTTAGGTATGGCAGAACAACAAATAAAGAAGGAGCCTGAGTCTTTGATGATCTTACAGATCAGAAGTGTTCTGTCAGCCCTGGACTGCCCACCTTTAGAAAGTTACCTGATAGAGAATTAAACTTACATTGTCTAAACCACTGTTGAGTTGAGACTTACGTTGAGACTTACATGCAGCGAGATCTACAGTCTACTAGTAGTACCAGCTCATTGATTCTGGTCCCAGAGGTCAAATTCAGCAGATTAAAAATATCCAGAATATTTGGCATAGATTAGAGCCCTGGTGGCACAGTGGTTAAGAGCTTGGTTGCTAAAAAAAGGTCAGCAGTTCGAATCCACCAGCCACTCTTGGACACCCTATGGGGCAGTTCTACTCTGTCCTATAGGGTCGCTATGAGTAAGAATCGACTCGATGGCAATGGATTTGGTTCTTGGTTTTAGAGCTTGGGGAGTAGGTCGAAAATATGTAAATATTCTAAGTTAGAGCTGGTGACTCATACTGTGACGTGTGATATTTTAGAAGCAGACCAGGGGCTCACTGATACTGCGGTTTGATGCTGAAGGTTTATTACATTTCTTCATCTCAAATTCAAACCACCATTCCTCTCTGTTGTGGTCCTTCATCTATCATTTAATGCATTTTTACTCCCTTCTTGTATGCAGCCTTTTACATCATGAAATTTATTTTATGTTTTTAACTGAGAGGGCAGAGATGCTACCTTACGGCATATCATCAGGAATTTCCCTCAGGTTGGATGTTCATCAATTCATCAGATTTTGGGGGACAATTCTGTAATTGTACCCAAAGAGAAAATTCTCTCAATTTCTCATTCACACAACAGGGTATTCCTTATTAGTCACAAAAATATTGATAATCATTATTAATGTATCTGCACCTCAATAAGGCATTTATCTTGTGTGTGTGTTGTTTTTTTTTTTTTTTTAACTTCTGGACCAGGTTTCAGCAAACTACAATCCATGGGCCAAATACAGTCTTCCTCTTGTTTTTGTAAATAAAGTTTTATTGGAATATAACCATGCTCATGTGTTTATGTATTACCTATGGCTGCTTTTGTGCTGCTATGGCAGAGTTGAGTATGGTAGATGCCACAGAGACTGTATGGCCCACAAAGACAAAAATATTTACAATCTGGACCTATTCAAGAAAGAGTGTGTCAATCTGTGCTCTAGACCAGCATTTCCCAAACTTTTTTTAAAAAATTGTTGCATTCAAAGGAGCCTTTTGAGACATTTTTTTCCTAATCACCCCTGACCCATGAAATTTTTTGCTACTGATGTTATGATATATATTTGTTCATGTACTGTATATATATCTGTGCTTTATACATAAAAATAATGAGGTTTTTTTCACTGTCTGAAACTCAATTTTTGCTTCTTTAGGAGGTAATATCAGCTCTCTGGTTTTTCAATCTTGGCACTTTTGACATTTTGGGACTTATTTTTTCTTGTGGGGAAGAGGCTGTCCTGTGTACTATGCATTATAGGATGTTTAGCAGCACCACTGGCCTCTACTCACTAGATGCCAGTGACAGCACCCAACATACACAAACTATGATAAGCAAAAACACCTCCAGATATTGCCAAATCTTCCAAGTTGGACAAAATCATTAATAGAAGTTATTCTAGATGTTTACTTATTTGTCTGTCTCAACCCACTAGAATATAAGCATCATGAGAGCAGGTATTTGAGTTATTCAATAATGTATTCAAATGAATATCCAGAACTATTCCTGATTCTTCATGTTTTAAGGATAAATCAATAATTCTGCGTGAAACCATGCTGGCTCTCACTAATCATGACTTCTTAAAAGGAGTCACAAACCATAACTTCAAGTACCTTATCCTAAGTTTTCCTTCAAATTTGACATTATACTCATGGTCAAGAGTTGCTTGAACTCCTTTGCCTTTCTCCAATCTTCTATGAATTTTTTCATTTTAACAGCATTCCTCAAAAATTAGTCAGTGGTTCAATAAACTTATTTGACAATTGTCTCAGTGTGTTTATTTCAAGCCAGGAGAATTGAACTTTTTGAGAGTAATTCTGACCATCTCTTCTCATATACTGGGTTTCCATTCTCTGTTAACAAAGGCCACTCCACCATTTGATTTATAAGGATTAGTCTCATGGTCAGGAAATGAAAGAAAATATGTAAGATGGAATTGGGCTTTTCTGTCATCAAACACGGGTAATCATTTCCTAGATTTTCTTGCTCTGAAGAAAAATAAAAATGTTTTGTTGCCACTCAACCTCATCATATCATGCAGGATTGTCTGGAAAACAAAAATGGTAGACAAGATACAAACGGGCTTCTAAGAGTGAGGAGGACAGACACAACGCATCACGGTCTCTTCCTTCTTGGGTTTCCAGGCAAAAAGACTGAGAACAGGCAATTCCATAGAAGAAAAAGCCTCCTGAACCCTGGCTTCTCAGAAGAATCGTGTTTATTGCAAGGAATCATTTTTAGTACATCCTTAACTCTATCTATGTCATTTGCTGGGACTTGTCTTTATAAAGTAGTAATCCAAAGGAAAAAAAAAATGACCTTTTAGAATTTATTGAAGTTTGGGAACAAGGGCAAACATTAATCATTTAAGAACCAGTCAGAAGTCACTGGGGAGTCTGAAAGATGGTACTCTGAGCTACAGGAATTGGAGATCTTGTCCTTCCCACCAGTGTTTCAATCCAACAGGCAAAGCCTATATTTAACACTATAACATTGATACATAGTCAAAATTTCATTGAATTAGGATTTTTTTCCTAGGTTATCATTAGAGTTGAACAATGGAGAAATCTAAATGCTTACATTTTAAAATTCTCATTAACTCACTTTGTGATTTTTGAATAAATCATAAAAACTTTCCTCTAGGCTTCTGAAGCCAGAAATATGTGTGTCATCAACTGCATTCTTTGGTCATGCTTGAATGACCAAAATTACACGATGATTGTATTTTAGATGAATTCTGGTTAGGTTATTTAAGGCACATGCTTTTGTGTGTTCCTGTTAGTGCATTTGTCTCCAACCCTGAATCATGTATGACTCTGCTAAATTTATCTCTCGCAGTTTTTCTTTGCTTCATAAACCCTGATCCTTGTGTCATGAGAGTAAAATGAGCCCTGAACTTAGAGTCCAAAGACTGGATTGTTATTTTGACTCTGCCACTCACCAGTTATGTGACTTTGAGTAAGGTTCTTAGCTTTACTGAGCTTAAATGTCTTCTTCTCCCCTCTCTCACATTAGGAATATAATTGGATCATGTAACTTAAAAGTTTAGGTAATGACTTCAGGCATGGCTGGATCCAAGGGTTCCAACAATATTGCAGAACTCCGCCACTCTCTATCTCTTGGCTCTAGTTTTATTCTCATGCAGGCTCTCTTTGCATGGTGGATCCAGCAGCTACAAGCTTATATTTTCTTAGGTCCATGCATTGTAGGGAGAGAATATCCCATTTCACCATTTCCAACATAAGTCCTAGTATTGCATTATTCTCTGCCTTGCATCCTGTGCTTGTGCCTGAACAGTCACTGTGGCCAGGAAAACAGATTGATTTAGCTAAGGCTCAATCATTTCCATCTCCAGAGTCCCAGAGGTCATTAGGACCACATGGAATGAGATGATTCTTCAAAAGGGAAACTAAGATGCTGGATGTACACTGTGCTGGACATAGGGAGAAGTCTACTGCAGGTAAAAAGGCAGCTCCCTCTTGGGTGTAAATTTCCCGCCACTAAACCAGTATCCCCACTCCTGCAGACATCCCTTAGAGCACCAACCTTCCCTGCTTTTTATACTGCAGCAGATACCCTACCACAGATTTAGAACTTTGAGACGCATTGCTACAGGCTTTTGAAATGGCAAGTTGGTTGTGTTCCCTAGGGCAGTTTCTGCTCTAGGAAGCTCATCAAGGGAAGGAATCATTTGTGCATAAGAATATATCCATGAGTGATTAAATTATTAGCCCTCTAGGATAGGGGATACAGCTTGTTACTCAATATCCTCATTTTTAATCTGTCATTACTGCAAATTATCATGTAGTAGAAATTATAGAAGTTATCAAATTTCATTTCTGGAAACTGGTAGCAGAGGAACATTCAATGGGGTCTACTATTTAATACTAAGTTTCATCTCTTCCTGTACAGCTCCCTCTTCACAATGCAGTTCCATCACTGAATGTCTTCCATAGGTCAATGGGTAGCATCATTTTTACCCCAGGAGAAGTATTTGAGAGTATGTCTGTTATAGGCCAGACTTCAGTGGGACTTTGAGCTTGCTGCATCCACTCCAGACCTCAGTCCCTATTCATTTCTTGGTTTCTCGTTAAAAACCAAATGAGTTACATATGTGAATTGTAGAGTGATGGTATTGTATTGAGAAAAGTCTTCAGGGTCAGGAGATGTATGGGCATCACCTACAAATTTCTAGGGACAGAAACATACTTGATATTATTGTTCCATAATGTGTCATTCGAATGGTAGAAAATGTCAGTCCTTTATTATTTTGTGAAGTTCAAGTGTCTTCCTGATCATGTCTCAAATCATACCATGAGCTACCACCAATTCTATTTGACCTTCTACTCAACCTGTCCCCCTTCCAAAGCCCAGTGTTAGTCCCACTATGCCCCATTACCACCCCCAGTACTGCTGCTACCTCAATCTCCAGCACCATTTGATCAGACCACGGGGTGTGTGCCCAGGAGTGGGGTGTAGGCAGCCTCCCTGTGTTCTGGCTCACCAGAAGGTGGGGCAGGGCCATCTGCTCACGCACAGTGACAGCTGTGTTCCCCATTGTGAGGCAGAGAATGAATCATTGGCCCAAAAGCATATATTATTTCACTGGATGAAAAATGCACAGAAACCTCATGGTGACATGGGGTTGTTTGGGGGTATAACAGTAGAAAATAATCTAATTTTAAAACTTTTGTTGAGTTTTTGTATTAATAATGCATTTATGGTGTTCAAAATAAAATTTGCATTATATACAGAAAGTCCTCACTTTGCACAGTTCCAATAATGCATGAATTTTAGTTACTAGTGTTGGGTTATATAACACTAGTCTCCACCAAAACAGTTCAAATTTCATTTACCACAGTATGTTAACTATGAGTAATTGCATAAAGTTTAAACTTTGCTGATAGCTCTTCAGTCCACAAATCACTACATATAACAGATACACATCATGATCAGTGACCAATCATGTCACTTCTTTCAAAGTCCTTTGGTAATCGGTCTCTGTGCATTTGTGATTCAGTTCATAGTTCATGCACAGACAGCAAAGCATATAGTTGTGCTGCCTTGCCTTCCAGTGAGAAGCCCACATGACATTTCACAAAGATGGAGAATCAAAAGAGATAATTGACCCAAAAAGATGAAGGTGCAGCAAAGAACCAAAGACTGGTAAAGCTGGAAGTGAAATCCAAACCAGATATAATGGAGTTAACAGAAGCAATAACTGACCATGAGAAGGTTGACACTGCTGCCGTTGGAAAGAGCATAGACACACAGCCAGAGGAACTTAGTGAAGGCCAGCTTATGGCGTCACTGAGGAAACTGGTTGTGATAAAAAGGATGACAATGTCCCAGAAATGACACCATCAAAGCACTCCCATTAATGGAGCTATTTCATGACATCGAAAGACAAAACAATAAAATGTTAGAAGCTAATCCAAACTTAGAAAGGAGTATGCTGATTCACCAAGCATAGAAAATATGTTCACTTCATAGCATAATTTATATAAGAAGAATGCAAGCACTATTCAAACTATTCTTGATAACTTTCTAACAAAAAACTCCACTTTAATTCCTAATGTTTCTAATATTTTAGTGTACTAAATAAATATTAATTTTATTATGATTATAATTTCCTTATGCATGTATAACCAACAGTAAGAGAGTTTTTGATGTTTTAACAAAAACTTTTAAAAGTCACAGAACAATTAAAATTTTTTGCATTGATTATTAAGACTGCTTTGCATAGTTTCAATTTGCACAGTAGTTTTTATGGTCCTGCACTACTGTCCAAAGCAAGGACTCCATATATATGTGTGTCTGTATATATATATATATGTACATATATATGATGTGTGTGTGTCTACATATGGTAGAAAGTCTCTCTTCTACCCCTGTCTTCCATCCTCCCAGTTCTCATTCATTTCCATCTCTCACAGGAAACAGTATTAATTTCATATGTATCATTTCAGAGGTTTTTTTATTTTACAAATACAAGCAAATACAGATGAACGTTCTTATTTCTGACCCCCCTCATTTTGCACAAAAGGTAACATACTGTACATACATGGGAAGATCTCCACATATATTAAAGGGAAAAGCCAGATCTACATCTTGCTTTTTTGTGGAGATCTTCCCATATTCATATATCAAGAGCGTTCTCATTCATTTTTACAGCTGGGTAGTATTTTACTGTGTAGATGTACAAAATTTATTAAATTAGTTATCTATTAATAAAAATGTAGGTTGTCCCAAACCTCTTGCTCTTTACAAACATGACTGCAATAAATAAACTTTACTCAATGGCTCCTAACAACAACAGCATGTGTCATTTTGCACATATATAATTTTACAGTTAGAATAAATTCCAAGAAATGGAATTGCTAAGTCAAAGTCCATGTGCATTTACATATTAATAGACATTACTGAATTTTCTTCTTTTGTGAAGTTTGTGCAAGTTTACACTCCTACTGACACTATGTGAAAAGAGGAAAATAGACCTTTCAAATGGAAAGATGTAAGTGGCATGAGTCACAAAGGAAGTAAGTTTTCATCTAGTGTCTACTGGTTGTTAAACATAATCTGGAGGCTCTGGGAGGGAAGAATGCATTAGATGTGGTTGCTACATCAAGGACTTCAAGGTCTCCTTAAGAAGATGAGAATTTTACATAAAGTTTTTTTATTATTTAAGGATAATTCTCATAGAAAGTGCCCTTCAAAGTAAACAAAAAAATCTGAGCAGGAACTGATGTTGAAAAATAAAATTATAA
Source organism: Trichechus manatus latirostris (assembly GCF_000243295.1). Lineage (NCBI taxonomy): Eukaryota > Metazoa > Chordata > Mammalia > Sirenia > Trichechidae > Trichechus > Trichechus manatus. The sequence continues at coordinate 29,822,640 of NW_004443947.1, read as the reverse complement.
AACTGGTTTATCTTTCTATTTTTAAGCATTTAATTTAAAATGGAAATAAAGTCCTAATTTGTAGGATAAATAATGAACCATGTTACCTGTTGGCATAGTTTTCCCTTAATTTTGTAATAGTAAGACATACTACCATTTGCCTCATGTTGGGTTCTTAAATCATGAACATAAAATGAGTAATTTTTGCAAAAATCTTTGATGGTGTCATCGAGATTCTCAAGGGTCTTTCTGCATCTTTTGAAAGCAAGTCCTTCTTACTTGAAGCTCCTATGCTATTGTGATACTTACTGATTTTTTTTCCCTCTTTCACTGTTTTAATTCTGCCAGATTCTCATTTGTCCATGGCTGAAGTATAGTTCAAGCAGTTAATCAACAGCATTTTCATGGGCGTTAACTGCCTTTGCAGCTGTTTTGCATTGGGTTATAATAAAACCTCATACTCTGATAAGCAACACACAATTGTCAAATGACAGTGACATAATAATCTACATCATGGTCAACAAACTATAGTCTAAAAATTGAATCTAGCCCGATGCCTGTTTTTGTAAATAAAGTTTTATTGGAACACAGCCCTGCTCATTCATTTACACATTATCCATAGCCACTTTTGTGCTACAAGGGCAAAGTTGAATAGTTCCAACTGAGACTGTCTGGCCCAGAAAGCCTAAAATATTGACTGTCTGTCCCTCTACAGAATAAGTTTGCCAACCCCTGGTCTAGATTGATGGTCCAAAAAACCTATTGCCATTGAGTTAATGCCAACTCATAGCAACCCTATAGGGCAGAGTAGAACTGCCCCATAGGGTTTCCAAGGAGTGACTGATGGATTTGAACTGCTAACCTTTTGGTTAGTAGTCAAGCTCTTAACAACCATGCAACTAGGGTAGGGTTGAGCAAATAGAGATGGCTATATGGACACTGGTTTGATAAGTGGTCAGTTAATCAGTGAATGTTTAGGATTCATGATTTTTTTCTTTCATACCAACTTCTAAAGGTGGAAAAAATTCAGTAAACATTAAACTGAGGAAGATCCTTGACTCTTAAAAAAATTTGACTTTTATTAGATTTCTAGGAGTGATGGAAAGTGCTATAGTATTTTGGATAAGCAAGAGATCTCTGTGGCTGCTGAAGGGATGGGAAGGCTCCCTGGGGGAGGTGGCATGGCTGCAATGCTTTAAAGGATGTGTAGGACTAAGAGTCAGAACATTCTGTGGAAAGAGCAATGTGGATGGTCCTTCTCTGTAGTTATGAGCAACAATAACCACCTTGATGAGATGACAGAGTGTAGTCAGCAGAAGAGATGGATAAAGGTTATATCTGATTAAAATCTTCTTCCTGATTCCTACTGAATTGAGAAAGTTGGCTACAGTGATAAAAACACAAGGAAACGCTGATGGTCATGGCAAAATGTAAACAAGGCGCTCGACACCTATCTCGCTCCATGTTCACCCCAGTGATGTGGCATGTTTGTTCTCAATTCATGGTCAGGTTGAACCACTGATTTTTTGTCTTGCATCTCTTGAACATAAGTGAATTTCCTCTCGATGGTATGAGCTGATGAACAAAGCTTGCCTCAAAATGCTAATCTTTCCCAGAAAATCTTTAGGCCCCAAAGGAGCCCTGCGCCTCCAGTGGCAGAATTTCAGGCAAGAGAGCAGACCATAGGTAGAAATGGTTAATGCTCTTGGATGCTAACCCGAAGGTTGGAGGTTCAAGTCTACCCAGAGATGATTCTGAAGAAAAACCTGGCAATCTACTTCTGAAAAGTCAGCCGTTGAAAACCCCATGAAGCACAGCTCTGCTCTGACACAAATGAGGTCAACATGAGTCAGAATCAACTGTTTCTTTTCCAGACCCAGGTGGAGAAGGGGAGAGAGTTCCCTCTCTTCATCAAGAACTTTGCTTTCCATGGGGCTACTTGCCCTTTCCTCCTGCATTTCACATTTAGCCTGTGCCAAATTTCTTTCAAGTTAAGAATCCGTTGAAAGGTACGATTGCATCGCCAGCTCCCAGGCCTAAAGCAAACGTGTTCAGCACCAGAGTCTGCTCTCAGCCTGCTCTCCCTTTTTAATGACCAGTCCTCCAAGCTTACCCTTTTATCCTGGGAGGCTATGGGAGTGACTAGTGATACGGGTGGCCCCAGAAGGCTCTGGAGAGGGATTCCAGCCCTCAGATCTGTCTTAGAGTTTGTCAGCTGGAAGAAGGGTCCAAACTGAAGCACAGCAGTTGTCTGTCAGGGGAAAGAATGGAGCTGCTGAGGCCTGTGGTGCTTCTTGGTTCCAGGCTGTGCTTCAAAGGCGGCTGTCAGCACATTGTATGAGGCCACCCCGATGGGGGTGGGGGCAGCTTCCCTGGTCCTAGTCTCTACTTTAAGGCCACTTCAGGATTTAAAGCTGCTTGGGGAGTGACAGCTGTCACTGCATGTGTCCCTTAGGTACTGAGGAGAGAGGATTTGGGACTACCGACAGGGTCTGTTCCCTGGTACTCCAGTTGTGTGTGTGTGTGTGTGTGTGTTTTAAGCAAAAAATAATTATATATGATTGTTTTGAAGGGCTGTGATTGCTCCAATGCTACTTTCTTCCAAAAACTGGACTGGATGTTTCTAAGAAGGTGCTGTCATAATTTTCAGTATATACCTGACTTTGACCTCTAACCCTCCCCTACCTGCCTATTGGTCAGTGGGCCCAAATTTCAAGGCTCAGACACAAACTACCTTCTCCTAGCCATACTAGACCATATAACTTTTTCTTGTTTAGACTTGCTTTCCTCTGTCTTATCTGCTTTCTTCCCACCAGGTCTGAAAGCTCTTCATGGGCAGGGACTGTCTTTATGTTTCCTATATTACCTAGCACTGTGATGTGTTCATAGCGCTTGATGTGTGATGGTGGCCAAGTCACTTCACCACTCTGATCCACAGTTTTCTTTACTATAAAATGAAGGAGTTGAAATAAATGATACTTTAAATCCTGTCCAGTTTTTACATAGGGTAAAATATTGCCCAGTTCTGCCCTTACTAGCTGTACTGATATAGACAAGTTATCATCTTCTCTGAGAATGTTTTCCTTCTTGGAAGGGTAGGATGATCTCCATTTCCTGTTGGCTCTACGAATAGTAATAACAAATTGCATAATTTGTTATTATACAATTACTGAAGGCTGCATTCTTTGCCATATATCTACAACAACGCTATAAAATGGGATCTATTATTATTGCTACAATTCAGATGAGCAAATAGGCTCAAAGAAGTGAAATAAGTGGCCCCAAGATCACACACTTGTGAAACAGACATGTTGAGATTTGAACCTAAGCAGTCAGTCTGCAGAGCAGGATCTGCTGCTTTTCCTGAACGTGCACGGGACAGGTGCTTTGTAGCATCTTAATAGCTCTGAGGCCTTCAACCATTCTAATTACCAGGAACAAAGTTCAAGGAGTTGTGAAGGGTATTTGAGGTCTTCCACGTGATCTGACTTTGGGCATGACCAAACTTTCACATTCATTAAACCTGATTTAGACACACAAGGTCGCTTACTTTTAAATATGCTCAGAATCCACCTTTGCACGTACTGGGCTTTCTGTCTGAAATGCTTCTCGTCATTAATGCATGAACTCTCTCTGTTGAAAACTTTTTCCCTCTTTGTAGTTTCCATTCAAATAATAGTACTTCCGAAGATACTTCTCTCATTGTCCTCTTCTTCAGTTTCTCCTAAATGGATTCGGTAATTCTCATGCAATGACAATTCAGAGGAGGCAGACCCTATTATGGTCTATCAGGGACTGAGAGTGTACCCTGCATGGGCAGGAGCGAGGCCAGGCTGAAAAAAATGCACTCAGATGTTGGCAGGCTGCCAATAGAAGAGGGTTCTACATTCCTTATTCCTGTTAGTTCCAAGATAAGTGGGGCGGGGGATAAATAACATGAAGAAAAATGTAGGTTTGGATCAGATTTAGAAAAGCCTTGAATGCCAGACTAAGGAGTCTGAACTTTGTTCTCTGTGGCTCCCAGACCACCTGCCCCACCTGGAGATGTTAAAAGTGAAGATTCTAGCTCCATTCCAGTTCTACTGAATTCTAGGGATCTACTCTTTAACAAGCACTCTAGGTAACTGAGGCACCAAGAAGTTTGAGACTGTGTTGTAGGATTTTGGAAAATATGTGATTGAGTTTTTAAGGTGCAGTTGCACAGTGGTTAAGAGCTACTGCTGCTAACCCAAAGGTCGGCTGTTCAAATCCACCAGCTGCTCCTTGGGAACCCTGTGGGACAGTTCTACTCCATCCTATAGGATCTCTATGAGTTGGAATCTATTTGATGACAATGGGTTTGGTGACATGAAAGATTTATTGAGGAACATTCTAACAGTGGTTTGGACAAGAGACTGGAGGTAACAGGGGACCAGTAGAGAGGTCCCTGTGATAGCCCTCAAAGATTATGATTCCCAGATACTCTCGATAGTTGATTGTGACCTGACTTCAACTGCTTAAATGTTGGGGCATAATCCTCTGGGAGCTATGCTTTCCCCTCTTTATCAGGTTCCCATAGGTTAAAAAGCCATTGGTCTCCAACATCAATAGCTTCTCAGTCAAAGCCAATGAATCTGTAGGATTGGACAATTTTTTATAATAGTCGGTACTTTTTTTTCCCATTGTGATAACAAATGAACAAACAAAACGACAATAACAAAACAACTTTCTCATCTTCAGTTTTTCTTCCCATAAACTGTAAGTTTGTCAAGAACGATATAGTTATCTCCATTTTATAGGTGAGGAAACCGTGATCACAGATACTACCACATGCATGATCTAAGGCTGACTCTTGACCAGAACTGAGGTCTCTTCACCCCTAAGCCAGGACTTTTTTTTTGAAAAGTGGTAAACAGTGGATTAAGGCTATGTTCTTTTGATTAAAAATAAAGAGCAGGTCACCCAGGGAACATTGCAACTGCAGTAAAGCCTTTCGTTGTAATGAGCATGTCCCAAGCCCTGTTCTGTATTTGACTAAATGTACAGAAATGGGGGGTGGGAGTGGGTTTGAAATGTACATTCTCTGAATTATACTGTGGGTGGGCTGGAATAGGCTGAAAGAACCTCCTGGCTTTGCTGGAGTCATAAAACCCAGGTGAATAAAACTAGCTCTGAACATTTTCTCAAATGGCACTTGGTGAGTAGAGAGAACACAATCCTGGTGGAAAGCATGTATGAGTCAGCATCATTAGCGTTTCCATGGGTTTTGGTACAGCCAGAATTTTTAGGGCATCAGAGGGGTGGGAGATGGTAATGAGAGATTGAAAGGAAACAAAGGGTTGGATATAGTGTGCGCTTTCATCTTTTTCTGTCCGTCCACCAGACCACTTTGCCTCATCACAGAGAAGGCCCATGATCAAGCAAACAGCAGATTGTCTCCTACCAACTCCTTTTCCTATTATGTATTGCATTGAAATCCCTCTAACACCATATTTCTTTTGCAGGTATTGGCTTATATTTGAACTTGGCTGCCAAGACTCAAAGGCTAGAGTTATTAGAAATAGAGCTTGACCCAGCTTGAGCAAAGCAGAATGAAGAAAACCAGACACAAGGGAAAGATTAGTCCAAAGGACTAACAGACCACAACTACCACAACCTCCACCAGATTGAGCCCAGAACAACTAAATGGTGCCTGGTTATCACCACCTACCACTCTGGCAGGGATCACAATAGAGGGTCCTGGACAGAGTGGGAGAAAAATGTAGAGCAAATTGAAAATTCACCAAAAAAAAAAAAAAAAAAAAAACACCAAAACCAAACCAGGCTTGCTGTTCTGACAGAGACTGGAGAAACTCCAAGTGTATGGCCCCCGGACACCGTTTTAACTCAGTACTGAAGTCACGTCTATAGGGCCAACAATAACACATGTGAGGAACGTGCTTCACAGTTCAATCATGTATAGGAGACTAATGGACACATCAGCCCAAAAGCAAAGATGAGAAGGCAGGAAGGGACAGGAAAACTGGATGAATGGAAACAGGGAACCTGGGATGGAGAAGGGGAGAGTGTTGACACATCGCAGGGTTGGCAACTAATGTCACAAAACAATCTGTATATTAACTGTTTAATGAGAAACTAATTTGCTCTGTAAACTTTCACCTAAAGTGCAATAAAAAAAATACTAAAAAAAAAGAAGTAGAGCTTGGTAAGAAGCTAGCTCTTGGCTTAGTCCCACCATAATTTTATTTTGCTTATTGAGTTTGTTCGTAAGTACAATATTTTTGGTTTAATCATTTCCTCATAACAGAGATGGGCATTGAGAAAGTACTGGGAGATGCCACCTCTGTATACTCAGCACCTCAGCATCCAACACCAATGCCTAGTAGACAGTGATCACTTAAATGGTATGGATAAATGGTGGAAATCAAGGCTCCCCAAAGAAGGCTCATTTTAAAAGCAAAAAATTGTGATTCTAGGGCTAGGAAATGAGATGAGTCTGGGACATTTTGTAGTACTAGAAAGTAAGGAAGTGTTCAAAAAACAAAAGGGTGAGGGAATGTCAAAGGGATAGAGAAGCCAACTTGAAACAAAGCTGGAACAGTGTAAGCAACAAAATAAATAACACAATATTGTATTATGACCCAGAGTATAAAATAAATATACATGAATCAATACTAATACAAAAATTATCAAATAAATAAATAAATGAGGGAGAAGAGCTAAATCTTTCCTGTAGAAGAATTCGAATAATAAATGTAAGTGTCCCTCCTACAAGAAGTGAGCAGAGTACCCCACCCCCCACCCCCAGAAGAGGGGCTAAATCTAATGACTCACTTCAAAAAATAGAGTAGGGAAAGGGAAAAGAATAACTTTACAGTTGAGAAAACAGGCAAACACTACTTTAATCGAGTGATGAAATTTAACGTCATCAGTCAGGTTACGTGGATATCACGTACCCCCAATAGGAAATGATGAGAAGGGCAATTCACCTCTGGGACATTCTTTTCATAAATGCATAACCCCAGTCTGATCATGAGAAAAACATCAGACAAACCCAGACGGGGTGTGGGCATTTTATTGGACACCTGGCCAGTATTTCTCATGACTGTTAAAACCATGAAAAACATGGAAAAACGCAGAAACTGGCACAAATGAGAGGAGACTATGCTGGGGAGACTAGATAAGTCAGTGCAATGTGGTACCCTGGGTTGGATACATGAATAGAAAAACAACATCAGTGCAACAGCGGTGAAATCTAAATAAAGTTTGGAGCTTAGTTAACAGTTACTTTCAGTCTTAGTCTGAACAAAATGTACCATGGTAATATAAGATGTTAATAATAAGATAAAGTAGGTGAGGAGTATACAGGAACTCTCTGTACAATCTTTGTAATTTGTCTGTAAATCTAAACTTCTTTCAAAATAAAAAGTTGATTAAAAAAGAAAAAGATTAACTAAAATGGTTAATTCCCAATTAGTGTGCAATGGTGTTTAACATTTAACCCTATAAAACATTGGGTTACATAAGGTTTAAGCTCTCTGCTAAATAAAAAACAAAGTGTTTTTAAAAAAAAAAAGGGCCAAAAATTAAACTACTTAGGATTCTTCGTCATGAATTACAAAATACTTTCTTCCTTCTTCCTACAGTCTACTCTTGAATAAAATACATGGTGTGTTACAAAAAAATTGGAAACAGTGACACACTGGTAGCTAAATACTTTTATTTCTAACCCCAAGTTTATTTCTATATAAAACTCAACTGCAAGAACATTTTTTAAAGATGGAGATACTATGTTAGTTTTATAACCCTAATATCCAAGAACGTATCATATTTTGTCTATTTTTAGTGGCTTAATCTAGTCTTTTGTCAAGAACTTAGTCAGACATGTCACGCAGTCCATTAAATCTATTATTTATCATTACACTCCCAGCCATTAGCCTGTTGTTGTTACTGGTTTTTTGTTTTTTTTTTTTTGCTTTCCTTTTTTTTGCAGGGAGGCATACTTAGTGTTCAAGTGTAGACTTTTATCTGTGAAATCAAAAGTAGCTCAGAACAAAGGAAACTATGGTAGCCAAAGACAATATGCACACAAACACAGTGATGTGGAATAGTCCCTTTCCTTACTCACTGTTGGAGGTGGTAGTTCTAAGTCACATTTAAGAACAGAACAGACCCGCCTCTCTCAGCTACTAATGGCCACAAGGAGCAGAGTAAAGCAAACTGAGAATTTGAAATGTCAATGAGATCTACTGCTTCCTCAAAGAGCAATGAGCATGTAAATTGAAAATGAGAAAAATGACTAATTCCTAAAACCCAGACATTTATTAATTAATGTACTATCACCACTGCAGATGAAACCACTGAGGGTCAGGGTGGTTAAATTACTAGGATATGGCCATGTAGCTAATAAGGGATGAACCTAGGATTAGAATTTATCTCTTTTATTCCAGAGCCTATGTTCTCAACTCTTAAATCATATTGACTGTAAATGCAATCATATTACTAATCATACACATTGTTTCTTTTAAAATTAGTACCAATGGCCATCTTTATTCATAAAATTTGGGTTACGTCTGATTTTTTTTTCTCTAGAAATAAAATTGCTGGATTAAAGCATATTGATATTTGAATGACTACTTTATTTCAAATTGCTTTTGTAATACAAATTGTGATTGCATCAATTGTTAATCGGTTCTGTGCTATGTGCTTACCACAGCCTTACTAGCACTGAATCTTGTTATTTTCAGTCCTTATTTTTTCAGCCATGTAAAATAACTCGCTTTCATCTGCATTTCTTGATTATATGTGTGGCTGTACTTTATGTCCATGAGTTTTGGCTTTTAGTAACCATGGTTTTGTTTTATTTTTATTTGGTTTTTAGCTAGCCATTTTGGCCATTATTCAGAGACTCACTTATTTCCAAATCCTTACTGAATGCCTAGCCTATGTCAGGCATTTTGCCAGGTGCCAGGATTATATTGGCAAGCAGAACAGTTTCAATTCATGCTTTATAGAATGTACAATCCAGGGGAGACAGCAGACCATGAACAGCAGTAAGTGAAATGAGACAAGCAAGCTGCTTTGGTAGCGTATTACAGGAGGACTTATTTTAATCTGGATATTCAGGAAAGATTTCCCTGAAGAAAAGACATTTAATCTGAGATCGAAACTATGAGTAAAAGCTGCTAGGTAAAGGTGGAAGGCTGGCAACAACATGCCCAGCAGCTCTAAGATAAGGGAAATGTTCTCTATTGGTTTTAAGGTTTTGTTTTTTGTTTCGCTTTGGGAGGGGAGTCCTTGGGTGGAGCAAACAGTTAATGTGTTTGGCTGCTAACCATAGATGGAGGTTCGAGTCCACTCAGCGGCACCTTGGAAGAAAGGCCTAGCAATCTACTTTCAAAAAATCAGCGACTGAAAACCCTATGGAGCACAGTTCCACTCTCACACACATGGAGTCAACATGAGTCAGAAGCAACGCAATGGTGACTGGTTTTGTTCTGTTTTTTTTGTTTGTTTGAGGGGGATGGGTTAGAGTTTTTTTAGGTTTTATTTTTCTTGATAAATTTCTTAGGACTGTATATATGAAAGATATTAGTCATTTATATCACTTGTTATAAACATCAAAAAATTATTTGTCCTTTTCCTTACACTCTAATTTACTGTTTTTAGTTAGAAAAGCTTTTTCTTTTTATACAAATTACAGTAAAAATGATTCAATTTCTTTTAGAGTGAACTTTAATGTACTCTATCACTTGTTTTTATTTCTGCTACAAAACATAATTTTTTCTAGCTCATAGAGCTGTAACATCTATTTTATTCAGCTGAATCTCCTCCTATTGGTTTAAATCATTTTCCCCTTCCTCTTTCTCTACCACCACCACCACCGTCAACATTGTACCTGTTAGTAATTGCTGTGTGACAAAATAATATATATATATATGTATATGTATATATATATATATATATATAGTAATATATAATAATATAATACCAAGTGGCTTAAAACAGCTGTTATTTATTATTGCTCACAAGTCTACAGGTTTCCTGAGTAGTTCTACTCATCTAAGATGGGCTGACAGGGCCCACTCATGTGCTTGAGGTCAGCTAGGAGGTTCTAGCTGGGCTCTCTCAGACATCTGGAACCTCAGTTTGGACAACATGGTTGACTAGCTCTGTTGCATGTGACCTCTATGCTCCAGCTGGCTAGCCTGAACTTGTTCTTATAGTGGAGACGGGGTTCTAAGGGAACGAGTAGAGACGTGTGAGGCCAAGACGTCAAACTGACACAACATTACTTCTACCACATTCTATTTGCCAAAGCAAATCACAAAGCCTGCAATATTCAAGAGGCAGGCAAACAGGCTCATCTCTTTATGAAATGATCTGTATTTCAAAAATAAATAAATAAATAAACCAGTTGCTCTGAAGTTAACTCCAATTCATGGTGACCTCATGTACGTCAGAGTAGAACTGTGTTCCATAGGGTTTTCAATGGCTGTTTTTTTGGCGTTAGAGCACCAAACTTGTCTTCTAAGGCACCTCTGGATGGAGGTGAATCTCCAACATTTAGGTTAGCAGGCAAGTGTATTAACTGTTTACACTACCCAGGGACTCTTAAAGGTCATATTACAAAGGACATGAATACAAGAAGTGTTGAAAAATTGGGGCTATTTTTGCAATCAATCTATCACAACTACCAAATTGAATTCTCATTTGTTTAAATTTCCTCCTCCTTAAGGCCCAGTTCAAACTCACTGAGTTATTTTTTTCATGCTATGTACCCAATTACCTAATACTTAGGTAAGTCTTATTATACCAAATACTATGCTAAATACTTTATGTCTTTATCTGATTAAACTCAATATATATGTGTCTTAGTCATCTACTGCTGCTATAACAGAAGTACCACAAGCAGATGACTTTAACAAAGACAAATGTATTCTCTCACAGTTTAGGAGGCTAGAAATCCAAATTCAGGGTTTTAGCTCCAGAGGAATGCATTGTCTCTCTCTCATCTCTGGGGGAAGGTCCTTGTGATCAATCTCCCCCAGTCACAGAGATTCTCAGCACATGGACCCCAGGTCCAAAGGACACTCTATTCCCCTGGCTCTTGTTTCTTGGTGGTATGAGGTCCCCATGTCTCTCTGCTTGCCTCTCTCTTTTATATCTCAAAAGAAATAGGCTTAAGACACAACCTAATCTTGTAGATTGAGTCCTGCCTCATTAACATAAATGCTGCTCATCCCACCTCATTAACATCATAGAGGTAGGATTTACAACACATAGAAAAATCACATCAGCTGACAAAGACACATAGAAAAATCACATCAGATGACAAAATGGTGGACAATCACACAATACTGGGAATCATGGACTAGCCAGGTTGACACACATTTTGGGGGGGCACAATTCAATCCATAACAATATGTGAGATAGATACTATTATTGCCCCCATTTTATAGTTGGGGAAATGGCTTCTGAGAATAAACTTTCTCAAGGACACACAGTTAGAGAGTAACAGAGCCTAAACCCATATTCAAGTCTAACATAGAGTTTATGGCTTGAACCTCTGAGCATTTGCCTACTTAAAAATCTAAGCTATTTTTGGAAAACCAAAAAAAAAAAAGTTATATTAAACCAAAGAAGCCATATATCACTTTCTGCTAATCAAATCACATTTTTTATTAGTTTATATTGTATAACCATATGTACAGAAGTAATATATGGTGAGAGTCTTCAACACTGAACACATTATCTATTAACTTACGTTCCTTCTATAAATTAGAAGTAAAACTACATTATTCAATTATTTTTTATTTTTATTGTACTTTAGATGAAAGTTTACAGAACAAATAGTTTCTCATTAAACAGTCAGTACACATATTGTTTTATGACCTTGGTTAACAACCCCATGACACGTCAACACTCTCCCTTCTCAACCTTGGAGGACTTTTTTATTCTGGTGAAAATATACATAGCCAAAGTTACACCACTTCAAAATTTCTACATGTACAATTCAGTGACATCGATTACATTCTTCCAGTTGTGCTGCTATTCTCACTATCCTTTTCCAAATTATTCCATCACCATTATCTTCTCACTGCCCCCTAGGCTTCCCATCGAACCTTTCGAGTTGCTGTTGTCAATTTGATCTCATATAGATAATTTTTTTTTTTTTTTTTTGTACCTTAGATGAAGGTTTACAGAACAGTTTCTCATTAAACAGTTAGTACACATATTGCCCTATGACAATGGTTAACAAGCCCACGACATGTCAACACTGTCCCTTCCCAACCTTCGGTTCCCTATCACCAGCTTTCTTGTCCCCTTCTGCCTACTAGTTCTTGTACCTGGACTGCTGTGCCTCATTAGACCCGTTTTGTTTTATGAGGCTATCCAGTCCCCAGCTGAATGGTGAAACTCAGGAGTGACTTCACCACTGAGCTAAAAGGGTGTCCAGGGGCCATACTGTCGGGGTTTCTCTAGTCTATCAGGCCAGTAAATCTGGTCTTTTTTTATGAGTTAGAATTTTGTTCTACATCCTTTTCCACATCTGTCCAGGACCCTCTGTTGTGATCCAAGTCAGAGCAGTCAGTGGTGGTAGCCAGGCACCATCTAGCTGTACTGGACTCAGTCTGGTGGAGGCCACGGTAGTTGTGGTCCATTAGTCCTTTGGACTAATCTTTTCCTTGTATCTTATTTTCTTCATTCTCCCTTGCTCCCAAAGGGGTGAGACCAGTGGAGTATCTTAGATGGCTGCTCACAGGCTTTTAAGACCCCAGATGCTACTCATCAAGGTAGAATGCAGAACATTGTCTTTATAAACTGTGTTATGCCAATCGAGCCAGATATTCCCCAAGACCATGGTCCCCACAGCCCTCTGCCCAGCAATTCATTACCTCAGGGAGTTTGGATGTGTCTATGGAGCTTCCATGACCTTTTCTTGAACAAGTTGTGCTGGCTTCCCCAGTATTGTGTACTGTCTTACCCTTCACCAAAGTTACCATTTATCTATTGTCTATTTAGTTTCCCCCCACACCCCTCCCATCCCTGGGAACCAACAAAGATTGTTTCTTTTTGTGTGTAAACTTTTACATGGGTGTTTACAGTAGAAGTCTCATATAATATTTGTCCTTTTGTGATAAGCTTAGTTTACTCAGCACAGTGTCCTCCAGTTTCATCCATGTTATGAGATAATTCACAGATTCATCATTGTTCTTTATCATTGCATAATACTCCATTGTTGTGTATGTACCATAGTTTGTTTATCTATTCATCTGTTGATGGGCATCTAGGTTGTTTCCATCTTTTTGCTATTGTGAACAGTGCTTCAATGAATATGGGTGTGCATATGTTTATTCGTGTGATGGCTCTTATTTCTCTAGGATATATTCCTAGGAATGGGATTGCTGGAACGCATGGTATTTCTTGGTATTTCTACTTCCACCTTTCTAAGGAAGCACCATATCATTTTCCAAAATGGTTGTATCATTTTGCATTCCCATCAGCAGTGCATAAGAATTCCAATCTCCCCATAGCCTCTCCAACATTTGTTATTTCCAGTGTTTTTGATTCATGCCAGTAATGCCGAGGTGAGATGGTATCTCATTGTGGTTTTTATTTGCATTTCTCTAATGGCTGGTGAACGCGAGCATTTCCTCATGTGTCTGTTGGCTGCTTGAATGTCTTCTTTGGTGAAGTGTCTGTTCATTTCCTGTGCCCGTTTTTTAATTGGATTATTTGTCTTTTTGTTGTAGAGGTGTTGGATTTTCTTATAGATTTTAGAGATTAGAGCTTTGTCTGACTTGTAATGCCCAAAATTATTTTCCCAGTCTGTAGGTTCTCTTTTTACTCTTTTGGTGAAGTCTTTTGATGAGCATAAGTGTTTCGTTTTTAGAAGATCCCAGTAATCTAGCTTATCTTCTGGGGTTTGTGTGCTGTTTGTTATGGTTTGTATCCTGTTGATGGCATGCATTAGGGCATCTAATGTTGATCCTATTTTTTCTTCTATGAACTTTATAGTTTTTGGCTTTATATTTAGGTCTTTGATCCAAATTGAATTAGTTTTTGTGTATGGTGTGAGGTCCTGTTTCATTTTTTTGCAGATGGACAACCAGTTTTGCCAGCACCATTTGTCCTTTATTGGTGTATAGGAATCCAACGGACTTTTGAATTTTATCTTGTATCCTGATACTCTGATGAATCTATTAGTTCCAGTAGATTTCTCGTGGAGTCTTTAGGGTTTTCTATGTGTAGTATCATATCCGCAAACAGGGACAGTTTAACTTCTTCATTACCAATTTGGATGCCTTTTACTTCTTTTTCTTGCCTTATTGCTCGAGCTAGGACTTCCAGCACAATGTTAAATAGGAGTGGTGATAAAGGGCATCCTTGTCTTGTTCCTGTTCTCAAGGGGAATGTTTTCAGCCTGTCTCGATTAAGAATGATGTTGGCCGTTGGTTTTGCATAGATGCCCTTTATTATGTTGAGAAATCTCCCTTCTATACCTAGTTTATTGAGAGTTTTTATCAGGAATGGATGTTGGACTTTGTTGAATACTTTTTCTGCATCAGTTGAGAAGATCATGTGATTCTTTTCTTTCCTCTTATTGATGTGGTGGATTACATTGATTGATCTTCTAATGTTGAAGCATCCTTACATATGTGGTATGATTTCTACTTGGTGGTAGTGTATTATTTTTTTGATACACATTATTCATCTTTTAAGAAAGACTTCAGTCTGTTCCACAGAAATGTGGTTAGAGCAATTCCTGCTCTATAGGGGTAAGGTAGTGTTAGTCTTGTTTTTGCAATATAATTCAATTCACTGAGGGCAGATTGTTGTTGTTGTTAGGTGCCATCGAGTTGATTCCGACTCATAGTGACACTACATACAACAGAACGAAACACTGCCCCATCCTGTGCCATTCTCGGAATCATTGTTATGCTTGAGGCCATTGTTGCAGCCACTATGTCAATCCACTTTGTTGACGGTCTTCTTCTCTTTCGCTGATCCTCTACTTTACCAAGCATGATGTCCTTATCCAGGGACTGGTCCCTCCTGATAACACGTCCAAAGGACATGAAACAAAGTCTCACCATCCTCACTTCCAAGGAGCACTCTGACAGTATTTCTCCCAAGACACACTTGTTCGTTCTTCTGACAGTCCACGGTATATTCAATATTCTTCACCAACACCATAATTCGAAGGCATCAATTCTTCTTCTGTCTTCCTTATTCATTGTCCAGCTTTAACATGCATATGAGACGATTGAAAATACCATAGCTTGGGTCAGGTGCACCTTAGTCCTCAAAGTGACATCTTTGCTTTTTAACACTTTAAAGAGATAGTTTTCAGCAGATTTTCCCAATGCAATATGCCATTTGATTACCAGACTACTGTTTCCATGGGTATTAATTGTGGATCCAAGTAAAATGAAATCCTTGACAATTTCAATCGTTTCTCAGTTTATCATGAGGTTGCTTATTGGTCCAGTTGTGAGGATTTTTGTTTTCTTCATGTTGAGTTGAAGCCATACTGAAGGCTGTAGTCTTTGATCTTCATCAGTAAGTACTTCAAGTCCTCTCTGCTTTCAGCAAGGAAGGTTGGGTCATCTGCATATTGCAGGGTGTTAATGAGTTTTCCACCAATCCTGATACCATATTCTTCTTCATGTAGTCCAGCTTCTTGGATTATTTGCTCAGCATGCAGATTGAATAAGTATGGTGAAAGGATACAACCTTGACACACACCGTTCTTGATTTTAAACCATGCAGTATACCCTTGCTCAGTTCAAATGACTGTTTCTTGGTCTATGTACAAGTTCTGCATGAGCACAACTAAGTATTCTGGAATTCCTATCCTTCATAATGTTATCCATAATTTGTTATGATCCACACAGTTGAATTCCTTTGCATATTCAATAAAACACAGGTAAACATCTTTCTGATATTTTCTGCTTTCAGCCAAGATCCATCTCACATAAGCAATGATATCCCTTATTCCACGTCCTCTTCTGAATCTGGCTTGAATTTTTGCTAGTTCCCATGAGGTACACTACTGCAACCACTTTTGAATGATCTTCAGCAAAATTTTACTTGTATATGATATTAATGATATTGTTCAATAATTTCCACATTTGATCGGATCACCTTTCTTTGGAATGGATAAGAATATGGATCTCTTCCAGTTGGTTGGCCACGTACTTGTCTTCCAAATTTCTTGGCATAGATAAGTGAGCACCTCCAGGGCTGCATCACTTTGTTGAAACATCTCAAGTGGTATTCCGTCAATTCCTGGAGCCTTGTTTTCGCCAATGCCTTCAGTGCATCTTTGACTTTTTCCTTCAGTATCATCGGTTCTTAATCATATGCTACCTCCTGAAATGGCTGAATGTCAACTTATTATTTTTGGTACAGTGACTCTGTATTTCTTCCATCTGCTTTTGATGCTTCCTGCATCATTCAGTATTTTGCCCATAGAATCCTTAAATTACAACTCAAGATTTGATTTTTTTGTTCAGTTCTTTCAGCTTGAGAAATGCTGAGCGCTCTTCACTTTTGGTAGTCTAACTCCAGGTCTTTGCACATTTTGTTACAATAGTTTACTTCGTCTTCTCGAGCTGTCCTTTGAAATCTTTTCAGCTCTTTTACTTCCTCATTTCTTCCATTCACTTTAGCTATTCCATGTTCAAGAACAAGTTTCAGAGTCTCTTCTGACATCCATTTTGCTCTTTCTTTCTTTCCTGTCTTTTTAATGATGACCTTTTACTTTCTTCATGTACAATGTCCTTGATGTCTTCCCACAACTCATCTGAGATCAGATATCAGGTCTTATGTGTCTGCCTGGGTCCACTGTGCCTAGCACAGTGTGAAGGGTGGTAAATGTAATTGTAGAGCTAGAGACTCTTGGAAAACATTTAGTCCAATTTCTGTATTTTATAAGCGATAAAGCACACTGAGAGAAGAGCTATGATTGACTCCAAGTCACTTGGACAGTTAGTGATAGATTCTGGACTAAAACGCTGCTCTGCCTACTCTCAGCTCACAGCTTTCTCTCCCACCTTTGCTTGATCTACTGTAATACTCTAATGTATTTCCAAACTTGTTCCTTTCCTTTCTATACTATGGCATAAGTTGTTTTGTGTTTCATTTTGTTTTGTTTTCTTTCTCTTTCTCTCTCTCTCTAACTCATAAACTTGTCAGACCCAGTGCTCCTGGGAGTGTTAAAGCAGAATGTGCTTATTTACTTCTACTTTTTTCTACCATTTTCCTTCTTTTTTTATGATCTGGGCTTCTGACTGTGTGGCAGAAACACATAAAAATTGGCATAAAAGTAGGAAAATGTGCCCCAGATGCTGTATTAACTGTGAAATTAGTGTTAATGCCTCCAAACAGGATTTGGTTTCCTATCTATCAGCTGAAATATCTAAAGCATCTCATCCTCAAGTTGTCCTTTTATCTACAATGCAGGGGACTCGGCATGGGGCAAAGACACTGCTGGCTTGTCAGTGGCTTCATAACACATCTTCTCTCAGGCTGGAACAGCTCTTACATCTGTGGACAGATAGGGAGCAACAGGAAGGAGGGGAGCCCTAGCTCTGTCTCTGAAAACACGAGTGAAACTATTTGGTTATGGACTTAACATTAATGGGGCTCATGGGGCCTGAGCAACAAATTCTCAGGAGGAAGTCAGTGAATCATAAGGCCATGCCTGGCAATTGTGCTGTCAAAGCCCCCCCCCCCTTTTCTTTTTAATTTTTTTTTTTTATCGTACTTCAGGTGAAGGTTTACAGAACAAACAGTCTCTCATGAAACAATAGTACACATCTTGTTTCATGACATTGG
>NW_004443947.1:29799896-29804221 GCF_000243295.1 Trichechus manatus latirostris | reverse complement strand
GACTCAGTCTGGTGGAGGCCTTGGTAGCTGTGGTCCATTAGTCCTTTGGACTAATCTTTTCCTTGTATCCTGTTCTCTTCATTCTCCCTTGCTCCCAGAGGGATGAGACCAGTGGAGTATTCTAGATAGCTGCTCACAGGCTCAAAGCCCCTTTTTGTCTAGGGGATTTAAAAAAAGGGCACACCATCATTGCAACAGTCCTTAACCTCTCTCCAAACCTCCAGTCCTGCTTGTTTCTCTTCCATTCTCCTCACTGCAGTCATAGTGATCATTCAAAAGCTCAAGTCATATTGTGTCACTACCCTGCTTAAAACCACCCCATGTCTTCTTGCTGCCTTCTGAACTGGGGCTCACAAAGCCATTCTCAATATAGCATTGCTTTTCTCCAACCTTTCATCTTCCCTTATCCTGACCCTACTTCTCACAGTTCCTCAAATGAGCCATGTTCTTTTTCCTCTCCAGATCTTCACACATGCTATTCCTTCTGCCTGGAACATCGTTCTTTCCCATTCCCACTTCTATCCTCCATTTTTAAGCACAACCTAGACAGAACTTCTTGGAATGTACCATGACACAGGCATTCACTCCCTTCCCCTTGTTCTGCCCAATGATCACATAGCACCCTGGACTCCCATTATCATAGTTCTCCTTTAGTTGGACAGTAACTGAGACTTACGTAAGATAAACAGTTTGTGAAATCTGCCAATTATATCTTAATGTGCATTTAGCAACTAGCATTGTGGTAGAGATCAGCAGAAGCTAGTGGTTAAGAAAGTAAACTTCTGTGTTTAATTCCTGGCCTTATCACTTATTAGTGGTACAAATTTGAGGAAGCCATTTATTTCGCTTCTTCAAATCCCAGTTTTCTCATCTTTGAGATGCGAGTAATAATACTACCTATCTCATTGGGTTATTTTGATAATTATGCATAATTCATGTCAAGTTTTTAGAACAATGCCCATCATATAAATCCTCAAACGTTAGCTGTTATTATTAAGCTGCTCATTGTACAAATGCATTGAATGAAGGAAAAACTAAGATATCTGCCCTGGTGTTCATGAATTGCTGCTGAGCATTGAATAAGTCACTTTCCCTCTCTAGGTCTTAGTTTCTTCATCAGGAATCATAAAAGAGTTGGTAAAATTAATTCTAAGGGGCCAACCCTATTCTGTCGTTGACAGTTCTGTTAATTAATTTTATCTCCTTAAAAATCTTCAGAACTGGAAAAAGTGTGTAAGCAAGGTTGTATCCTTTCATCTTACTTATTCAATCTGTATGCTGAACAAATAATCAGAGAAGCTGGTATCAGATTGGGGGAAGACTCATTAATGACCTGTGATATGCAGGTGACACAACCTTTCTTCCTGAAAATGAAGATGATGTGAAGAACTTACTAATGAAGTTCTAAATGGATCACATTTGAACGTAAAGAAAATGAAAATCCTCACGACTGGACCAAAAGACAACATCATGGTAAATGGAGAAGAAATTGAAGTTGTCAACAATTTTGTTCTACTTGGATCAACAATCAACATCCATGTAAGCAGCAGCCAAGAAATCAAAAGACATGTTGCATTAGGCAAACCTGCTGCAAAAGACCTCTTTAAAATCTTATAAAGCGAAGATGTCATTTTGATGACTAAGTTGTGTCTGACCCAAGCCATGGTCTTTTCAACTGCTCCATATGTATGTAAAAGTTGAATAATGATAAAGTAAGACAGAAGAAGAATTGATGGGTTCGAACTGTAGTGTTGTCTAAGAATATCAAATATGCCATGGACTGCCAAACGAACAAACAAGTCATTCTTAGAGGAAATATAACCAGGATGTTCCTTAGAACTGAAGGTGGTGGTACTTGGCCTGCTTACTTTGGACATATCATCAGAAAGATCAATCCCTAGAAAAGGACAACAGGGTTGGTAAAAGAGAGGGTGTTATGGATTGAATTATGTCCCCAAATATATATGTTGTAAATCCTAAACCCTATACCTGTGGATGTAATCCTGTTTGGTAATAGGGTTTTCTTTCTTATGTTAATGAGGTCATGTCAGTGTGGGGTGTGTTTCAAGCCAATCACTTTTGAGGTATAAAAGGAGCATATTAGGCAGAGAAGCAAGCAAGCACAGATGGGGAAGATAGATGCTATGCCACATGAAGATTGCCAAGAAATGAGAACAGAAGCTGAAGAGAGACAAGGACCTTCCCCCAGAGCCAAAACAGAAAGAAAGACTTCTTCTAGAGCCTGTGCCATTATTTTAGACTTTCAGCCTCCTAACTGTGAAAAAATAAATTTCTGTTTTTTAAATCCACCCACTTGTGTTATTTCTATTAAAGCAACATTAAGAAATTAAGATGGAGGGTCAATGAAAATGAAGGAAACCTTTAATGAGATGGATTGACCCAACAGGAGAAACAATGAACTCAAACGTACCAATGATCATGAAGGAGATGGCACAGGACTGGGCAATGTTTCATTCTGTTATACTCATGAGTCAGAGCCAACTTGACAGCAACTAACAATAACAACAACAACCCTTCAGAGTAGGTTGATAATTTGACAAAAAGAAAGAAAGAGAGAGAGAGAGGAAGGAAGGCAGGGAGGGAGGGAGTGAGGAAGGAAGGAAAGAAGCAAGCCAGCCCTCCCAGAAAGATAAGGTATAAGGTACTGTAGACAAATAGAAGAACCAAACTTAAATCTTCAGTTTAGCAACTCAAGGCTAATATTTTTTCGTTACAGATAGTCCCCAATTTATGACAGGTTTCCATTTAGATAACTCCATCATAAGTCAGTTCTGACATCAGTTGAAGACCTCTTTTTCTTTTAAGATTTCATTATTGTTGCCTTTTATTATCAATATCTTTACGAATCATAACACTGAACATTTACAAGTGAATATCTGAGAATGATAACATCAGCAAATTATGGGCTGCAACATTGTATGTAATACATATTACTGTTATGGATTGAAATACGTCCCCCAAAAATGTGTATCAACTTGGCTAGGCCATGATTCCCAGTATTGTGTGTTTGTCCTCCATTTTGTGATCTAATGTAATCTTCCTATGTTTTGTAAATCCTAACCTCTATAATGTTAATGAGGCAGAATTAGAGGCAGATATGTTAATGAAGCAGGATGCAATCTATAGGATTAGGTTGTTTCTTGAGTCAATGTTTCTTGAGTTATAAAAGAGAGAAGCAAGCAGAGGAGAAAGAGACCTCATTACCACCAAGCAAGAAGAGCCAGGAGTGGAGTGCATCCTTTGGACTCATGGTTCCTGTGCTGAGAAGCTCCTAGACAGGGGACAATTGATGATAGGGACCTTCCCGCAGAGCCAACAGAGACAGAAAGCTTTCTCCTGGAGCTGGTGTCAAATTCAGACTTCTAGCCTCCTAAACTGTGATCGAATACATTTATGTATGTTAAAGCCATTCACTTGTGGTGTTTTTGTTATAGCAGCACTAAACAACTAAGATGCTAAATGATAAGCTGTGCAAAAAAAACAAAAAACAGATGGTCATAAATGTGTTTCATTGTAACTTGAATGCGTCGTAAGTCGGGGACTACCTGTGCTATAACAGACTTAATTTCAAGAAGAGGGAATCTCACTTAATCTTTGTCACATCAAGTTGCATGTCCACAAAATAAGAATTTTCTTAGAATCATAGACTTTTAGAGCTGCAGTGAACTTTATATTTATTCCAATTCTACAGATGTGGTCACAGAGGACTCAGAAGGTAAAGTGCATTCAAAGTCACATGGTCATAGCTGTGGGCTGCCTCTCATGGCCAGTATGCCATTGATGGGCCCCTTCTTGGCTCATTGCCTTGGTTTGCCTAGAATATAATTTCTTTCTTATATGATATCTCCTTCAATTAAGGATCAATTAAGTATAACCAACTAAGCAGATGAAATAATTTGAAGTGAGGTATTTTGTAACTGACAGTTGCTGCTATTAGCATGAATATAAAGAAGCCCATTAGATGGCTAACAGGAAGCAATCAATGATTGCTTCATTTTATTCAATTTAATCATTCATTTTATTCAGTCACAAATGTTTGAGTGCTTATGATGTGCTAGGCCCTCTTCTGGGTGCTGGTAATATTATAGTGCATAAACAGAAAAAGTCCTTTATTTCTGATAATTGATTCAAATTTATTTCATCAATTTTTATCTAAACTTAAGGCTTGGGCTACTCTGCTTGTTAATTTTACTTTATTTATTTATTTATTTATTTTTATATTTTATTGTACTTCAGGTGAAGGCTTACAGAACAAATAGTTTCTCATGAAAGAGAAGTACACATGTTGTTTTATGACATTGGTT
>NW_004443947.1:29793028-29794219 GCF_000243295.1 Trichechus manatus latirostris | reverse complement strand
TTTTCCTGAAACAGAGTTGTATCCAAGTGTTTGTCTTCGGTTCCACTGATCCTGTCTTCCACAGTTTCAAATCTGCTTCTCAGCCCTTCTATGACATCATCCATTTCTGAAATCTTGTTGTTTATCTTTTGAATTTCTAACTGTTAACTTTGTATAATTTCTTGTTGTGAATTAATTTTGTTCCTGCATTATTTTCCTGAATTCTTCCAATTTTTTGTCTGTATTTTCTATGAATTTGTTTATTTTTTCCTCATGTCTGTCAGCTTTTTGGCTCAGTTCTTGGAGAATTCTATTAGAGATTTGAATTCCCTATCATGTAGTTCTAGTGCATTTTCTTCCACAGGAGAGTCATCTGGTGTTTTATTTTCTGCCTACTGGAACCATCCTGTCCTGTTTTTGTAAATGTTTTGATATTGTCTTCTGTCTTTGGGGTATTCAGTAATTACTTTTCTCGTTTACTGATGCTAGATTTGTTTGTTTTGTTCCTTTTTTAAAAAAAAAAAATTTGACTATGTCTGAGTAGGCATACTGTGTGTCTTTGTTGTTTGCTTATCTGTGGGCACAATACTTTTTGCCTCCTTCTCCAACTGGCAGGGTCAATCACTCAGATATGGTACGGCAGGGCAGGTTAGATGAAGAGGAGTTACTGGGACGGGTTGTTTGTGGCACTTACTACAGCCACCAGAGTGGGTTGGTAATCAGTGCAGGACAGGTTTCAGTAGGCCGTGCCTGAGCTGCTTGGTGGTGTGATGTCAAGTGCACGGTGCAGGTAGGCAGGATGTAGCAGGGAGATTGTTTTGTGTGGAGCTAAGATGGATATGGGAGAGAGGAGAGAGGAACAGGAGCCAAAAACATACAAAGAAACAAAAAAGAATGCTAGGGGAGCTTGCTGTTGGAATGGAGAGATGAGAGACTGTAATGGAGAAAAACAGAAAGGGGAAGAGGAAGAAAAGAATGAAGAAATAAAAATCAGAAAAGTTAAAGAACCACAAAGTTCCCATGGATCCCACCAATGCAGCTATGAGGTCTGAGGAAGTCGCTCTCGGGTGTCGCAGTACAGCCTGGCTAGAAGGTGTAGAGGTATACAACGCCTGGTATTCAGGGATCAGAATGAGAGGGAAGATATTGAGAGACGAGAAACTGAGCAATGAAGAAAGACAAAAAGGGAAAAAGAGGGAAAAGAAAACAAAA
>NW_004443947.1:29757135-29792348 GCF_000243295.1 Trichechus manatus latirostris | reverse complement strand
GAGAGGCAAGTGAGAAATCAAAAGAAGCAGGAAAAAAAAAGCAACACTAGCAGCCAACAAATGGCACCCAGAGAGCCGCCCGCTTGGGTGTGTGGAATCCAAGCAGCCGGCGCTTGCAGGTCGAGAGATTGTTGCCGTGGGAAGCAGAGGAGGCCGAGCCGGGGCGAAGAGGGGTGGGGGTGAGAAAGTGCACACTGCAAATTACCGGTTGTTTTGTCTCCTGCTGGACTCTCCGTGAGGCTGCTTTCTCGTACCCCCGTTTGCTGGTCTCCAATAGGAGTACAAGATCGTGGATCTGTGCTGCATTAGCTGGTAGGGGATCTCTGCATGAATTTCTCCTCACTCTCCGTTGTCTTTCAGTTATCTCAGTCCATTTGGTGCTTGGCTGAGTTCTTTATCTCTTCATTTGATGTTTTAGGGTTTCAGGATTGTTGTATTCTCTGTTTGGCTTAGTTTTTCGGATCTTTGCTGTGGAGGGACGGCGTGGTGCTTCTGCCTAGAGCGCCATTTTGCCGGAACCCCTGCTTATTAATTTTAAATTGTGTTACTCAAATGGTTCAGCCAATGATTTTAAAAGCTTGGTATTTGAGATATCAAATCATACATGGAGATGCTTAACGGTTAGTGTGTTGCCTGATTATACCATGGCACACGGCCAAGGTCATCAGTGCATTCCCATGTGGGATACTTGGTTTTGTTCTGATCCAGGCTCATAGATGCTGTCCCTAATCCCGATCAGTTTCAGGATGCTCGTTCCAAGGGAAAGTGGATCTGCACTTCTCAAAGACACATTCCAAACACATTCTGTTCCCTACAATTTTAATCATGATGATGCTTCCTTTCAGCTTCATAGACTCTATTTATACATGGATTCTTTGTCAATATACTCCTTAAAAATGCGAGGTGAAAGAACCTATAGAGACTATATAAGAAATTGGGAAAACTGTGTTCCAGAAATGGCAAAATAATTGTCCAACAATGCAGAATAAGTGAATCAAGACTAGAAATGGGGACTCCTGACTCCCTGAGATTTCTTTGCTACAAGTATAGTCCTCCCAGTGAACCTGTAAAATGGGTAAAGGGAGATGGTGCCTTTATTTTACACATGGACACACTGAAGTCAGAGAAGGGAAATGGCTTCATACATGACTGGGAAGAGACTGAGATGGGTTTAGAACTCAGGCTTCCTAACCCTATTGATACACTCACATCCCTACAGAAGAAGACTTGGGGATTATATGAAAGTCTAGAAAAATTGTCAGAGAGGCTTTAATCCTACAATCCAAAAACAAAAACCAAACCCATTGCCGACAAGTCAATTTCGACTATAGCGACCCTATAGGACAGAGTAGAACTTCCCAGTAGTGTTTTCAAGGAGCAACTGGTGGATTCAAACTGCCAACCTTTTGGTTAGCAGCCTGAGCTCTTAACCACTTTGCCACCAGGACTCCAATCCTATAATAGTGTAGCTAAATTGCAGGTATAGAGTAGCAGTATCTGGAGTCACCTAACCCAGTTTTAAGTCTTGGCTCCACCACCTTCCAGCTGTGTAATCTCTAACTGCAGAAACCATGTGGTAAATGCTGAGACGACATGGAGACGGAGAGAAGCTTAGCTAAGTTCAGCCCTCCAGCTGCCCTCCAAGGCTCCAGGCATGTGAGTGAAACCATCCTGGAACCTCCAGAATAGCCTAGCTGCCAACTGAATAGCAGAAGAATTACCCAGCTAATATCTGCCCAAATTTCTAACCCACAAAATTATGAGAGATAATAAAATGGTTGTAATTTTAGATCATTAAATTAAGGGTAGTTTGTTACACAGTAATATATAACCAGAACAACTAACACCATGTTTGACATATAGTGGACACTCGATACATTTTTCAAATAATATTTTACTGTGTTTTTGGTGAAGGTTGAAACAGCAGTTTAGGTTCCCATTCAACAATTTCTACACAAATTGTTCATGACATTGGTTACATTCTTCACAATGGGTGAACATTCTCATTATTTCTGTTCTGGTTGTTCCATTTCCATTAATCTTGTTTCCTTGCCCCCTTACATTTTCATCTTTGTTTTAAAGTAATTGTTGACCATTTGGTCTCATTTAATTTTTTTTTTTTTTTTTTTTTTTTTAAGGAGCACAGAACTTATGGATGATAGTAATTATTTTGTGAGCCAATCTTATTTAGCAACAAGGCGACCTTTGAGGTACCTCAAGGTTTGAAAAGTCTCTCAGGGCAATAGGCTCGAGGAGTCCTCTAGTCTCAACCAGTTCAGTAAATCTGTTTTTTGTTTTCTTTTTTTTCTTTTAGGAATTTGAGGTTCTGTTACACATTTTGCTCCCATTCTATCAGGGTCTGTCTTTGTGTCCCTGATTAGAGTAGTGGTAGCCAGGCAACATCTGCTTCTTCTGGTCTCAGGATAGATGAGTCAATAAATATTTTTTGAATAATGACTGGATAAAGGCCATCAGGGTAGCCTGGAGATAGATAAGAATAACTAACAGGTACTGTACTGAATTCTTGGAGCCCTGGTGATGCAGTGGTTAAGCAATCGGCTGCTAACCAAAAGACTGGCAGTTCGAATCCACCAGTAGCTCCTTGGACACCCTACGAGGCAGTTCTACTCTGTCCTAAAAGATGGCTATGACTTAGAATAGACTCGATGGCAATATGTTCTGTTTGGTTTACTGAATTCTTACACTGTGCCAGACATTCAACTCTCAGCTCAACATTATGAGGGATGTTTTGTTATTATCCCCATTTTGCAAACGTTGAAATTCAAGCACAAAAATGTTAAATAACTGGCCTGAGGAAGCCACAGAGCTAGGAATAGAAAAACCATTAGAAACCAGTCACGATCTTAGCCACCATGCTATGCTGTCTCAAATAGACTCAACGGTAACGGGTTTCATTTTTTTGGTTTATGCTGTCTCTGGATAGGAAACTTCAACAGAGAAGGACATATTTGGGAAGCCCTTCTAGTCAGATGGAGAAAATGCATGTCATACCACAGTCATATAAAAATAAAAAGTGCCAAACTAACTATAAACCTGTCAAGCCGATTCTGATTCATAGTGACCCTACAGGCCAGAGTAGAACTGCCCTATAGGGTTTCTAAGCAGCAGCTGGTGGATTCGAACTGTCGGTCTTTTTGTTATCAGCTTGCTAACCAAATTCCGTAGCTTGCTGTTATTGAGCCTAGCTTCAGTCAAGGTAGTCACGTATTTTTTTGCTAGATTCCCTTGACCTTGACCCTTAAGTCAGATCATATAATCCTTTGGGGCAAGGCTTTTACAATTAAACCTGGATTCAAATCATGGTTCTACTGTATATTTTTTATTAAATTTTGTATGTCATTTAGCATCGCTGAGTCTCAGTTTGCTAAATTAAAATGGGGATAATTATATTACCTACCTAATTGGGTCAAGGAGCCCTGGTGGAGCAATGGTTAAGCATTGGGCTAACCAAAAAAGGTTGGAAGTTCAAACTCGCTCAGCAGCTCTGTGTGATAAAGACCTGGCAATTTGCTCCCATAAAGATTACAGCCTAGAAAACCCTACGGGGCAGTTCTACTGTTATATGGGGTTGCTATGAGTTGAAAATTGATTCGACAGCACCTAACAACACAACAATTGGGTCATGGTTAAATGAGATCTATGTAAAAGAAGACTGCTCTGAATGATATATAGTTATTGTTTAATTAATGGCAATTAAAACTTGAAAACCAGAAAATGAACAAATGCTTTTTCCTCTGGAACCTATCCTCTCCCCAGAGATTGTTCGAAAATCATTGCACCTGGGTGGAAATCTCACCCTGATAGTCTTTTGTGTAAGTCCAAAATATGTCAGGAGAGGGAAGGTCTCATTGACCCACAGATGAAAGCCCCGATTCTCGCTCCACAAATTATTAAGTAAATATCTGAGAAAGTCATTTGTTGCACCTCAGTTCTTGATTATATAAAATGGATACCTTGGGGATGGGGTGGATTAGGTGAGGTGATGATAAAGCCAAAAACCAAACCCTTTGCTGTTGAGTCAATTCCGACTCATAGCAACCCTATAGGACAGAGAAGAACTGCCCCATAGAGTTTCCAAGGAGGGGTTAGTGGATTCGAACTGATGACCTTTTGGTTAGCAGCTGAGCTTTTAACCACTATGACACCAGGGCTCCAAGGTAATGATTGTGCCGTTATTATCCCTTGACCACCAAGTTCAGCCTCATCTCTCCCATGAAACTTTACTAATGAGCAGTGATCTCTTGCTGTTATGAACCATTCTTTTTGCCATACCAGTCCCTTCTTAAATAGGTATTCCTGCACACCTATTCTGGGCCAGTCACTAGAAATCTGGTAGCCCTGGCCCATAGGGTGATTAGAGTTGAGAGAAGAAGATTGTCATCAGAGTTTCCTTAAGAATATGAGGCAGTCTATATTCTATTCTCATTTGTGTGTGCCTCCCCAGCCAGTTTAAGAAGCTCACTAAGGGGAAATAGCTCTCACATCTTTATAGTTCTCTCCATTTCCAAACCACCTCCCTGGTCCAGGAAGCATCTCTTTTGTCTGGTCAATGACAGTAGTCTCCCAACTGGTCTTCCTGCAAGCTCTTAGGTTACCCACGAATTCATTCTCAGTACTGCAGCCAGAGTGATAAATTTACAAGACCATTCCACTTGTTTAAAGTCCCCTTCACTCCCAGTGACTCTCTTTTTTCTCTTGGGAATATAACAAAATCTATAACATCATCCAAAAGGCCTCTGTGATTTTGCCCTGACTGTCCCCTCCAGCCCCTTCCCTATGACTCTGTCCCTTGCTGCAATTCTGCTCCTCATATAATCCACATACCCTCCCTCCACGGGGCTTCTATGCCTAAAGTAATATTTTATCCTCTCTGTCTAGGTCTTTGTCAGAAACTATGAAAGCTCAATTGGGCTGACTTAATAACTTTGCTGTAGGCTAGTTCTTGGAGGCCATTTGTGCTCATTCTGTGAGTGCTTTTAGGAACCTCAAATCTGAGGGCACAAAGAGACCAGATCTGTCACCTTCCCCAGGTTTATCATTGTACAACCAAGGAAAATGAGGCAGAGAGAGGAGAAGATGTATGCAAAAAGTCACAGAGTAACAGAGCAGTAGAAGAACAGAGTGCCAATGGAACCAATAATCATCTTCTTCTTAGAGGGTTTAAAATAGACCTGGCACTTTCTCAGCAAGTATGCGTGCTGCTCTTGGCTGTGGTATAAGCATCACAGGAAGGTGTTGGAGACTGAACCTTGGGCTGCAGAACCTTTGTTTGCAGCTCAGACACCGCCTGACAATCCCTTGCCACCATCTTTGCATTGTCACAACCACTGAAAATGGATCCCATTCACACCGGAAGGAAAAGAAATTGCTAACGATTGTGTATGGAGTTGTTCAAGCTTTTTGTTAAAGAGAAAAATCCAAATAAAAGTAACGGTCAGAGTACTTTTTTATATACATCAGATTGACAAATATTACAAAGATGGATCTACCCAGGGTTCATAATTTTGAGGGTATGGAGAAGCAGTGCTTTCATATACTGTTGATGGGAATGTAAATCAGGAAAATCTTTTGGAGATCAATTTTGCAAAATCTATCATCTAAGATGTGCAACCCTTTGACCAAGCAATCCTACTTATAGGGCTCTGTTCTACTAAAGCACTCCTGTAAGTGTTCAAAGGTATTTGAGAAGCTATTTGTTGTAGATTGCATGTAGTAGTGAAAAATCAGAAGCAACTTGCAAGTTCATCAATAGGGAACTAATTAAATTAGTGTACATCTACTTCAGGGATATGATGTAACCAGTTTTTATAAGATGTCTATGTACCAACAAGTTTCAAAGAAAAAAAATCAGCAGGATATGTATAAATAGAATGAAAAGACATATATCTTAGTCATCTAGTGCTGCTATAACAGAAATACCACAAGTGGATGGCTTTAACAAAGAGAAGTTTATTTCCTTACCGTAAAGTAGGCTACAAGTCCAAATTCAGGATGCCAGTTCCAGGGGATGGCTTTCTCTCTCTGTAGGCCTTCTCATCAGTGTTCCCCTGGACTAGGAGCTTCTTTGCACAGGGACCCTGGGTCCAAAGAATGCGCTCTGCTCCTGACACTGCTTTCTTGGTGGTATGAGGTCCCCCATCTCTCTGCTCACCTCTCTCTTTTATATCTCAAGAGATTGCCTCAGGACACAATCCAATCCTGTAGATTGAGTCCTGCTGTACTAACACAACTGCCACCCATCCTCCCTCATTAACATAATCGAGGCAGGATTTACAACATACAGGAAAATCACACAATACTGGGAATCATGGCCAGCCAAATTGATACACACAATTTTGGGGGGATATAATGCAGTCCATGACAATATATATCAAACTTTAACAGTGGTTACCTCAGGGGAGAAAAATGGAAATGGTGAGGGAATATGAAAGAGGGTGATCTGTGTCTTATTTTATGTATTTGTACTGTTCTACCACCAACTGTCAGTTTGCTGTACTTTGCTGGCTTGCATGTTGCTGTGATGCTGGAAGCTACATCACTGGTATTTCAAGTATCAACAGGGGCCTCCATGGTGGACTGATTTTAGAAGAGGCTGCATAGGTCCGGCTCATTATTATTACTCCCCATTGCTAACCCCTGCATTGTCTCATGATCTTTTTTTCCCCCTCCCGTTTCGGTCTCTATGAAAAGTTTAACTGAAGTTCCTCCTTGGAGGGTGGAAAAACAAGGGTTAATGATCTAGGAATGAAAAACCAAACAAAGCACAAGGCTTGTGACAAGAAAACCAGGATGGCACCAGATAACCCTCAAGAATACCAGTAAAAGGTTAACTCGTCTGGGATGTGACCACCGTGACCACCTCAATGAGGAACTAACATTCCACAAACTTCTAAGACTCATAATCTTGTCACTATAAAGCCTTTGTCCAGTTTCCAGTTCAGGGAGACAGGTTTTTGGAGGAATCTATTCCCCTCTGTCTCCTATACATCAGTACATAATAAAACTCGTGCTGCTTACCTCACCCCTGTCTCAGAATTGGCTATTGCAGCAGATGGCTCCAATCCACACTACTGCGGTAACAGTTTCAGCAGAGCTTTCAGACTAAGATAGGCTAGGAAGAAAGGCCTGGTGATCTGCTACCAAAAATTAGCCAATGAAAACCTTATGAATAACAATAGTACATTGTCTGAAAACAACAAGAATAGAAATGCCCTGTGTAGATAAAAAACGTAAAGATTTCAGAGAGAAAAAAAATAAAGAGAATTAAAGGGGATTCTGATCCTCTTCCTAATTTTGATTTAGTTTGTTTTCTGCCCATTCAGAGAGGTGGAACTGCTGGAAACCCAAGAAGAAGTCTTGATGAGAAATCTAATGCTATAAAATACGGTCTCACGTAGGGGAAACATGCTGATTTCAGCAGTTAGGACACCAGAAGAATAGCTGATTGGCAGGTCTGAGTGAGCGCATGGTGTGCAAGTTGCAGAAATGCAGGCTACATGAGGTATACAGACATCTTATTAAACTGTTCATACCTAGAGATGGCAGCATCTCAGCCAATAAATACCGTTCAAGTTAAGCCAGGGTTTTTAACCTCTCTGAACCCTGGATTTTCTTTCCAAGCACTCATTCACCTAGTTGTCTCATATTCAGACTGTATAACAGCAGACCCCCTGTATTAGTGTCTTATTGTTGTTATGGAGCCCTGGTTGCACAGTGGTTAAAGCACTCGACTACTAACTAAAAGGTCGGCGTTTCAAACCCACCAGCCGCTTTGCAGGAGAAAGATGTGGCAGTCTGCTTCCGTAAAGATTACAGCCTTGGAAACCACATGGGGCAGCTGTACTCTGTCCTACAGGGTCACTTTGAGTCATAATCGACTTGACGGCAGTGGGATTTTTGGTTTTGGATTGTTGCTATAACAAATTACCCCAACCTAAAGGCTGAAAACAATAACCCAAATATATTATGTTTTAGTTATAGAGGTCAGAAGTCTGAACTGGTTCTTACAATGCTAACAGCAAGGTGTTGGCAAAGTCTCCTGGGGGCTCTAGGGGAGAATCTGTTACCTTTCCCAGCTTCTAGAGGCCTTGGCTCAAGGTTACATCACTATGAACACTGCTTACATTGTCACGTCTCCTCTCACTCTGGCCTTCCTGCCTCCCTCTTACAAGGAGGCTTGTGATTACATTGGTCCATCCAAATAATCCAGGATAATCTGCCCATCTCAAGACACTTAATTCTATCTACAAAGTCCCTTTTGCCATGTAAAGTAATCTTCACAGGTTCCAGGGATTAGAACATGGATATTAGTCTATCTACCATACCACTTGATGTGTTAGAAGATCCCCCAGTGACTAGCAGTGTGATCCAGGAAAAGCCACCATGATCGCCCTCTCAGCAAACTTCAAATTGGGAACCTGTAGTTAATGCTGCCTTCGCCACACCTCCACGCGGGAAACATCAGGATGATTTGGGGGATGTCAGACTTGCAGGTCTTTGTGGCGTGTTGGAGGAAGAGTGTGTGAACAATCGCTGGTGATGGCACAAATTATATTACCAGTGATGCCATCGATTGTGATTCTCCATTTCTAAGGTGGTGTGAATTTACTTTTACTGTCATCAGCTCTGTAGGGAAGGAACTACTGCTTTAGCTCCTAACCCAGTATTTGCCTCACACAATCAGCACTGTCACATGTTCATGACTTTAACTTTTCCCCATTATATTATATACGGCAAAGTTATAGATGTAAAAGCATTAGATGTACAGTAACATAAGACATCCCCCCATAAAGTCCCCTCCACATATAGAATGGATAACAATAAGAGCCATTCCTAGTTACCAATGCAACTTCAAGTATCCAAGGAAAGTGGGGGAAGCGGCTCCAGGAATCTCATGATACAAATACATAGTAATTAAAAAAAAAATCAACTTGACAAACTACAAGATGTGAGCAAAAATATATTGCTTCAAATATTAATGGAGTGGTGCTAGTCTGCAGTGTTTTTGCTGCATCCAACGTGAACCTGTGAGGGTACATCTGAATACCCCAAATCATAAGCCCTTATATGTGCAAGTGTCTAGAAGCAGTTTTATTATCCTATGTGATTTTGTGCCAATCCTAAGAAGCTGGCTGGGATTCTTACCTCCATCTTATAGAGAAGAGAAATGCGGCTGAATCGTTGCTCCAGGTTTCACTCTCCCTCAGAAATGAATTATGACTTGAACTTGTGGCTCCTTCACCTCTATTTCTTTGTCTGTGAAATGTAGATAATAGCACCTATTTGGCAGGGTTTGTTTGAGAAGTAAACATTAATACTTGTCAAGTGCTAAGAATACTTCTTGGCACATAGGCAGGGGCTGAATAAATGACAGCTTTATATTATCCAAATGCACAATGAGAGCTCTTTTCCTTATATCATCTTGTAAATGGAAATTTCTTGAAAAATGAAAGCAAGATCAGGAAGGAGTTAGTGGTTGTACGGGTGAGGGGTTAATGACCACATATACGTAGTCATTATGTCATATTAACATAATGATCCTCCATCCTCCCAAATCCTCAATCAAAATTTGGTTTCCCTTCTGTTCTTTCCCCACCCCACCCCCACTTTTTGACAGAGCACTATTAACTATTACAAGTTCCTAACTATTACTGTGTGATTATTTAATCAGTAGCTGTGCCTTCCTTTAGTCTCTAAGCACCATGAGAGCAAAGTCTTCATCCTGCTTGCTCACTATTGTATTTCCTAGCACTTAACTGGTACCTGATAAGAGGCTCAAGTATTTGAATGATTGAACCAGAAATTGAATCTCATTAAGCTTCCATTTGCCCTGCTCAAAGCTGCTAAGTTTTCATCCTCTGAAGAAATTGTGGGAATGACATCAACCTCAAATGTTGAGAAAACACTCCACAAGTTTCTTTAATGTATAACTTGAGTCATTAGTTAAGTCAACACATATTTGAAATCATAAAATGCTTTCATAGTCATTTACCTCTTTTCTTGGAGTCTCACTGTAGCTCTTTGAGGTAGCTATGACAGATTGTTATCCCCTTTTTAGAGATGATACAACAGATTCCCCAAGAAAGGAAATGTTTTTCCCAAGGTCATAAAGCTAATCCATGTTATAAATGAAATCAGACAATAAGTTATTTGTATCTCCTATAATAATAATAATAGTTTATTCGTTATTTCCTAGTAGGCAGACACTTTTGTTTGTACGATCTGACTCACAGCGGTCCTATGTATAACACAATGAAACATTGACCAGTCTTGTGCCATCCTCACAATCGTTGTTATGTTTGAGCCCATTACTGTAGCCACTCTGTCAATCCATCTCTTTGAGGGTCTCCTTCTTTTTCTCTGACCCTTTACTTTACCCAGCATGATGTCTTTCTCCAGTGATTGATCCCTCCTGATCACATGTCCAAAGTAAGCAAGATAAAGTCTCACCATCTTTGCTTCTAAGGAGCACTCTAGCTGTACTTCCAAGACAGATTTGTTTGTGCTTCTGGCAGTCCGTGGTATATTCAATATTCTTCACCAACACCAGAATTCGAAAGCGTCGATTATTTTTTGGTCTTCCTTTTTCATTGTCCAGCCTTCATATGCATAAGAGGTGACTGAAAACATCATGGCTTGGATATGGTGCACCTTAGTCATCAGAGTGACATCTTTGCTTTTTAACACTTTACAGAGGTCTTTTGCAGCAGATTTGCCCAATGCAAATTTGCATTCAAAAAGAATAATATCCTTGACAATTTCAATTTCTTCGACATCATTGTGTTGCTCGTTGCTCCAGTTGTATGGATTTTCATTTTCTTTATGCTGAGGTATAATCCATACTGAAGGCTGTAGTCTTTTACCTTCATCATTAAATACTTCAATTTGTCTTCATTTTCGGCAAGCAAGGTTGCGTCATCTACATATCTCAGGCTGTTAATGAGTCTTCCTCTGATCCTGATGCCATATTCTTGTCCATATAGCCTAGCTTCTCATATTATTTGTTCAGCATATAGGCAGGCACTCGTATAATATATTCATATATATATGTATTTATTTATATTTTCATTTAATATACCCAAAAGTCCTGTGAGGTTGGTGGCATTAGCAGCACTTTACAAATAACATGGGACAGCTGACTGGTTAAAATGTGTACGACTAGTAATTGTTGGAGCAGGAATTGGACCCACGTCTGTGTGATTCTGAAATCAGGAATTTAAATCTCTATGCTGCACTGCCTCCCTTTTCAATGTGATTTAATTTCTACTACAAGATGCTGAGTTCCCTGTGCCACTCCTTTATGGTTAATGAGTTTATTGCCATAGTCTCCATTGTATGAAGTCCTACTTGTTCTCACTTTTCTTATTTTTACTTCTTTCTGTCCTTGGGGGGATGAGGTTTAGCAAACCTGAGACACCCTACCTCTCCATCTGACAGAAAATAAGGAAGACATCTTTCAATTACCTTCACATTAACTGGTAGAAGCCACGCTCTTTGAAGACAGTCCATAATGAGTTTTCACAGGACAGAGGAAATTATCCAAAGCATAACATGTTTCGACAGTGAAATCTGCTTATGAATATTTTGCCCTCAGCCGTTGTCAGTACATAGCATTTAATAATCCCCACGGTATACATATTCAGTGGAGGACTCTTAGCACTTGCTCCTGGGAGAGTGTGACACGATTTCCATTTTCAAATCTGCTTCGGGTTTGGAGTTGAACAGCAAGGCAGGATATCATAGCATCAAAGGTTAGAGCTGGAAAGCAACTTGGAGAAACTCCACTAGAGGATAACTTCCACGCTACTGCTATATCCTCTGCACCTAACACAATGTGCAATACATAGTAGTAACTATTTTCTATTTGTTGAATAAATGAACAAGGCCCATATGACAGATGGAGAAACAGAGGTTTGCCTAAAAGTCACCCCAGAATATTAGAGATAAAAATCAAGTTTTGTGAGTTTTATTTTGTGCCTTATTTTTTTTAGTCCATTAATTTAGCCAGTCATTCGGGGATTGTGTAGTCTACTGAATACTAGTGGGAGTATGCAAAGGAGTGAGGTGTGGCTCCTGATTACCATCTACAGGGGGAAATGAGACAGGATGGCAAGTATATGGATAGAAAGCAATCAGTGATCCATCCTAAGAACCCTCACATATGCATGCATCAGATGACTGTATAAGAGGAGATTTGTTGAAACCCCTTATAATATGGAAAGAGTATCAATAACCTACATGCCAATCAATCGGAAGACTAGAAGGTGAATGATAATATAGTCACAGCTGAGAATACTAGATAACCCTTAAAATTTCTGACGTGACCTATTGGAGCTGACAGGGGAAATATCAGAGCAAACAGTATTGAGTGGGGGAAAGAAAGCAAATCACAGAACAATGTTATCAAGCATATCCCTATTTAATGTAATATGTCTGTACATCAAAGGTTTTACACTTGTGGCTGCTTCTATTTTATTTGACCTATGCAGCATTTCTAAAAAATTAGAATTCATTGCCAACATCTTAAAGTCAGGAGTTTTCACAAAAAAAAAAACAATCTGGATTTGAAGTTAGTCTTAAAAAATGAGAGTATTTGACAGCGTTGGGGGTCCACATTCTCATATAGCAACCATCAACTGGAACAGGGTCATGGCTGGCCCCTATAGGCAGGGCTGCACTTTCAATAAACTCATTGCTGTCCAGTCAATTCTGATTCAGAGAGACCTTATAGGACAGAGTAAACTGCCCCATAGGGTTTTCTAGGATGTAATCTTTACAGAAGCCAACTGCTGTATCTTTCTCCTGCAGAGTAGCTGATGAGTTCGAACTACTGACTTTTCGGTTAGCAGCCAAACGCTTAACCACTGCACCACCAGCGTTCCTCGTACTCTTCAACACAGCCTGCTTATTGTTGTTAACTGCTGTCAAGTTGGCCGCTGACTCATAGTGACCTCCTGTACAATTAAACCAAATGCTGCTTGGTCCTATGCCATCCTCATGATCAGTTGTGGATCAAATCTTTGTGATCCATAGGGTTTCCAAATGTCGATTTTCAGAAGTAGATCGCCAGATCTTCCTTCATAATCTGTCTTATTCCGGAAGGTCCTGAAACCTGTTCAGCATCAGAGCAACATGTAAGCCTTCACTAAAGAACAGATGGCGGCTACACTTCAGAAACATTGGTTGGGAGTTGAACCTGGGTCTCCAGTATGAAAGGCGAGTATTCTACCACTGCGCTGCACAGACTGCTTAGCCTATTGATACTACCTCCTGGCCTTTTTAGGCATTTTTGTTGTGCACCTCCTTCCTTGGCGAAGATGTACTGAAAAAATTAGGACGTATGTACATTGAACAATTTCATCTCTGACAAAGGAAAGGTGAGTTGTGGGGTGGGAGGAGGGCACTGGGGAACTGGCCAGTAGGCTTTCACTCCACAAACCTATTCGCTGCTTATCTCGTGGAAGGCAGTATTGCTGTATAAGTTAAGATGACAACAATGCAATTACTGGGAAGGATAAATAAAACTTTCTGACAGTGTTTGGCTGGAAATGGGAAGGATGGCTGTGGTTTGAGCATTTGAAGATGGAGCTGGGGGCATCCTATGTAAATGCTCTGATTCATTTTATTTCCTTTTCACCCTGAGATCTGGTTGCTTTACAATCTTGCCACTAGACTCACTGGCCCTCCGGAGCACCTATAAAAGGGCTTATCCCAGAGATCCAGCAGAGCATGCAGCTCTATCTGCCAGCTTCACCCAGAACTTTCCTTCTTCCCAAGGTATATGCTCACAGGCCCTGCTCCTTTTAGGCTGTCGGGAGCTCCGTACCTGCCAAAGGAGAACTTTAGGAATTTAGAGATTAAACAGAGTTGAGAAGATCCCTGGAAAGCCGCCTAGATTGGGGGCTATGGGAAGAGGGAAAGAGAACAATTGAATTATGATTTACCTTATGGTATTGACCTTGGCTGCTTTAGGCCTTGGTTTCCACATCTGTGGCACAAATGGTTTGTGCTCACCTGCTAATCTAAAGGTTGGCAGTTGAAACCCACCATCTTAGTTATCTAGTGCTGCTATAACAGAAATACACAAGTGGATGGCTTTAACAAAGAGAAATTTATTCTCTCACAGTCTAGCAGGCTACAGGTTCAAATTCAGGGTGTCAGCTCCAGGGGAAGGCTTTTTCTCTCTGTCTGTTCTGGAGGAAGGCCTTTGTCATCAATTTTCCCCAGTTGAGGAGCTTCTCAGCACAGGGACCCCAGGTCCAAAGGACCTCTCTTCTCCTGGTACTACTTTCTTGGTGGTATGAGGTCCCCATGTGTCTCTGCTTGCTTCTCTTTTTTATATCTCAGATGAGATTGGTTTAAGACATAACCTAATCTTGTAGATTGAGTCCTTCCTCATTAACATAACTGCCTCATTAATATCATAGAGATAGGATTTACAACACACAGGAAAATCACATCAGATGACAAAATGAAGGACAGTCACCAATACTGGGAATCATGGTATAGCCAAGTTGACACATACTTTTGGGGGACACAATTCAATCCATGACACCCACCCAGCAGCCAGCAGAAGAAAAGTCTGGTGATCTACTGCTGTAAAGATTACAGTGAAGAAGACCCTATGGAGCAGTTCTACTCTTTAACACTTGGGGTCGTCATGAGTCTGAATCAACTCAACAGCACTGGGTGTTTTTGGTTTTTGGTTCTACACCTGTAACTTGAGGGAGATGAGCTAGATGGTATATAACAAAACTAAAGCTCTACCATTTGGGCTTTGGCCTCTAGACTGACCAATTTGAGCAATTAGAAATGCTGTTCAAATGACTTAATGTCTCCTGCCTTTCGTGAATTTTGTAAGAGGTCTTATTCAAGAAGATGGACAGAGCTCTCAGTACCTTCTTTGCAAAGATTTTCCTCAGCCGTTATCACAGAGATTATTCCAATTGAGATGCACTCTCCTGGCTTATTTGGAATCTACAGCCCCGTAGAGTAATAAGGCCTTGCACTGGCACAGCAATTTTTACATTTCTGAAGTGCTATCCATCTCTGTCCTGATTTCTATACTTATATCAATGCTGTGATGTAAGCAAGGCAAGGTATTTTAAAATCACATTTGAGCAATAGGGAAACTTGGACTTGAGTTACTCTCAGGGAAGCAGCAATGAAGTACTCAAAAGAGTACTTTAGAGCTGGGTTTGTCTCTCAGCTTAAACTGTTAGTAGACTGGCTACCCCACTTTGGGCAAGTTTCTTAAATCCCTGAATCTCAATTTCCTTATCTATTAACTGGGAATAAATATCTACTACCAGGATTAAATGAGATGATATGTGTCTTGGACCATGAAAACCAGACTTGCCAGCTAGCACTCATCCTACATGATATGGAAACAAGTGATAGGTTTTAGGGAAGTATATATGACATAAGAAGTCACTGTGTGGCACAAATGGTTAAGTGCTCAGCTACTAACCAAAGGTTGACAGTTCAAACCTACCCAGAGGTGCCTTGGAAGAAAGGCTGGTGATCTGCTTTGGAAAGGTCACAGCCATAAAAACCCTATGGAGTTCAGTTCTACTCTGCAACACATGGAGTCACCATGAGTCAGAGTCAACTCAACAGGAACTGGTCCAGTTTTTTTGTTTTTGTTTATAGGAGGTAAAGGGGACTTAGTGAGGATTTGGATATAGGGACAAGTGAGAAGATGGTGTTCCAGATGACTCCTCCCTTTTGACGGGCAAGTCTGGCTTGACGATGGAGCCATTCATTGAGAGAGTGAGTACTTTGAGAGGACTAGGACAGGAGTATGCAAAAGGAGAAGATTTTAAGTTTGGCACTGGACGGGCCGAGTGAAAATGCCTTTAATACATTCAAAAGGAGATGTCAAAAGAGAAGAATTCTCGGCTGTGAATGCTAGAATTGCTTGTTTCTTTGCTTGCCTGTTCATTTTGTTAAAATAAATATCACATTAAGCCAATAATAGGCATTGATTGATGTTCATCTAATATATGATTTGCAAATCGGAGTAACATGTCAACTACCTGTTGCCGTCAAGGCAATTCCGACTCATAGCAACCCTATACGACAGAGTAGAACTGCCCGATAGGGTTTCCAAGAAGTGGCTGGTGGATTCAAACTGCCAACCTTTTGGTTAGTAGCTGAGTTCTTAACCACCGCTTTCAACTAAGGAGTGAAAAATTTTCTGAAAATGAGAAGAACTTCCAAAATTCTTATACCACATCTTATCAGCTCTGCCATGGAAACAGGGGCCAGAATAGTGTTTATATAATAATAATTTACCCTAAAATATAGCTTCCAGTCAGGCCATTGAGTTTGTTTCCCAAAACCAACTGAATTCTTCGAAAGAGCACAATGTCTAAGGCAAAACAATCTTACTAAGACTACTGTTTGACTTAAAGGTGACTTTTAGGAGACCAGTTTCTTCAAGGCTCAAGGTTCAAATATCTCAAGGTTCAAAATGGCCTGGGTGGGTCACCCAACTCCATGGACCTCAGAAATCTGGATTCCCGGATAATTAAAATAGTTTATCAGTTCTTAACACATGATTTATTAAAGTGTTAACATGGTGAGTCATTGAAATTAAAGTGGTGTCTTCAGTGGTTGACCTGAGGCACTCTTGAGAACAGAGAGTCACTGAGACACCATTTTTTTGGGTCAAATATCTCCCAAAGTAATCACCAAGAAGTTATCTGCAGAAGCAGCTTTCCATAGCAAAATACAGGCATATCCTGCAGATATTGAGTTCAGTTCCAGACCACTGCAATAAAGCTAATATTACAATAAAGCAATTCATACGAATTTTTTTTTGTTTCCCGGTGCATAATTAAAAGTTATGTTTACACTATAGTCTATTAAGTGTGCAATAGCATCATGTCTAAAAAAAAGTAAATATCTTAATTAAAAAATACTTCATGGCTAAAAAATGCTAACCATCATCTGAGCCTTCAGGGAGTCAATCATTTTGCTGGTGGAGGGTCTTGCCTCGATGTTGATGGCTGCTGACTGATCAGGGTGGTGGTTGCTAAAGGTTGAGATGACTGTGGCAATTTCTTAAAATAAGCTAACCATGAAGTTTGCCGTATCAATCGACTCTTCCTTTCATGAAAAATTTCTCTGTAGCATGCAATGCTGTTTGACAACATTTTACCCACAGTAGCACTTCTTTCAAAATCAGAGTCAATCCTCTCAAACCCTGCTGCTGCTTTATCAACTAAGGGTTTATGCAATATTCTAAATTCGTTGTTGTCATTTCAACAATGTTTACAGCATCTTCATCAGGAGTAGTTTTCATTTCAAGAAACCACTTTCTTTGCTCTCTTTAAGAAGCAACTCCTCATCCGTTAAAGTTTTATCATGACATTACAACAATCCAGTCATATCTTCATGCTCCACTTCTAATTCTAGTTCTCTTGCTATTTCTACCACACTGAAGTCTTGAACCCCTCAAAGTCATCCATGAGAGTTGGAATCAACTTATTCCAAACTCCTGTTAATGTTGATATTTTGACCTCCTCTGATGAATCACAAATGTTCTTAATGGCATCTAGAACAGTGAATCCTTTTCAGAAAGCTTTCAATTTATTTTGCCCAGATCCATCAGAGGAATTACTACCTATGGCAGCTATAACATTATAAAATGTATTTCTTAAATAATAAGCCTTTACTCCTTGATCCATTCGGGGCTGCAGAATGGATGTTTTGTTAGCAGGCATGAAAACAACATTAATCTCCTTGAACATCTCCATCAGAGCTCTTGGGTGACCAGGTGCATTGTCATTGAGCAGTAATATTTTGAAAGGTATCTTTTTTTCTGAGCAGTAGGTCTTAACAGTGGGCTTAAAATATTTAGCAAACCATGTTGTAAACAGATGTGCTGCCATCCAGTCTTTGTTGTCCGTTTACAGAGCACAAGCAAAGTAGATTTAGCATAAATCTTAAGGGCTGTAGGATTGTTGGAATGGTAAATGAACATTGGCTTCAACTTAAAGTCACCAGCTGCATTATCCCATAACAGAAGAGTCAGCCTGTCTTTGGAAGCTTTGAAACCAGGCATTGACTTCTCCTCTCTAGCTATGGAAATCCTAGATGGCATCGCCTTCCAGTATAAAGCTGTTTTGTCTACAATGAAAATCTGTTGTTTAGTGTAGCCACCTTCATCAATTATCTTAGCTAGATCTTCTGGATAACTTGCTGCAGCTTCTATGTCAGCACTTGCTGCTTCATCTTGCACTTTTATGTTATGGAGATGGCTTCTTTCCTTAAACCTCATGAACCAACCTCTGCTAGCTTCAAACTTTTATTATGCAGCTTCCTCATCTCTCTCAGCCTCCATAGAATTCAAGAGAGTTAAGGCCTTGCTCTGAAGTAGGCTTGGTCTTAAGAGAATGTTGTGGCTGGTTTGAGCTTCTACCCAGACCACTAAAACTTTCTCCATATTAGCGATAAGGCTGTTTCACTTTCTTCTCATTTCATGTGCTCACTGGATTAGCACTTTCAATTTCCTTCAAGAACTTTTCTGTTGCATTCACAACTTGGCTAATTGTTTGGCACAAGAGGCCTAGCTTTAGGCCCATCTCAGCTTTTGACATGCCTTCCTCACTAAGCTTAATCATTTGTAGCTTTTGATTTAGCTTGAGAGACCTGAGACACTTCCTTTCATTTGAAAACTAACAGGCCATTGTAGGGTTATTTAATTGCCCTAATTTCAATATTGTCATGTCTCAGGGAATAGGGAGGCCCAAGTAAAGGGAGAGAGATGGGGGACTGGCCGGTCGGGGAAGCAGTCAGAACACACACAACGTTATTAAGTTCCTTGTCTGATATGGGCGTGGTTCGTGGCACCCCAAAACAATTACAACAGAAACATCAAAGATAAAGGATCATAGATCACCATAACAGATATAATAATGATGAAAAACTTTGACATACTCTGAGAATTACCAAAATGTGACACAGAAATACCAAGTGAGCACACGCTGTTGGAAAAATGGTATCGGTAGACTTACTTGACAACTTCCCATAGCCCTTTAATTTGTAAAAAATGCAATGTCTGCAAAGTGCAATAAAGTGAAGCACAATAAAACGAGACATGCCTGTAATATAATTTATCTGCCTCCCATCTCCCTTTCCCCCATGAGATTAACAGGAACTTAATAAAAACTTGCCCTCCGCTCATCTGTCAGTTTGTTGTATTGTGGCAGCATGCATGTTGCTCTGATCCTGGAAGCTATGTGTAATGGATTGAATTGTGTCCCCCAAAAAATGTGCGGTCAACTTGACTAGTCCATGATTTCCAGTATTGAGTGATTGTCCACAATTGTTGTCATCTGATGTGATTTTCCTGCATATTGTAAATCCTATCTCCTGGATGTCAATGAGGTGGGATTCGTGGCAGTTATGTTAATGAGGGAGGACTCAATCTACAAGATTAGATTGTATCTTAAGTCAATCTCTCTGTTGTTATAAAAGAGAGAAGCGATCAGACAGACATGGAGACCTCATACCACCAAGAAACAAGAACCAGGAGAATAGCTTGTTTTTTGGACCTGGGGTCCCTGTGCTGAGAAACTCCTCAACTGGGGAAGATTGATGACAAGGACCTTCCCTCAGAGCCGACAGAGAGAGAAAGCTTTCCCCTGGAGCTGGCTCCCTGAATTCGTACTTATAGCCTCCTAAACTGTGAGAGAATAAATTTCTCTTTGTTAAAGCCATCAACTTGTGGTATTTCTGTTACAGCAACACTAAATAACCAAGAAAGTATGCCACAGGTTTTTCAAATACCAGCAGTCACCAATACCAGCCAGATTTCAGTGGAGTTTCCAGACTAAGATAGACTAGAAAGAAGGACCTGGCAGTCTACTTCTCAAAAAAATGGCCAGTGAAAATCTTATGAATAGCAGTGGAACATAGTCTGATATAGTGCCAAAAGATGAGCTCCTCAGGTTGGAAGACACTCAAAATATCACTGGGGAAGAGCCGTCTCCTCAACGTTGACTTTAATGACATGGATGGAGTCAAGCTTTCGGAACCTTCATTTGCTGATGTAGCATGACTCAAAATGAGAAGAAACAGCTGAAAACATCCATTAATAAACAGAACATGGAATGCATAAAGTATGAATCTAGGAAAACTAGAAGTCATCAAAAATGAAATGAATACATAAAGATCAATATCCTAGGCATTAGTGGGTTAAAATGGATTGGTATTGGCCATTTTGAATCAGACAATCATA
Organism: Trichechus manatus latirostris; assembly: GCF_000243295.1. Taxonomy (NCBI): domain Eukaryota; kingdom Metazoa; phylum Chordata; class Mammalia; order Sirenia; family Trichechidae; genus Trichechus; species Trichechus manatus. The sequence continues at coordinate 29,772,079 of NW_004443947.1, read as the reverse complement.
TGGTTTACTATGCTGGGAATGTCAAATTGAAGAGGGATGGCTTCACATTCATCCTCAAAAAGAACATTTCAAGATCTATCCTGAAGTACAATGCTGTCATTGACAGGATAACATCTAATACACTTACAAGGAAGACCAGTTAATACGACTATTATTCAAATTATGCACCAACCACTAATGCCAAAGATGAAGAAACTGAAGATTTTTACCTACTTTTGCTCTGAAATTTATCAAACATGCAAACAAGATGCTTTGGTGATTACTGGTAACTGGAATACAGAAGCTGAAAACAAAGAAGTATCAATAGTTCAAAAATACAGCCTCAGTGATACAAACGATGCTGAAGAGAGCATGACAGAATTTTGCAAGATCAAAAACTTATTCATTGCAAATACCTTTTTTCAACAACATAAACGATGACTATACACGTGGACCTCACCACGTGGAATACACAGAAATCAAATCGACTACATCTATGGAAAGAGACAATGGAGAAGCTTGATATCACCAGTCAGAACAAGGCCGGGGACTGACTGCAGAACAGATCATCAATTGCTCCTGTGCAAGTTCAAATTGAAGCTGAAGAAAGTTAAAACAAGTCCACAAGAACCAAAGTACAACCTTGAGTATATCCCACCTGAATTTGGAGACCATATCAAGAATAGATTTGATGCATTGAACACTAATAACCAAAGACCAGGCGAGTTGTGGGATGACATCAAGAACATCATACATGAAGAAAGCCAAAGGTTATTAAAAAGATAGGCAAGAAAGAGAAGACCAATACAGATGTCAGAAGAGACTCTAAAATTTGCTTTTAAGCTAGAGTAGCTAAAGTGAACAAAAGAAATGATGATGTAAAAGAGCTGAACAGAAGATTTCAAAGGGTAACTTGGGAAAAAAAAAGTAAAGTATTATAATGAAATATGCAAAGACCTGGAGATAGAAAAACAAAAGGGAAGAACACACTCCACATTTCTCAAGCTGAAAGAACTAAAGAAAAAAAATCAAGCCTTGAGTTGCAATATTGAAGGATTCTACAGGGAAAATACTAAACAACTCAGGAAGCATAAAAAGAAGATGGAAGGAATACACAGACTCACCGTACCAAAAAGAATTGGTCAACGTTCAACCATTTTAGGTGGTAGCATATGATCAGGAACCCATGGTACTGAAGGAAGAAGTCCAAGCTGCACTGAAGGCATTGGTGAAAAACAAGGTTCCAGGAATTGGTGAAATACCAATTGAGATGTTTCAACAAATGGATGCAGAGCTGGAAGTGTTCACTCATCTATGCCTAGAAATCTGAAAGACAACTACCTGACCAACCAACTGGAAGAGATTCATATATGTGCCTATTCTAAAGAACGCAGAAATTATCAAACCATATCATTAATATCGTGCACAAGCAAAGTTTTACTGAAGATAATTCAAAAACGGTTGCAACAGTGCATCAACAGAGAACTGCCAGAAATTCAAGCCAGATTCAGAAAAGGACTTGTGCAGTAACAAAAAAGTTACTTTACAAAGTTAATTACTTTTTTGTGTGGCCTTTCCAGCCATGGTCTTGTAACTCCCACCCAGGTGATTGTGTGACAGGGTAATTGCGGCCTACTAAAGGGATTGGTCAATTTTGCCTTAAAAGAGAGCCAATTCCAGAACAAAGAGGAGAGCTCACACCACCAAAGCAGGAGAGACCCTCAGCAGAGACCCACAGGAAATTGCACAGTGGACTTCCCGGCACACAGAGCAAGAAAGCTAAGTGCCTTTGGGCAGAGACTGAGGTCCAGGAAGAAGTCTATGCCTGACCCAGAAATTTGGGACTTGCTAGCCTCCACAACCCCGTGAGCCATTTCCTTAATATAGTTCGTGAGTTCTGTGAGACATTGCAGGGAATTAGGAAACCCAAAGACAGGAGGGAGAGGACTGAGACAAGAGCAAGTAGGAGATGTTAGAGATGATGGTGTGGTACAGCAGCTTGGAAAGGTTAAGACATTTGTGACATCTTTAACCTCTGCCTCATAGGAACCAGTTTTGTGCTGATCCTTATAAAAGAAATTATTCGCTTAACTTGGAATGAGGGATGTCATTGCTGATGTCAGATGGATCTTGGCTGAAAGCAGAGAATACTAGAAATGTTTACCTGTGTTTTATTGACTATGCAAAAGCCTTTAACTGTGTGGATTACAACAAATTATGGAAACATTGTGAAGAATGGGAATTCCAGAACATTTAAATGTGCTCATGAGGAAAAACTGACCAAGAGTCAGTGGTTCAAACAGAAGAAGAGGATAACATGTGATTTAATTGGAAAAGGTGTGCTTAAGTGTTGTATCCTTTCACCACAGTTGTTCAATCTCTATGCTAAACAAATATTCTGAGAAGCTGGACCATATGAAGAAGAGCTCGGCATCAGGATTGGAGAAAGACTCATTAACAACCTGCTATATGCAGATGACACAACCTTGTTTGCTGAAAGTGAAGAGATCTTCAAGTACTTACCGGTGAAGATCATGACTTATTGGTGAAGATCACAGCCTTCGGTATGGATTGCACCTCAACATAAAGAAAATAAAATCCACACAACTGGGCCAATAAGCAACGTCATGATAAATGGTGAAAAGATGGAAGTTATCAAGGATTTCGTTTTACTTGTATCCATAATCAATGCCCATGGAAGCAGCAGTCAAGAAATCAAAGGACGTATTGCGTTAGGCAAATCTGCTGCAAAAGACCTCTTTAAAATGTTAAAAAAAAAAAAAAAAAAAAAAGAAAAGATGTCACTTTGAGGACTAAGGTGAGCCAGACCCAAGCCATGGTATTTTCATTGCCTCATATGCATGTGAAAGCTGTATAATGAATAAGGAAGACGGAAGAAGAATTGATGCCTTTGAATTATGGTGTTGGCTAAGAATATCTAATGTACCATGGATGGCCGGAAGAACGAACAAATCTGTTTTGGAAGAAGTACAGCCAGAATGCTCCTTGGAAGCAAGGGTAGCAAGACTTCTCACTTACTTTGGACATGTTATCAGGAGGGACCAGTCCCGGGAGAAGGATAGCATGCTTGGTAAAGTACAGAGTCATCGAAAAAGAGAAAGACCCTCAATGAGATGGATGAACACAGGGGCTGCAACAATGGGCTCAAGCTTAACAACGATCATGAGGATGGTGCAGGACCAGGCAGTGTTTCGTTCTGTTGTACATAGGGTCACTATGAGTCAGAACTGACCTGACAGCACCTAACAACAACAACAACAACAGTATAAACTCAGAAGTGCCATCCTAAGGCAAAGTTACTTAATTTTAAACCCAAAGTCTATCTATCTTATTGGGCCAAAGAATCCCTCTCATTTTTTCTGTGTAATTCTAATTGATAGCTTGTTAATCAAATAGACTTTTCAAGTGTGTCATGTGTCCAGGAAAGAAATGGAAAGTTCTGGAGGTCAGGACTTTGCCTAAAGTTCCTCAGTTAGTAACTTGTCAGATCAGAGCCCAATTTTCCTGGCTACCAGTACTGTTTTCTCTCCACCTCCCTATACTACCCTCACTGTACACTTCTGCAAAAAGAAGCTGATGGTCAACAGCCAAATTCAGCATTCATTCTTCACTAGGCCTTGTAAAGCACCTTCTGAAATTGCCTTCACCCCGTTGCCTGCTTAATCATCCAGCAAACAATCCAATTCATGTTTTAATAATATAAGTTTACACTCCTTTCACATCTATTATTCAAGGTTATCAAATCCTTCTACCAACCTTAATGAATTCTTACACAGCCCCTGCAAAAGAGAATAAAGGAACATCTTACTAGTGTGACTTTCTGGGGTCTTTTTTAATGAGGATGTTGATAACCTCTTGTGCACACACCTTGAAGTCAGCTCTTGTATGAGAGAAGATCCTGTTTGGCTCTGCAGTTACTCTATATATACACAAATCCAAAAGGCCCCATCTAATCCAACCAAAAAGCCCCTTTATTTCTGTAACATCTTACCATTCAAAAAGCTCTTATATGCCCATTACTAACTCTTACCTACCACTCCCTAGGAAGTATAGGGAGAAGAAGGTGGTCCCAGGTTTAGGAAGGAGGAATTTGGTGTCTAGAAAAATAAAATGGTCTTCCCAAAGACACAGCAGGACTCAGGATTCATATTCAGAAGTAGACACTTATTCTACTAGCAAGTATTTACTAAGTTTCTACTACTAAGAAGCTCTATGTTGGGTATCAGAAGTATAGCAATGAAGTAGACAAATATGGTCTCTGCTACCATCTTCACTGGACTTAGGGCCCACTGAAGGTGACAGAGAATAGAAAATAAATTATGACAAATCCTGAGAACTGCCCTGAAGGTAACAAACAAGAGAAACATTCTTCCTCCAGAAGTTCAAATGTCTTTCTTCCTGACATGATTCAGGTAACTGCTCAAATCTCTTCAGAACCAGGAAGACCAAACTGTATAAAAGAGCATTGACAAGAACTGAAGGAACTTTTTTTTTTTTGGTAGGGGCAGGAGATACCCAAAAGGAGAGGATAATGGGGGTCTAAGGCCATTATTAATTAATTATAAGGCCTTGACATTTTTCTAGATTATTCTTTCCAGATTCCAAATTTGTGTCACAGGACAGCAATGATGAGAGAGAAAGAGAGAGAGAGAGACCAGTCAAAGGACTTGCCTATGGCTAATTCTTTCTCCAAGATGGGCTGGCTTATTTTCACATGTCAGGATGAAGAGCCAAGCATTATAGCATAATGGAAACACAACATCTTTCGGAGACTCTATAGAAAAATAAATTACATCATTCTCCCAACCTGTAACCTTTCCAGTTTCAGAACCTGGAAATTCACTGGGCTCCATCCAACCCCGGTCCCAACACCATTCTCCTTAGTAACGTTACCATAGCAACTTTTAGGGGCTGTATCCACAGCCACATGGCAAACTAATTGAACTGTACAACTTATTTTGCAGCTGGGGAATGTAAAAGTGAATCTTACATTTAATCATGCTCACAGCATTGACATTCATATCAAAAGGCTTTGTTAGGGTTCCTGTAAAATGGAGTATAATTTTGCCAGCACAATATTTCACTCAGTGGCACATCCTCCCTGCTTTGAAGTGCTAAGTGAATGGTAAAAAGAAAGGCTTCTTGGTGGTGGGATGGGGTGAGGTGGGGAGGGGGGATGGAAGGAACAAAATCTGGATGAATAACAGGAAAATGAATAAATGCTGCTAAATCAAATTTGAGTTCAATGAAAATGCTGTTGAAAGGGAGTGATTCCTTGCCTTGTGATTTTTCTTTATTTCTTTTTTTTTTTCCTTTTTTTTTTTTTCCTTTTAAAGAGGCAGTACCATTTGTGGAAAGAGCTTTGGAATCACACACCCATTCTTTTCCCTAGCTCTGAGCTCTTCCAGCGAGTCACTTAACTCTTGGTAACCTGAATTTCCTTGCTTATAAACTGTAGCTAAATAATACCCACCTTTGAGGGTTGTTCCAAGAGTAAATGAAACATATGTAAGCGTATATAAAACATTAGCATAGTATCTGACACAGTACACACTCAAATGTCATCTTCCTTCCAATGCTTTAATTGAGCACTTAATCTTTGGCTAGCCCTGAACCAACACTTAGCACAGCAGACTGTGTGCTGAGTGCTTATGCACCTTGTCTCATTTAATCACAACACTAGCTCTGGAACATAGGTACCTTTATCCCCATTTTACAGATAAAGAAGCTGAGGTTTAGAGAGGTTAGTAATGATTAAAATTATCCAAAAGTTGGAAATGAGGGAAAAGGATAATTGCATGTCTTTTCAATGTTATACCGAAGCATTATTGAACAGGTCTGCCCTAGGTTTATCTGATTCTTAAGGAAAATCTACCTTTGTTTGATCTACAATTTATCACTCATTAGGCTCACTCTTTTTCAAGTTAGTTGTTAGTTTGTGGAAGATAAGTTACAAATGACTTTTGTCTTGTAAAGATTGAATGATTTCTGCCCAGTGGGGTAGACCTAAAAGTTATACTTTTATTGCCCCGTAGGGCATCAACTACTTTTGTCTCTAATCTAGCAATTTTATTTCAGTGTTTTTTTTGTTTGTTTGTTTTGTTTATTTGTTTTTTCTAGTGACTACATACACAAGCTGCCTGATCCTTCCTTGACCAAGCTTTACCATCCAGTGTTTCCTTCCTTAACGAGATAATAAATCTCTGATGTGTGCTCACTGTATATTTGTAGGAAGGTCATATTTTTTAGCTTTCTGAAAATTATACTCTGACAGTAATTTGCCCAAGGATCATCAAGCTAGAAAGTAGGACTTCCTGGTTTGTCTGACTCTAGCATATATAGACTTAGCTTCCTCCAGCCCACAGGCACCAGGAATAGGACATAAAGCTTGGCCCTACTCTCAAACAGCATCAAGAAAGACAACTAACCATGACATGATTTAACTCAGTATGTGCTACATGTATAGGATTAATAAAGTGGTAAGCAGAGGAGGGATGATTCTGTTTCTCATTTTCAGGGCTGAGCAGTGAAAGAAAGACTCACAAGAGGTGACATTTATGGCAGCATTGAAGAATAAGCAGCTTTCTTCCTGATTCTCACATTGTATGTGAAGAATGATCCTCAAAAGTTGTTATAAAGAAAAAATAGTAACAAGGATGATGATAACAATATTAATGGGGGTGGTAATTATGGTTAACATTTTTATAGCTCTCATCTAACTGAGTCCTTACAAACACCCCATGTGGTAGAGTAATGTGGTGTCAAACCTTATCTGACTTCAGTGGGAGAGATGAGAATCACTATCAGCACAAAGCTGATTCCTACAAGGTGGAGGTCAGACATATCTTTGCTCTCCAGCTTCTTTATCATTTCTGATACCAGCCATCCTCCCCAAGGTACTCTCTACTTCTCTACTGAGTTTGATAATTCATTGCAATGGCCACACAGAACTCACAGACCATACTTACAGTTAAGACATATATTAAGTAAATAACAGGGTACAACTCAGGATTAGGATCAAGAAGCATGTAAGCAAAGTTTGGAAGACTCCTCCAAAGAGGAAAACATATCCCTCCCTTCTTGAGTGCAAGACAGTTCTCTTAGCTCCTCTTGGCTATGCAAGCAAGCAGACCCTTCTCCGCCCCTCTCAGCCAGGCAGGCCTCAGCCCCCTCAGGACAGACCTCTTCTTAGCTATGCATGCTCTCTGTCAGCCATGCAGGCCTCTCTGCCTTTGGCCTCCCTGCCATTGGTTTCTCCACAGCTAACTGACCCAGCTCGCAGCCAGTGTAGCAGCTTTGTTCAGCTGTCTCTTAGCGGCACTCCTAGCGGTAGGTTTCTGCCATCACCACTCACTCTGCCGCAGGGCCCTTTGCAGGCCTGTAGCCGCTGACTCTGTCACAAGGCCCCTTTTGGGCCTCCTTCTGTCTTCAGTGTTATAGCACTTGACCCATGTTACAGCTCTTTTAGGAGGTTCCTCACCTCCTCTTTTTCTGCTTCTTCTTTTTTCTTGCCTCTCTTGGCACTTCTACTTTCTCCAGCCTCTGTGAGGTTGGCTGCATGTATACATATAAGCAAACTCCTTGTCAATTTCAAGGCATGACCCTCCCGCAGGGCCCCAAACTGACTAATCCCCTTGGTAGACCATAGTAACTTCACTTGCTTAGTCTATAGTCACTTCATTTGCATAGTATACTGATCATTTCCTGCAAAGTGCATACCGATCACAGGGCAGGCTGCAGCCCAGGGCCAGACAAAAAGTGCCAAACCATCAAGTTGTTTACAGTTTACCCAGGAAAAGTCAATCAACCTGGACAAAAGTAACAAACCCTCTAGTGTAGAAAGCTAGGGCAAAAGTAACTCCTCAGGGCTTAGAGAGAAAATCTCTAAAGCTCTTCTTCCAAAGAATCAAGGAAAAAGCCACATAAAGGAAGTCATTTCACCACAGGTAGGTACTATGTTATCTCCATTTTCAGATAAGGAAACTGAGGCACAAAAGCTTATAAGGACTTGCCGTAGGCTACTCACTGGTGAGTGCAGAGCTTGGTGTTGAGCCAGATGCTGTGGCTCCAGGGTCCATGCTCCTCCTGCAAATTTATTGCCTCTGTTCCATGGTGTTCAGTATTGTCCATAGCTCTTGGCCTGAGGTAGGTACATCCAGTTTCTGACCTAGTCCCCTATCTTCGGGGAAGCTCCTTGGAAGCTCAAGTTGTGTAAATGACTTGTAAGCTGGGAAAGAGTAGAAGCAGGGAGATTCTGAGATAAAAATACTGCCAGTTAAAGCTGTGCATTTTTCCTTTTTTCCAGCTAGGCCGTGGCTGTCTTGCCTTTTAATCCTTGTTAGTTATCCATCTGCACCTAGTTCTGGTGCTAAGTGGGGAGAAGGATGAATGGCCTTTCTCGTGTCATTCTTCATGGGGAAAGATGATGCACATAGGGCTCTGTGTCACCAGTGCAAAATGACAGAGGGTATCTGTAAGACAGTGGTTGAGGGAAATGATGGGAGTTATCCTCACTCTAGACAGTCAATAATTTCATTCTTTAGGCTTTATGAAAATGATTTTGCTCCTGCTTCATCTGTTTGCTGCTCTCAGCCCATCACTCCGTGAAGCCCTCCTGGTATCTCTACCATTCCAACCCTGCAGAAAAGATGAAAAGAGGGCTGGGTCATCAATTCTTCAAGTGAATGGGATGATGAAATGAGCACTGTATTAGGAATCAAGAGACTAGAGGTGTATTCTAGCTCTTCCTCCAATGTGCTTTTTGACTTTGATTGAGGCCCCGGACCTCTGGGCCTTAGTTTCCTCATTTTTGCACTGAGCAGGTGGACCAAGATGTTCTGATTCTAGGAAGTATATTTGTGCAGTCAGTGACAGAGGAAAGTGTTACCTGTGAGGAGATTCCTACCCCATCATGAACATACACAGGCCAGGAGGAGGTGAATATGTGGCATGCAAGGAGCCATCAAAGCTCTTCTAAATTGGGACAGAGGTGGTGTTAGCCTCTATAAGCAGAAAGAGCATTCAGAAAACGGATGATGGGAAGGCCCAAGCTAGACTCCTGAGAGAAAAGAGTCCCCGCCAAGGTGTTATCTTCAAACGGTTCCAGTGAACAGGCACAGTAAATGAACAGTTGTTTTCATGATCTCCCATACTCCTTCCCAAAAAACAGTTACTGGGAAAAAGGTCTTAATCTAAGTTCTAATGCCTCTCTAAGGTCTTCTCTGATGCTCACTGCCTTCTCAATCCTCTTCATCCTTTCTAACCTGACATAGGTCTGGGAGCTCTGCTCAGAGAATCAGAAGATAGGAGTTTGTTCCAGGTCGTGCTAGTAATGATTTGGGTAGTTGAACAAAGGTGACTCTTTCTCTGGGCCTTAGTTTGCCTCTATATAAACTGAAGGTAGTATGAAGGATGGCTTATAGCTATGGAACACTTAAATGTCAAACATCATGTTTTTTGTGACACTTAATCCTTAAGTGATGCTTTCATCCATTTGACAGATGAGGAAACTGATACTCAAGTGATTTGCACATGGTCAAACTTCTAGTAATTACAGAGTCAGAATCCAAACCCAGGCAGTCTGACCACCCAGCCTGCACTTTCTCTCAGGGTGGCAACTCTGACATGGGTGCTACCTATCCCCATGTCATACCTCCACCCATGGCTGACATCACCCATCAGTCCCAGCACTCTTATTCTAATTGACTTTAAAAAGATTATAATTTATAAATCCCTCATTTTAATCCTGCAGAAGTCTATTCTCACCACAGAAACTAAAGTGATCCTTTAGAAGTAAGTCAGATCATGTCATTCTCCATGTCAAACCCTCTAATGGCTTCCCACATCACTCATATGAATATAAGTCCTTACTCTGGTTTTCAAGCAGTGCCCAGATAGTACAAAAGGTTAACATGCTCAGCAGCTAACTGAAACACTGGAGGTTTGAGTCTACTCAGAGGTGCCTTGGAAGAGAGCCCTGGTGATCTACTTCCAAAAAATCAGCCATTGAAAACCCTATGAAGCATAGCTCTACTCCAACACACATGAGGTTGCCATGAGTAGGAACTGACTCCACAGTTCCTGTGGAGGTGGTGGTGGTGGTGGTTTGTCTTCAAAGCCCTACATTGTCCGACCTATGTCTATTCTTCCAATTTCATTTCCTAGCTCTCTTCCCTTTGTTCATTCCACTCCATCCACTCTGGCCTGCTTGCTTTGCCAGAACACTAAACCCAGCCTGCACCTGCCTCAGGACCTTGGCACTTGTTGCTTCCTCTGCCTGAAAAGCTTTTCTCCCAGATATTCACCTGCCTCCTCCTTTGATTCAGATCCTTTCACATGACCTTTCCTCAAAGAAGCTGTCGCCAACTGCCTATCTAAAATGACACCCTTTTACCCTCCCATTGGCCTATTTTTACTGTTTTTTTAAATTAACATTTACCACTGACTGACATTAAAATATCTATTTGTTCATTTATCCATTTCTCCCTTCCCCTATAATAAAAACTCCATTAGGGAAAGGAGTTTTTGTTCATTGCTATATCATCAGTCCCTCCAATGGTGCTCTTTCTCTAAGAGGTATCCAATAAACATATTAAATTAATCATTACACCCTCTCCTTGTTGAATATAATAATTTTACCAGGTTTTCACGGCTGAAATTTGATTTACTCAACAATAAGGGTGATGGTGACAGGGGATTGAATTCAGGCAGCTGTTTCGGAAAGCAAGGCATATTTCATGTTGCTCTGAGCAAATGGTGGGAATGTTCCAGGTGAGACGTGAGACTGAGCTCTGACACACTGATGCCCTCAGGGCAGAGGCATAACTAAGGTATTGTAGGTAGGGTGTATGCCCTGGCCACGGCTTGAGCAAGGGCGCTAATGTGTAATTTCTATTGGCCATCGCAGTTTTCATCCCAGATGTGAGAAATCATTCAGCAATTTAAAACTAATTGTCATTGGTGCTATTTTCAGTAGATAGATCCCTGCCTCAGGGTGACCCATATGGCCTTTCAAAATGATGACTTTCTTCCTCCATTGATGGCTGCTATCTAGAGTTATCGTGTAGTTTATACTACATCATCAACACTCAACTACCAAATTGCCGAGAGAATGAGATCTTGATTAAATTGGCTAATTTGGCTAATAAAACATTACAACCTCAAACCCGTCTGCCTGTTAAAACTTTCAAAAACACCCAGTTGCAGCATCCTGTAAAATGAGTATACTGCATCATTCATGTTGGCCCCAGGCCCTCTTGTTTAAGATGAGGAAGGCTGATCTTAGGAATCCTCCAAAGCTGATCCATCTTGAATGACTAATAAGTATATGATTATTTCCCAGAAATAGATGTGGAACTGGAGAAAGTGAGAGAAGGTGGATTGTCAAAGGTACATTAAAATTAAATTAAATTCATTGTCATCTTGATTTCTTGAGTTTGCTGCCTTTTGCCCAAAGAACATGGAATGGGTTCTAATTAAGACTACTAGCTCATTCCCGTATAGCACAAATGATGACTAGATGAACTCATGAGAATTAGGTATATCAGTATCTCAAGAAGACTTCCCCTACTGAGCAGTCAGATTATTTTCTCTTCTCACAGTGCTTTATAGCACGACTAAAGAAGGTTTGTATCACGCTCACTATGCACACTGTATGCATAACCTTATCTGGAATAAACCCCTTGAGGAGAGAGAATTTATCCTACTCATGTCATCACTGGTCTTAGCACTAGGCCTGACACAAAGTAGACATTAGGTCAATATTTATTTATTGAATGAATACATGGGTAAAGGAGCTGAGTAACCAAACTCAACTACCATTCTATTTATATCTAATGAATGTTGTTCTTTCCTAAAATAGTACTTCCTACCTCCTAGGTGCTGGACCTTCAAAACACTCACCTATGAGGGAAAGCAGAGAAGATTATTCCCTTTTCAAGGACAGAGCAATGGAAGTTCATAACGGTTTCATGACTTCCCCAAATTCCCCAAGCTAAAGCAGACTGGAGCAGAGCCTGGCATACAAACCTGCTGGCTGCCCAACCCAGACCAGATTATGCCCTCTGGATCTTGAGCCCAGCCCTATGGACAGGGTATGGTTCTTGGCTGGGCAAGCAGACAGGAGTGCTGTGAGCACTATACTAGGAGCATTTATTACCACAACAGGATTGGTCCACAGCTCATTCCAGGAAGCAGGAGTCCCTTGCTGCAGTCTGTTGTCTCCTTCTTTTTCTTCCTTTATCTTCCTTACACCCCTAGAGTTTTCCAGAGTCTAGGAGCCTTTTGACATTAAGAAAAGGGATCTTATAAAACTGTGCACATTAATAATACCAAGTCTCAATTTGTTGAGCCCTAATAGAATGCCGGAACCCTCGTGGCTCAGTAGTTAAGAACTCAAGCTGCTAACCAAAAGGTCGGCAGTACTACTCTGTCCTATAGGGTCACGATGAGTCAGAATCAACTCGCTAGCAATGGGTTTGTTTGTTTTTTATTTTTGAATAGCTTGTCATAGGAGTCCCTGAGTGGTGCAAAAGTTAACATGCTCAGCTGTTACCCTAAAGATTGGAATTTTGAGTCCACCCAGAGGTGCCTCAGAAGAAAGTTCTGGTGATCTACTTCCAAAAAAATCAGTCATTAAAAACCTTATGAAGCAGAGGTCTACTCTGACAAACCTGGGGTCACCATAGGTCAAAATCATCTTTATGGCAACTGGTAATGGTTTGTCAAGGTGTACACAAAGGGCTCAGACTCTGGAATCAGACAGCCTGGTTCAAATTTGCCACATGGAATGAGAATGGTGATAGTCCCTGCCTCATAGGGTTGTAGTTGGGATTCAAGAAGGCAATGAATATAAAGACACATAAAACCGCACCTGGCACACTCCCCATGTCTCTCATTTCATACTCACAACCACCCTAAGAAATAAATTATAATGTTAAAAAATTTTTTCCCAGTCTGTAGGTTCTCATTTTACTCTTTTGGTGAAGTCTTTGAAGAGCATAGGTGTTTGATTTTAAGAAGATTCCAGTTATCTAGCTTATCTTCCGGAGTTTGTGTGCTGATGGTTATGGTTTGTATCCTGTTAATGCCGTGTATTAGGGCCTGTAGTGTTGGTCCTATTTTTTCTTCTATGAACTTTATAGTTTTTGGCTTTATATTTAGGTCTTTGATCCATTTTGAATTAGTTTTTGTATATGGTGTGAGGTATGGGTCCTGTTTCATTTCTTTGCAGATGGACCTCCAGTTTTGCCAGCACCATTTGTTAAAAAGACTGTTTTTTCCCCATCTGATGGGCTTTGGGCCCTTGTTGAAGATCAGGTAACCGCAGGTGGATGGATTTACATCTGGGTTCTCAATTCTGTTCCATTGGTCAATGTATCTGTTGTTGTAACAGTACCAGGCTGTTTTGACTATCGTAGCTGTATAGTAGGTTCTGAGGTCAGATAGTGTGAGTCCTCCTACTTTATTCTTCTTCTTCAATAGTGCTTTACTTATCTGGGGCTTCTTCCCTTTCCATATAAAGTTAATGATTAGTTTTTCCATCTCTTTAAAGAATGTTGTTTGTTGGTATTTGGATCAGGATTGCATTGTATTTGTAAATTGCTTTGGGTAGAATTGTCATTTCCACAATGTTAAGTCTACCTATCCATGAGCAGGGTATGTTTTTCCATTTATGTAGATCTCTGTTGGTTTCTTGCAGTAGTGTTCTCTATTTGTAAATTGTATAAATTTTCTTTGTGTAGGTCTTTTACATCCATGGTTAGATTTATTCCTAAGAATTTTATTTTTTTAGGGGCTATTATAAATGGTATTGTTTTCCTCATTTTCTTTTCATCTTTCTCTTTATTGGTGTCTAGGAATCCAACGGATTTTTGTATGTTTGTCTTGTATCCTGCTGTTCTGCTGAATCTTTCTCTTAGTTCCAGTAGTTTTCTCGTGGAGTCTTTAGGGTTTTCTATGTACTCTATCATATCATCTGCAAACAGGGACAGTTGAACTTCTTCATTACCAGTTTGGATGCCCTTTATTTCTTTTTCTTGCCTTATTGCTCTAGCTAGAACTTCCAGCACAATGTTAAATAGGAGTGGTGATAAAGGGCATGCTTGTCTTGTTCCTGTTACCAAGGGGAATGTTTTCAACCTCTCTCCATTAAGACTGAGCTTGGCTGTTGGTTTTGCATAGGTGCTCTTTATTATGTTGAGAAATTTCCCTTCTATACCTATTTTATTGAGAGTTTTTATCAGGAATGGGTGTTGGACTTTGTCGAATGCCTTTTCTGCATCAATTGAAATGATCTTGTGATTCTTTTCTTTCCTTTTATTTATGCGGTGGAGTACGTTGATTGATTTTCTAATGTTGAAACATCCTTGCATACCTGGTATGAATCCTACTTGGTCATGGTGTATTTTTTTTTTTGATATGATGCTGAATTCTATTGGCTAGAATTTTGTTGTGGATTTTTGCATCTATATTCAAGAGAGATATTGATCTGTAATTTTCTTTTTTTGGGGTGTTTTGCCTGGTTTTGGTATCAGGGTTATGCTGGCTTAGTAAAATGAACTTGGCAGTGTTGCCTCCTTTTCCATGTTCTGAAATAGTTTGAGTAGTGCTGGTGCAAGCTCTTCTCTGAATGTTTGGTAGAAATCTCCAGTGAAGCCATCTGGGCCAGGGTTTTTTCTTGTTGTTGTTGGGAGTTTTTTTTTTTAATTACCTTTTCGATCTCTTCTCTTGTTATGTGTCTGTTCAGATTTTCAACATTACTTTGTTGTAGTCTGGGTAGGTAGTGTGTTTCTAGAGATTTATCCATTCCCTCTAGGTTTTCAAATTTGTTGGAGTATATTTTTCATAATACTCTGTTATGATCCTTTTTATTTCAGTTGGGTCTGTTGTAATGTCCCCCATTTCATTTCTTATTTGGGTTATTTGTGTCCTCTCCTGTTTTTCT
>NW_004443947.1:29751059-29757035 GCF_000243295.1 Trichechus manatus latirostris | reverse complement strand
TGAGTATTAGAGATTTGAATTCCCTATCAGGTAGTTCTAGTGCCTTTTCTTCTACTGGAAAGTCATCTGGTGTTTTATTTTGGATGCCTACTGGAACCATTTTGTCCTGTTTTCATAAATGTTTTGATATTGTCTGCTATCTTTGGGGCATTCAGTAGTTATTTTTCTTATTTATTGATTGTAGATTTGTTTGTTTCATCCTGTTTTTTGTTTGTTTGTTTGATTTGGCTATGTCTGAGCAGACAGGCTGTGTGTTCTTTGTTGTTTGCTCGTCTGTGGGCACAATACTTTTTGCCTCCTTCTTCAATTGGCAGGGTCAGTCTCTCAGATATGGTACAGCAGAGCAGGTCTAGCTGAAGAGGAGTTACTGGGATAGGTTGTTTGTGGCAGTTACTATTGCCACCAGGGTGGGCTGGTAATCAGTGCAGGGCAGGTTCCGGTAGGCCATGTCTGTGCTGCTTGGTGGTGTGATGTTAAGCACACGGTGCAGGTAGGCAGGATGCAGAGGTGTGATTGTGATGTATGGAGCTAAGATGGGTATGGGAGAGAGGAGAGATAGGAGAGAGGAACAGGAGCCAAAAACACACAAACAAACACAAACGAGTGCTAGGGGAGCTTGCCATTGGAGTGGAGAGATGAGAGACTATGAAACGGAGAAAACCAAAAAGGAGAAGAATCAAAAAAAGAAAAGAAAAAAGTGAATAAATAAAAATTAGAAAGAAAAAAGAAAAGAAAAGCTCCCAGGGATCCCACTGGTGTGGCTACAAGGTATGGGGAAGTTGCTCCCAGTGCTGAAGTGCAGCCCAGCTAGAAGGTATAGCGGTGTCACTCAGCACCAGGTATTCAGGGGACAGGAAGAGAAGGAAGGTACAGAGAGACGAGAAACTGAATAATGAAGAAAGACAAAAAGGGAAAAAGGGGGGAAGAGAAAACAAAGTAAATAAAAAAGATAAAACAAGAAAACTCTCCAAAAAAACAGAAAAAAAAAACCCACAAAGAAAGAAATGCCCTCAGGGATCCCTCTACGCGTCTGCACAAACCGAGGGGGTAGATCCCAAGTGGCGCAGCACTGCCCAGCTAGGAAGAGCTCCGAATTTGAGAAAAGAAAAATAAAATAAACAAACAATTCAAAACAAACAAACAATTCAAAACAAACAAACAAACAAAAAAGCCCCAGGATCCCACCAGTGTGGCAGCATGGACCAGGAAGCAGTTTCACATTCAAGCAGAGTTTCACAGCCTTTCAGGAAGAAGCAAAGATGGCGCACGGAGCCAGGTATTTGAGCCAAAGGAGGGGGAGGTGGTGAGAGGTAAGGAAGAAATCAAAAGAAGTGGAAAAAAGCAACACCGGCAGCCAACAAATGGCACTCAGGGAGTCTGCCAGCACGAGCAGGTGGAATCTAAGCAGCCAGTACTTCCCAGCCAAGAGTTTGTGGCCAAGGGAAGCAGAGACGGCCGAGTGGGGGTGAAGAAGGGTGGGGTGTGGGAAAGCGTATATTGCTGTTTACCGGTT
This sequence comes from Trichechus manatus latirostris, assembly GCF_000243295.1. NCBI lineage: Eukaryota > Metazoa > Chordata > Mammalia > Sirenia > Trichechidae > Trichechus > Trichechus manatus. The sequence continues at coordinate 29,755,522 of NW_004443947.1, read as the reverse complement.
GTTCTGTCTCCTGCTGGAAGCTCTGTGAAGCTGCTTTCTCGTACCCCCTGTTCACTGGTCTCTGATATGAGTACAAGATGGTGGAACACTGCTACGTTAGCTGATAGGAGACCTCTGCATGTATCTCTCCTCGCGCTTTGTTCTCTGTCAGTTTCCTACTCCATTTGGTTCTTGGTTGAGTTGTTTATCTCTTCATTCGATGCTTAGGCTGTCAGGATTGCTATTTTCTCTGTTTGGCTTAGTTTTTTGGATCTTTGCTGTGGAGGGACAGCGTGGTGTTTCTGCCTAGAGCGCCATGTTGCCAGGAAGTCAGAAATAAATTGCAGTCATCCTGTTTTATAGATGAGGAAACTGAAGCTCAGAAACATTAAGCAGCTATTTCAACAGGGCTCTGGTGATTCCAAGAGTCCCTGGGTACTGCAAACCGTTAACATGCTTAACTACTAACTAAAAGGTTGGAGGTTTGAATCCACCCATAGGTGCCTTAGAAGAAAGGCCTGGCAATCTACTGCCAAAAAATCAGCCATTGAAAACCCTATGGAGGGGCGGGGCCAAGATAGTGGAGTAGTCAGACACTTCTGGTGGTCCTTCATACAACAAAAACCCGAAAAAACAAGTAAATAAATTATATATGACAATCTAGGAGCCCTGAACATCAAAGGCAAAGTTGAAGAATTGGACTGAGTGGCAGGGGAAGGGAGAGATGGTTCAGGAGTAGTGAGGAGTTGCCAGACCTGACCTGGCAGGAGCCAGAGCCCTTCAGCCCAGATCAGCCTGGGGTGCATGGTGAGGCAGGCAAGCAGTGGTGCTCGGGAGGCATTTTCCACATTGGGAGAGATCCAGCCGCAGAGAGTCTACGTGGCCATCCAGATACAGTGAGAAGCAGCCCTCGACTGGTGCAAGATAAATACTTGCATCTGGCTTACCACGTGGATGAAAAACACCCCCGTTAGGGAAAACCTCTCTGCCATTTGTCTCCCTGTTCCCTGCTCTGCACTGGGTCCAAGATGGCTTCAGCAACTTCTGAGTCCCTTGGCCGAAGTAAGACCTGTCACATGCCCTGGGCCATTCTCCTGACCTCAGAGAGGGAACAAATTAACAAAGAGAAGGAAAAAATGATCTGCCAGATACCCTAAGCCAGGAAATCATGGTAAGCATAGCTCCTTTGCCTAGGCACAGGCATATGGGATCCACGGACTTTGAGTGCCTTTCCCCCTGAAGAGATTTGTCGGGGCCCATTTCAACAGCTTAGGCCCTCATTACCACAGTACAACAGGGTATATAGCTGAAGTCTAACTTCAACTGTTTCAGCTGTGAAGTGGCAGTTTGTAACATTTGACACTGCTCTGCCCATTAAGCAGGGTCTTCACCTATCCACATCAGGGGCCTGAGGACTAGTGGCTTCACCCACACCACCTAGCCACCTGCAACAGGGGCCCAAGAACAAGAGATGCCCCCCAGTCCTCACACCAACAGCACTGGGTGCTCATAGTCCAGCTACAAAACCCACCCACCTACACACTCTAGGGAACGGGGCATGGTTTCCTCCTGGACACTAGGGGGCAGCCATTGGCCGCTCACATTGCTTAGTGTGTGTCCCCCGCTAAAGTCAGATACCTGTGCCTACACCAATCACCCATGCCTGTCTAGTACTGTAGGTGAGAGCCTGCACCCCACACTTGGTGGCTGACTACCTGGACACCTTAGCTGAATCCTTACAGGAGAAGTGGGCGGACTCCTGGGTTCACATACTTAGTGGCAGCTCTGGACACCTGGTAGCAGGATGTTGGAGCTTCAGGGGCACCAGAGACTAGGCTAGCTAACAAGAGCAGCCTATTTGGATATATCAAAACGAAACAAAACAAGAAGCTAAGATACGATAAGCAAACTTATTGATGGATCAGTGACAATAGTCAATATCAAATCACATAAACAGGTAATCCATGATGGCTTCAGCAAGCCCCCAAAATAAAGAATCTAGAAATTTTCCAGAGGAAGAAAATTTCCTGGAATTACTGGAAGCAGAATACAAAAGATTAATATACAGAACTCTTCAAGACATCGGGAAGGAAATTAAGCAAAACGCTGACCTCGAAATACAGGAACATAAAAAGATTAGAAAAGAGCATAATCACAAATTTAACAGGCTTCAAGAATCTATACAGAGACAACAATTAGAAATCCAGAAGATTAACAATAACATTTCAGAATTAGACAACTCAGCAGAAAGTCATAGGAACAGAATTGAGGCAATGGAAGTCAGAATTAATGAGATTGAAGATAAAGCACTTGACATCAACTTATTTGAGGAAAAACCAGATAAAATGATTTAAAAAAATGAAGAAACCCTGAGAATTATGTGGGATTCTATCAAGAGGAATAACCTACGAGTGATTAGAGTACCAGAACAGGGAGGATAACAGAACATACAGAGAGATTTGTTGGCAGAAAACTTCCCTGATATCATGAAAGATGAGAAGATATCTATCCAAGATCCTCATCGAATCCCACATAAAGTAGATCCCAAAAGAAAGTCACCGAGACACATTATACTCAAACTTGCCAAAATCAAACATAAAGAGAGAATTTAAGAGCAGCTAGGGAGAAACAAAAAGTCATCTACAAAGAAGAGTCAATAAGACTAAGCTCAGACTACTCAGCAGAACTCATGCAGGCAACAAGGCAATGAGATGACATATATAAAGCCTTGAAGGAAAAAAACTTCCAGCCAAGAATTATATATCCAGCAAAACTGTCTCTCAAATATGATGGTGAAATTAGGGCATTTCCAGATAAACAGAAGTTTAGGGAATTTGCAAAAACCAAACCAAAATTACAAGAAATACTAAAGAGAGTCCTGCAGTTAGAAAATCAGTAATATCAGATAACAACCGAAGACTAGAGCACAGGACAGAGCAACCAGATATCAACTCAGATAGGGAAGTCACAAAAATAAGTCAAAGCTAAAACTCTGAAAATAGGGAAACAGATATAGAGAAGTCAATACTTACAAGATGACAACATTAAAACAAAAAAGAGGGACTAAAAAATGTAGACATAGACTTTTCATATGGAGAGGAAGTCAAGGTGATATAAAGAAATAAAAGAATGGTTTACACTTAGAAAAATTTGGGTGAATATTAACGTAACCACGAAGGAAACTAACAATCCTACACGTCAAAATAAAAAACAAGAAAAATGTAGACTCAGCAAATACAAAATCAACAACAATGAAAAAGATGACCAGAAAATACATAAAAAAAAAGTCTCAGCACAGAAAATTAAGTGGAACAAAGAAACTGTCAACAACACAGAAAAAAGACATTGAAATGATAGCACTAAACTCATACGTATCAATAATCACACCAAATGTAAATGGACTAAACCCACCAATAAAAAGACAAAGAGTGGCAGATTGGATTAAAAAAAAAAAAAAAAAAAACCAAGATCCATCTATATACTGCCTACAAGACACACCTTAGATTTAAATACACAAACAAACTGAAACTCGAAGGATGGAAAAAAATATATCAAGCAAACAACACTCAAAAAAGAGCAGAAGTGGCAACCCTAATCTCTGACAAAATAGACTTTAAAGCAAAATCCTCCACAAAGGATAAGGAAGAACATTAAATAATGATTAAAGGGTCAATACATCAGGAGAACATAGCCATAATAAATATTTAGGCACCCAACAACAAGGCTCCAAAACACATAAAACAAACTCTAACAGCATTGAAAAGAGAGATAGACAGCTCAACAATAATAGTTGTAGTCTTCAACACACCACTTTCGGTGAAGGACAGAACACCCAGAAAGAAGCTCAACAAAGACATGGAAGATCTAAATGCTACCATCAACCAACTTGATCTTGTAGACATATACCGAACACTCCACACAACAGCAGCCGAGTATACATTCTTTTCCAATACACATAGAACATTCTCCAGAATAGATCACATATAAGACCATCAAGTAAACCTTAAAAAAATCCAAAGCATCGAAATATTGCAAAGCATCTTTTCTGACCATAAAGCCATAAAAGTAGAAATCAATAACAGAAAAAGCAAGGAAAGAAAAGCAAATACATGAAAAGTGAACAACAGCTTGCCCAAAAACTACTGGGTTATAGAAGAAATTAAGGATGGAATAAAGAAATTCATAGAATCAAAAGAGAATGAAACACCTCCTACCAGAAACTTTGGGACACAGCAAATGCAGTACTCAGAGGTCAGTTTATAGCAATAAATGCACACATCCAAAAAGAAGAAAAGGCCAAAATCCACATATTAACCCTATAACTGGAACAAGTACAGAGACGCAAAAGAAGCCTTCAGGTGCCGGTAGAAAGGAAATAATAAGAATTAGAGAAGAATTAAATGAAATAGAGAATAGAAAAACAATTGAAAGACTTAACAAGACCAAAAGTTGGTTCTTTGAAAAGATCAACAAAATTGATAGAA
>NW_004443947.1:29742439-29749986 GCF_000243295.1 Trichechus manatus latirostris | reverse complement strand
GAGATGTAAAAGACCTATACAATGAAAACTACAAGACACTACTGCAAGAAACCAAAAGAGACCTGCATAAGTGGAAAAATGTACCTTGCTCATGGATAGGAAGACTCAACATTGTGAATATGTCAGTTCTACCCAAAGCGATCTACAGATACAATGCAATCTCGATCCAGATTCCACCAGTATTTTTTAATTATATGGAGAAACAAATCACTAACTTCATACGGAAAGGAAAGAGACTCTGAATAAGTAAGGCATGACTCAAGAAGAAGAACAAGGTTGGAGGCCCCACACTACCTGATTTTAGAACCTATTATACTGCCATGGTAGTCAAAACAGCCTGGTACTAGTACAACAACAGATACATAGACCAATGGAACAGCATTAAGAATCCAGACATAAGTTCACCCAGCTAGGAGCAGCTGATATGTGACAAAGGCCGAAAGTCTGTTAACTGGGGAAAAGACAGTCTCTTTAACAAACGGTGCTGGCATAACTGGATATCCATCTGCAAAACAGTGAAACAAGACCCATATCTCACGCCAGGCACACAAACTAACTCAAAATGGATCAAAGACTTAAATATAAAATCGAAAATGATAAACATGATGGAAGAAAAAAATAGGGACAATGCTAGGAGCCCTAATACATGGCATAAACAGAATACGAACCATAAGTAACAATGCAAAAACACCAGAAGAGAAATAAGATAACTGGGAGGTCCTAAAAATTAGACACTTAAGCTCATCAAAAGACTTCACTAAAAGAGTCAAAAGACAACCTACATACTAGGAAAAAATTTTTGGCTATGACAAATCCGATCAGTGTCTAATCTCTAAAATCTATAAGATACTGCAAAACCTCAACAACAGAAAGACAAGTAACCCAATTAAAAAATGGGCAAAAGATATGAGCAGACACTTTGCCAAAGAAGACAGTCAGGCAGCTAACAGACACATGAAGAAATGCCCGCGATAATTAGCCATTAGAGAAGTGCAAATCAATACTACAATGAGATACCATCTCACCCCAACAACGCTAGTATTAATCAAAAAAACACAAAATAATAAATGCTAGAGAGGTTGTGGAGAGACTGAAACACTTATACACTGTTGGTGGGAATGCAAAATGGTACAACCACTTTGAGAATCGATTTGGCACTTTCTTAAAAAGCTAGAAATAGAAGTTACATATGATCCAACTCTCCTGCTCCTTGGAATATATCCTAGAGAAATAAGAGCCGTCACACGAATAGATACATGCACACCCATGTTCATTGCAGCACTGTTCACAATAGCAAAAAGATGAAAAAAACCTAGGTGCCCATCAATGGACGAATGGATAAATAAATTATTGTATAGTCACACAATAGAATACTAAGCAATGATAAAGAACAACGATGACTCCGTGAAACATCTTATAACATGAAGGAATCTGGAGGACATTATGCTGAGTGAATTTAGTCAGTCACAGAAGGACAAATATTGTATAAGACCACTATTACAAGTACTCAAGAAAAGGTTTAAACACAAAGACAATGTTCTTTGATGGTTATGAAGGTGGGGAAGGAGCATGAGGGTTATTCACTGACTAAATAGTAGAAAGAATTACCTTAGGTGAAGGGAAGGACAGCACACACTACAGTGGAAATCAGCACAACTGGACAAAACCAAAGCTAAGAAATTTCCTGAATACAATCAAACACTTTGAGGGACAGAGAAGCAGGGGCGGGATCTGGAGACCAAGCTTTCAGGGAACATCTAGGTCAATCGGCATAACAAAGTTTACTAAGAAAATGTTCTGCATCCTACTTTGGTGATTGGCATCTGGGGTCTTAAAAGCTAGCGAGCAGCCATCTAAGATGCATCAATTGGTTTCAAACCACCTGGAATAAAGCAGCACGAAGAACACCAAAGGCACAAGGAAAGTATTAGTCTAAGAGGCAGAAAGTACCACATAAACTAGAGTCTTCATCATCCTGAGACCAGAAGAACTAGATGGTGCCTGGCTACCCCCAATGACCACCCTGAGAGGGAACACAACAGAGTCCCTAATAGAGCAGGAGACAGGTGGGGTGCAGAACTCAGATTCTCTTAAAAAGACCAGACTTAGTGGTCTGAAACTGGAGGAACCCCAGAAAGCAGGGCCCCCAGACTCTCTGTCAACCCAGAACTAAAACCATTCCCACAGCCAGCTCTTCAGACAAAGATTAGTTGGGACTATGGGACATAAAATGATACTCGTGAAGACTGTGCTTCTTAGCTCAAGTACATACATGAGACTAAATGGGCAGCTTCTGTCCAGAGATGAAATGAGAAGGCAGAGAAGGTCAGGAGCTGGTTGAATGGACATGGGAAATCAGGGGTGGAAGGAGGAGTGTGCTGTCACAGTATAGGGAGAGCATTTAGGGTCACATAACAATGTATGTATAAATTTTTGTAAGAGAGACTAACTTGCATTGTAAACTTTTACTTAAACTACAACAATAAAAAAAAAAAAACTTTATGGAGCACAGTTCTACTCTGACACACATGGGATCTCCATAAGTAGGAGTGAACTCCACAGCAACTGGTTCTGCTAGTCTCTGGCAGAAGTAATATTAAATGCAGGGCTGTGTGATTCCAAACCCTGGTCTTTATCCAGGAAGCCAGCTATCCACACTGCTGAGCACCTGCAAATGCTGCTTCTCAAAGGGCAATGGACACTGGAGTAGGCCATGCTGAACCCAAATGAGTTAAATTCTCAAGATGAACTGTTAAGTGAAATGTCACCTGGGTGAAGCAGAATTTTTTAGGAGCATGGAGAGAATGTCCTCTGCCAGGCATAGGACAGCCTGCTGAGACTCCCTCCAAGCTTATCTGAGGCATTCCAGCATTGGTAACACCTGCTTCCCCCAGACCTTCATCACCTGACTCCTCTCACAGTTCTTTCCAATTAGATGACTAAAGTGCTTGTTCCATTACTGAGAATGGAAGTTTCAATGCAAAAATCTCAAAAGTAAAGACAATTTCCTGAGGTTGTTAACAGGTTCTTCTCAGGACCCAAGTCCCTGTTAGCCTGTAAAATGGCCCCTCTGATTATCCCTGATGGAACTCTCTACTCCCACAGTCCTCTGCCTCTCACTACCTCACAGAAAATATTCTTTTCTGGAGGGAGATTGGCAACTTCCTGTGGAAGCCCTGAGCAGCCTTGGTAGATGAGATGGTTAAGGAAGGGACTTTCTGGGGAAAGTGATGAAAAATCACACAGCGTGTCCACCAGGAGCCTTATAAAGTCAATGTACTCAATTATGTTCACATTAAAGTGAAATAAACTTGCCTTAACATACTGAAGCAGACAACTCCGTTCTTCTCAGTGGGGAAGGGAACATAAGTGAAATTGCAACCAGGAGTCAGCGATTGTTGGATTTTTGGCAGGAAATTTCTTCCTGATTTGTGCTCAGGAAGCAGAGATTTGAAGCCATAGATGGGGCAGCAGGCAAAGGGCCAGGTAAGCATCCTCACCCCTCAGTGCCTCCTCTCCACAGCCTCCCCCACTGAATATTGCACTCCTTCTTAAGGCCCTCCTCTGACCCATCCATTATGCCCCTTCCCAGCCTTATCTCCACACCCTTTCTCTTCAAGGTTCCAGCACAGTCTCTGGACCCTAAATCAATGTCATACTCTTGCCACTTCAGGCCCCCTCTCTGACCTCTCAATTACCACCTCTCCCTGAAATCTTATTTCACATACTCTTGCTTTAAGAAGCCTCTTCTCTCCTCCAAGCTAGAAGGGATCATTTTCTCATCCACTGGGCTCAGAAAAGCAATTTGTCTTAACTGTTCTTGGTATACTTGTTACAGTCTATCTTGTAGGTTAAGGGACTGCCCCAAGGTCATAAAGCAATTAGAGGTCATATCTCTTGACTTTCTGTCTTGTGGTCTTTGTACTGCATCAAACTTCCTCTCAAACCCTGGAAGGCAAATTCTGCAGCCAGAATAGAAGTGAAGGGAGGAGCACCAGTTTTCTTACATTAGTTGCCAAAGAGAAAGCAAAAAAGCAGCAGCCTTAGCCCCAGAAGCTTTGATTCAGCACAGACCACCAAGGGAGTCACTCAGAATGGCTTACTTGTTCACATGGTGAAGCCTCTGTGCCTACCTCTGACAGGAAAGATATCCTTTGACTCCTGCCCCCTGGGAACTGACTTGAGCACCCATCTAAGGGGATGCTTAAAAAGCATTGGAAATATAATGAGATGTAGAAAAAATTTATCTACCACCCTTCCTCCTATAGTCAGTAGGAGGAATTGGAAAGAACATTTTGATATAGGGCTTGGGGTTAAAGGTGCGATGATCATGCTTGGCCAACAAGAGATATTTCCTAAACTGCCTCGAGGAATATAGCTGTTTGATTTCCTGCCAGCCAATTCCTTATTTTTCCTCCCAAAAGGACTTCTGGTTTTTTCAGGTGTCAACTCTTCCCCCATTTGACTCAGGGGAAGGACACCCCTTCCCGAGCTCTAGAAGGGCACCCTGATAAGTCTGAACCAGGGGTCAGCAAGCTACGACCCAAAGACCAAATCTGACACACCGCTGTTGCCTGCAAGTTGAGAATGATTTTTACATTTTTAAAATGGTTGAAAAACAATTAAAAGAAGAATAATATTTCATGACATGTAAAAATTACATGAAATTTAAATTTTAATGTCTAAAAATAAAGTTTTTTTTAAACAAATTTATTGACATGTAATTCACATTCCATACAACTCATCTATTTAACGAATATATAATTCAGTGGATTTTAGTATATTTACAGAGTTGGGCAACCATCATTGCAATCAATTTTAGAATACTTTTATTACCCTCAAAAGAAACCCCATGTCATTTAGCTATCACCCCCAGCCTCCTCATTTCTCCAAGCCCTAGGCAACAAATAATCTACTTTCTGTCTCTATAAACTTGCCTATTTTGGATATTTTGTATTTATAAATGAAGTTTTATTGAAACACGTCATGCTCATTTGTTTATGCATTGCTTGTGGCTGCTTGTACTACAGTGGCAGACTTGAGTAGTTGTGACAGAGACTGCGTGGCCGCAAAGTCTAAAATCTTTGCTTTCTGACCCTTTACAGAAAAATTTGACAGATCCCTGGTCTAAGCTAAACAGACTTTTGCATTTCTTCGGCGTCTGTTACTGGGCCAGGGATGGCCCAATCAAACGAAAGGAAAGGACTATTTCATCTTTGTCTGAAATAGATTTCTCTTCCCAGCTCTTGCTGGGTGTGACTGAGTTGCTACTGGAAGCCATTTAGACACAAAGAGGGGACAGCCAGAGGACAACAATAATGATGACAGAGCAGAGAAAGAAAAAGAACCTGGGTGCTTGATGACATCAAATCAGCCAGTTCAGAACCCTGCCTACCCCTGAATTTCCTGTCATATGAAGTAATAAATGTCCTCATTGTTTAAGCCAATATGAGGTAGAGTGTCTGTTGTTGTTGTTAGGTGCCGTTGAGTCAGTTCCAACTCATAGTGACCATATGTACAACAGAGTGAAATACTGCCCTGTCCTGTGCTATGACCACAATCGCTGTTATGCTTGAGGCCATTGTTGCAGCCACTGTGTCAATCCACCTCTTTGAGGGTCTTCTTCTTTTAATCTGATCCTCTACTTTACCAACCATTTTGTCCTTCACCAGGTATTGATCCCTCCTGACAACATTTCCAAAGTTTGTAAGACATAGGCTTGCAATCCTTGCTTCTATGGAGCATTCTGGCTGTACTTCTTTCAAGACAGATTTGTCCATTCTTTTGGCAGTCCATGGTATATTCAATATTCATTGTCAACACCACAATTCAAAGGTGTCAATTCATCTTTGGTCTTCCTTATTCATTGTCCAGCTTTTGCATGCATATGATACGATTGAAAATACCATGGCTTGCACCAGGAGCACCTTAGTCTCCAAGGTGACATCTTTGCTTTTCAACACTTTAAAGGGTCTTTTGTAGCAGATTTGCCCAATGCAATGCATCTTTTGATTTCTTGAATGCCACTTCCATGGGGGTTGATTGTGGATCCAAGTAAAATGAAATCCTTGACAACGTCAGTATTTTCTCCATTTATCATGATGTTGCTTATTGGTCTAGTTGTGAGGACTTTTGTTTTCTTTATGTTGAGGTGTAATCCATACTGAAGGCTGTGGTCTTTAATCTTCATCAGTAAGTGCTTCAAGTCCTCTTCACTTTCAGCAAGCAAGATTGTGTCATCTGCATAACGCAGGTTATTAATGAGTCTTCCTCCAATCCTGATGCCTCACTCTTCTTCATACAGTCCAGCTTCTCGGATTATTTTCTCAGCATACAGATTGCATAGGTATGATGAAGCGGTACAACCCTGATGCACACCTTTCCTGACTTTCAACCACACATTATGCCCTTGTTCTGGCCAAACAACTGCCTCTTGATCTATGTACGGGTTCCTTACGAGCACAGTTAAGTGTTCTGGAATTCCTGTTCTTTGTAATGTTACCCATAATTTGTTATGATCCCAACAGTCGAATGTCTTTGCATAGTCAATAAAACACAAATAAACATCCTTCTAGTGCCACGATCAATCTGACATCAGCAATGATATCCCTGGTTCCATGTCCTCTTCTGAATCTGACCTCAATTTCTGGCAGTTCCCTGTTGATATGCTGCTGCAGCCGCTTTTGAATGATCTTCAGCAAAATTTTACTTGCATGTGATATTAATGATATTGTTTGATAATTTCCACACTCAGTTGGATCACCTTTCTTGAGAATAGACATAAACATGGACTTCTTCCAGTAGATTGGCCAGGTAGCTTTCTTTCAAATTTCTTGGAATAAACGAGTGAGCACTTTCAGCGCTGCATACATTTTTTGAAAAATCTCAGTTGATATTCCGTCTGTTGCTGGAGCCTTGTTTTTTCACCAATGCCTTCAGTGCAGCTTGGACTTCTTCCTTCAGTACCATCAGTTCCTGATCATATGCTACCTCTTGAAATGAATGAACTTTGAAAAGTTCTTTTTGGTATAATGACTCTGTGCATTCCTTCCATCTTCTTTTGTTGCTTCCTGCGTTGTTTAATATTTTCCCCATAGAATCCTTCACTATTGAACTTTTTCTTCAGTTCCTTAAGCTTGAGAAATACTGAGTGTGTTCTTCCGTTTTTGTTTTCTCTCCAGCTCTTTGCACATTTCATTATAATACTTTACTTTGTCTTCTCGAGACATGCTTTGAAATCTTCTATTCAGTTCTTTTACTTCATCATTTCTTGATTTTGCTTTAGCTACTCAACATTCAAGAGCCAGTTTCAGAGTGTCTTCTGACATCCATTTGGTCTTTTCTTTCTTTCCTGCCTTTTTATTTTTTATTGTTTTTTTTTTTTATTTTTTGTTCTTTTCCCATACAAAAATGTATACATACATTGTTACTTGCCCCTAATTACTCTCTCTATACTGTGACAGCACACTCCTCCTTTCCACCCCTGATTCCCCATGTCCATTCAACCAGCTCCTAACCCTCTCTGCCTTCTCATCTCACCTCCAGAC
>NW_004443947.1:29723269-29737021 GCF_000243295.1 Trichechus manatus latirostris | reverse complement strand
GTGAGCATCTTGGATAGATATCTTGTCATCTTTCATGATATCAGGGAAGTTTTCTGCCAACAAATCTTCAACAATTCTCTCTGTATTTTCTGTTATTCCCCCCTGTTCTGGTACTCCAGTCACTCATAGGTTATTCCTCTTGATAGAATCCCACATAATTCTTAGGGTTTCTTCATTTTTTTAATCCTTTTATCTGATTTTTCCTCAAATATGTTGTTGTCAAGTGCTTTATATTCAATCTCAGTAATTCTGATTTCCATCACCTCAATTCTGCTTTATGGCTTTCTATTGTGTTGTCTAATTCTGACATTTTATTGTTAATCTTCTGGATTTCTGATTGCTGTACCTGTATGGATTCTTGCAGCCCATTAAATTTGTCATTATGCTCTTCTCTAATCTTTTTAATTTCCCCTATTGTGTGTTCTGCATTTTGCTTAATTTCCTTCCTAACTTCTTGAAGACTTCTGTATATTAATCTTTTGTATCCTGTCTCCGGTAATTCCAAGAAATTTTCCTCCTCTGGAAAATTTCTGGATTCTTTATTTTGAGAGCTTGCTGAAGCCATCATGGATTGCCTCTTCATGTGATTTGATATTGACTGTTGTCTCGAAGCCATCAATAAGTTATTATATTTATTTATTTTATGTTTGGTTACTGTGTCCTAGTTTCTTGTTTTGTTTTGATATGCCCAAATAGGCTGCTCGTATGAGCTAGTTTGATTATTGGCACCTTTGAAGCTCTAATGTCCTGTCACCAGGTGGTTATATCTATTTCTAGGTATGTGAGCTCAGGAGTCCAACTGTATGGATTCAGCTCAGGTGCCCAGGTAAATAGCCACCAAGTGTGTGGTGTAGGCTGTCACTTACAGTACTAGACAAGCATGGGTGATTGATGTAGGCACAAGCATCTGGCTGCAGCAGGGGGACACATTCTGAGCAAGGCAGGGGACTGACAGCTGCCCCTGAGTATCCAGGATGAAGGCTTGTCCCTGTTCCCTAGAGCACATAGGTGGGTGGGTTTTGCAGCTGGACTATGAGCACCTAATGCTGTTGGCTGTAAGAACTGGGGGCACCTCTTATTCATGGGTCCCTACTGCAGGTGGCTAGTGGATAGAGTCACCAGTCCTTAGGCCCCTGATGTGGATAGGTGAAGACCCTGCTTAATGGGCAGAACAGTGTCAAATGTCTAGAACCTACCAGTTCACAGCTGAAACAATTGAAGTTAGAGTTCCAGTATATACCCTATTTTACTGCAGTAAGGAGGGCCTACGCTGTTGAGATGGGCCCACACAAGTGTATGCAGGTGGAAAGGCCCTCAGAGTCCGTGGATTCCTTATGCCTCTGCCTAGGCAAAAGATCTGTGCCTACCCTGGGTTCCTGGCTTAGGGGAGCCGACTGTTTATTTTTTCCCGTTTGTTAATTTGTTCACTCTCCAAGGCCGGGAGATGGCTCCGAGCATGTGATGGATCCTACTTCTGGCCCAAGGGACTCAACAATTGCTGAAGCCAGCCCAGGAGCCAGTGCAGAGCAGGGAGCGGGGAGGTATATGGGAGAGAGGTTTTTCCCTAAGGGGGGTGTTTTTGATCCACGCGGTAAGCTGTATGCAAGTACTTATCTTTTGCCCATGAGGGCTGCTTCTCACTGGTTCTGGGTGGCCACATAGACTCTCTGGCACTGGTCTCCCCACTGTAGAAAATGCACCTCCTGAACACCGCCACTTGCCTGCGTCACTGCTCACCCACAAGGTGATCAGGCCTGAAGGTCTCAGGCTCTCGCCGGGTAAGTCTGGCAACTCCTTGTTGCTTCTGAACCGTTTCTCCCTTCCCCTGCCACTCAGTCCAGTTCCTCAACTCTGCCTTTGATGTTCAAGGCTCCCAGATTGCCATATATAATCAAATCACTTGTTTTTTGTCTCCTTGTTGTAAGAAGGTCCACCGGAAGTGTCTGACTACTCCACCATCTTGTCCCTGCCTCTGCAGGAGTCTGTGCATCTGTCCATAGGAATGCGGTCGGTGGGGGGGTGTGTTGCAGAAGCCAGGAAGCCTAGGCTATTTGGGGCGGGATGGAAGAGAGGGAGGGTGAGTGGCCAAGGGAAGTGGGACCAAAGGCGAGTGGAGCAGGGAAGGGGACTGGCAGGTGGCAAATGGCTGGTGGAGGCACGGGCAGGGGCGCCCGCCTTATTTCCTGCCTTTTTAATGATCTTTTGCTTTCTTCACATATGATGTCCTTGATGTCATTCCCCAACTCTTCTGGTCTTTGGTCATCAGTGTTCAATGCCTCAAATCTATTCTTGAGATGGTCTCTAAATTCAGGTGGGATATAGCCAAGGTCATACTTTGACTGTTGTGGACTTGTTCTAATTTTCTTCAGTTTCAACTTGAACTTGCATAGGAGCAATTGAAGATCTGTTCAGCAGTCAGCCCTGGCCTTGTTCTGACTGATGATATTGAGATTTTCTGTCGTCTCTTTCCACAGATGTAGTCGATTTGATTTCCTGTATATTCCATCTGGTGAGGTCCGTGTGTATAGTCACCATTTATTGGTGAAGAAAGGTATTTGCAATGAAGAAATTGTTGGTCTTGCAAAATTCTATCATGAGATCTCCGCCATCATTTCTATCGCCAAGGTCATATTTTCCAACTACCAATCCTTCTTCTTTGTTTCCAATTTTTGTATTCCAATCACCAGTAATTATCAATGCATCTTGATTGCATGCAATTTCAGAGTGCAGAAGCTGGTAAAAGTCTTCAATTTCTTCATCTTTTTCCTTAGTGGTTGGTGCGTAAATTTGAATAACTGTCATATTATCTGGTCTTCCTTGTAGACGTATGAATATTATCCTGTCTCTGACAGTGTTGTACTTCAGGATAGATTTTGAAGTGTTCTTCTTGACAATGAATGCCAATGCCATTCCTCTTCAAGATGTCTTTCCCAGCATAATAGACCATATGATTTTCTGATTCAAAATGGCCAATACAATCCATTTCAGTTCACTAATGCCTAGGATATCAATGTTTATGCATAGCATTTCATTTTGGATGATTTCCAGTTTTCTTAGATTCCTACTTCGTACATTCCATGTTCTGATTATTAATGGATGTTTGCAGCTGTTTTTTTCTCATTTTGAGTCGTGCCACATCAGCTAATGAAGTTTCCAAAAGCTTGACTCTATCCATGTCATTAATGTCAACTCTACTTTGAGGAGGCAGCTCTTCCCTAGTTGTCTTTTGAGTGTCTTCCAACTTGAGGGGCACTATATCAGACAATGTTCCACGGCTATTCATAAGGTTTTCACTGACTGATTCTTTTCAGAAGTAGACTGCCAGGTAATTCTTCCAAGTCTGGCTTAGTCTGGAAGCTCAGCTGAAACCTGTCCACATTGGTGACCCTGCTAGTATCTGAATATCAGTGGCATAGCTTCCAGCATCACAGCAATACGCAAGCCCCCACAGTATGACAAACTGACAGACATGTGGGACAGAGTGTCTGTTACCTGCAGGCAAAAACATCCTACCAGATACATCTTCCTAAAGAGGGTAGGTTTTGCACTGTTGAGTAACCTATGCTGGTTCGGGCCAGAGGAAAGTTTCCCAAGACAAGAGAAGGGGGACTAAGCACCTACATTGCCAGATATCTTCTTTACTCTTCTCCTTCCCCCATTCAATGCTCTGTCTCTCTAAGTAACTTAAATATTGGACATTATCACATACTGGCCTGTCTACATGTCTCTGATTTTTCATGTGGCCTGCCCAATTTTGAGATATGGCCCTTGATTTCATCTATAAATAAATAAAATATATAAAAATTGAATTGTTCTGTTTGGAGTAGGAGTATTATGTTGCGGGGGTGAGGTTACAAGGTCTGACCTACATGCGTCACTTTTTTTCTGGTGCTTGAGGGTATTCCATGGAGCATTGTTGTCTGGTTAATAGAGCAGATAATCGAAGTTGTAAACATATACTCTTTCTTTCTCTTTTTTTTCTTTCCTTTCTCCTCTCTTTCTTGCTTTCTCCAGTCCTTTCTTTCCCCCTTTCCTACTTTCTTTCTTTCCTTCCTTCCTTCTTTCTTTCTGTAGTGGGCACACATTAAAGTAATAAGAGATTTTGTTTTAAATTAGGCCTGCTATGGTGGTAGTATTTCAGGTATTTCTTTCTTCTTTATGCTTTTCCAAATTGTTACCCTTTGTGATCATTAAGGTTGTGTGTCAACTTGGCTGGGCCATGATTCTCAGTGGTTTTGCAGTTATGATGTAGTTTGGCAGTCATATGATGATGTGATCACTTTCATGATGAGATTTGATATAATGTGATCACCTCCACGATGGGATCTGCTGTGAGTAGCCAATCAGATGAAAGGGAATTTCCTTGGGGGTGTGGCCTGCATTGAATATAAGTGGAGTTTCCGGCAACACTGTGGACTTTTGGCTCACTCTGTATCCTGCAGCTGGCTCCTATTCATCTGACCTCTGTTTCTTGGGACTTGAGCTAGCAGCTTACCTGCCGTCTTGCCTGCCAATCTTTGGATTCATCTGTCTTTGCAGCCTATAAGCCAGAGCCCTGCTGTCTGATTTGTCAACCTTGAGTTCATCAGCCTCTGTGGCTATGTGAATCAGGAGAAGCCTCCAGCCTGACCCATGGATTTAAGACATTCCAGCCGCTACAACCACGAGAGCCATTTCTTTGATATAAATCTCTCTATATAGATATTTATGCACTTTACTGGTTTTGCTTGTCTAGAGAACCCAACCTAATACACTATTTTTATAATGAACATGTACACTGTTTAAAATAAAAATTTAGCTAATTTCATATATTTTTAAAATTTGTCTTGTTAATATTTTCCTCAAGTTGTCCAGAAGCCTCAGTTGTCCACCAGTGTGGTCGATCACTGTCGAGATGAGAAATCATCTCATGTTCTTGCAAAGACATTTGCAACAATTGATGTCAAGGAAGAACAAAGCAGTAGGATTTAAGAACCTGAAGTTGAAGCCCTGACCTTATTATGTGGTATTGGACTGGTCAGTTCCCTTCTATGGGTCTTTCTACTCCTCTTTGGTGACTCATTCCCTGGGTTCATTTCTTTTTCAAGCATTTCCTGATGTCACTAAGTTCTTCCAAAGCTGAATTAAATCATCTGCTTCTATATTTTTAAGGTGCCCTGGTACATCCCTCCATTAAAGCTCTTATCTGGCTGAATCTGAAAGTTCTTTTACTGAACTCCTCAACTAAATAATAAGTACTTTGTAGGAAAGTACTGTTTCTCTTCATCTCAGTTTCCCTGAGCTTGAGATAGCCTCCTCACTTGATAAGTGTTTTTTAAATGAATGAATAACTGGTTTTCATTATTCCAATCTCTAGAAAAATGTGATTGGACCAAAAGAGTCTCTTCCATCTCCAAAATTTAATTATTCTTCTCTGATTGCTCCATAATATGTAATAGAAGTGTTTGTGGAAACTGCAGTATATCAGTTAGGAATTATCTTTGACTGATAGCAACAGATACTCAAAGTGACAATGTCTTACATAAAACGTAAGTTCATTTTTCTCTTATGTAAAAGACATATAGAGATGAGCACCAAGTCATTAGGGACCCGGGATCCCTCTTCTCTCTATTCAACCACCTTTATGAACAGCTGTTGTCCTATATGTTGTCTCATAGTCCTTGATGACTGCGGAAGCTCCAGCCATTAAGTGAATGTTCTAAGCACCTGAAAAGAGGGAGCAACAACGAGAAAAGGGCATAGCTCCCAAGTGAGTCAACCTCCTTTCAAGTTTCACCCACTGGCTCCCACATCTAACTCATATCTGTGAGGGAGGCTGCAAACATAGACTTCTATCTGGGCACATTGCCACATCTAACAATATAGGAGTCTCTTGTTAAGGAGAAAGGGAGAACAGATACTGGGTGGGTAAATGGAAGTCTCCTACCACCCCTGATCTGTGACCCTTGACGTCAGTGTGTCGCAGTAAATCGGGATCAACTTTTAGAAGCAGACACATTTTGAATTTTGGTTCTTACATCATCAGCTGTGTGACTTTGTGCAAGTGAAGTAACCACTCAGGGCATCAAGTTATATATTTATACAAGTGGTGGCTGATTCAATAGAATCTGACCGTATATGGGGCTAAGTGCTAATCAGCGTGTTAGGTGAAGATCTTGAACTGTTAAAGTTACCCTTAAAAATCTGTTAATTTAGTCATAAAGAATTGGCATTTTCTTACCTGCTTTTTTCTCATGCTGAACAGAAACATATGTTTTTTCACCTAGAGTTCCAGTGCATCAAGATGTTCCCACCTTAGGAGGACCGTGGGCTGATACCCTCTCTGGGAGCAGCACATGGACTTCTTCCAGCTCACACTGAGTTCTGGCCATGCAAAGAGTGAATTAAAGAATAACTTTGAAAAGGCAACTATTTAAATTCCCTAGTTTCTCCCTGTCTCTCAATCTTTCACATAGAGTTCAACTTACTAAGTGAAATCCCCATATATAACCCCAATGAACTTATTTTGGACTTCTAGTTTTAAGTCTGATAAAGTACTCCAACGTATGTAGAACACTGCCCAGCACAGGTGGATGTTATTGAGCAACTTTCTTGACTAGATCTCTCTCTGTTTCTGTAAATCTGCATTATCCCTTGGTTGTCAGTCTCCTCAAAGTTGTTTGCTGGTATTTGTCCTTTGATAAGGGCTTCATGCCTCCCGAGTGGTGAAACTTCAGACACATCATCAGGCAATGGAAGAGAGACTATTTTTAGGGGAAGAGCATGCTCATCACCACACACAAAATCAATCTGCTTGCTTCTATAGAAAGCTTGGACTTTAAGAGAGCTTGAGATTCTGGGTAGTTTTTCATTCCAGTTGCTTTTACATTTCTAAGAGACTATTGAACTGATTCCACTGTGACATTTCATAATCACAGCGTCTAGAGCCAAAAAAAAAAAAAAAATACTGTAGTAGAGAAGCTGGAGAAGCAACAAGTTTCTGCATAAATCATCAAGGAGTTTTGATGGTGCTGGCCAGCTTCCATGTACTGCCCATTCTGAGTCCATGTACAGTGATGAGAACGCAAAGGACCAGAAGACAAAAGCCCCAGTGAGCTTTTATGTACTGAGCAATAATAGCAAATTATTTATGCCTTTGAATCATCTTAAAATTGTATCTTTTTCTTCCCTTTATTTTTTTTCTAAACCTGGGAGAGCTTTTATTTATAGAACTTTACCCTTTTCATTTCTACCTTAGAGTAGAAAGAAAAAAGAAATGAGGAAGAAAACCTAAATTTAAACAGGATCACTTTTCATTCCCTATGATGGTTAAGGGTGTGTGTTACCTTGGCTGGGCTGTGATTCTCAGTGGTTTGGCAGTTATGATGTAGTTTGGCAGCTATGTAATGATGTAATCACCTCCATGATGAGATATGATATAATGTAATCACTGCCGTGGTGAGATCTGCTATGAGCAGCCAATCAGTTGAAAGGGTGTTTTCTTGGGAGAGTGGCTGGCATCAGTATGCGTGCACTTTCTGGCAAAGCTCACTGGCTTGTGCTTGCTCTGAATCCTGCTTCTGCCCTCCAGTTCTTGGGACTTGAACTAGCAGCTTATCTATCATTCTTGGGATTTGTTAGCCTCCGAAGCCTGTGAGCCAGTGGCTTGCCATCTTACCTGCTGATCTTGGGATTCATCATCCTCTGCAGCCTGTGAACCAGAGGTTTGCTGTCTGACCTGCCAATCTTAGATTCACCAAGCCCTACAGCTATGCGAGTCAGGAGAATCCTCCAGCCTGGCCCACAGACTTAGAGCTTTCCAGCCTCTACAACCACATGAGCTATTTCCTTGATATAAATCTCTCTCTCTGTATGTATATGTGTATATGTGTGTGTGTGTGTGTGTGTGTGTGTGTGTGTGTGTGTATACTTTACTGGTTTTGTCTCTCTATAGAACCCAACCTAAGACATTACCCAAACACACTAAAAAATGGTTTGAACCATTTTTTCCAGGCAATGACATGAGAAGAGGATAGAGCAATGCCTTAAACCCATCCTGAGTTCTCAGATTCTGATCCTGGCTCTGCCAAAACCTGGCAATAACCTTGGGTAAAAGAAGAACAAATCTCTCTATATATATCTGTGCATAAAATAAGTGGTTTTGAATAACCTCTGTTACCAAAATTGTGTTCCATGATAGGATATTGTATTCTATTCCATAGTTAAATAATGTTGGGAAAACCTGTGTATTCTACCCCCCTGTTGTAGGGTCACGTTCCCATTATCACATTGCAGGCTCTGAGAATATCAGCAATGGTTTGAAATAAAACGGAATGTTTCTCAAAGTTATTTGACCTAATATTTGTTACTCTCCAGTTCTTATCTTAACCTCTTGCAGGACCAAGTTTCTTGTGGAACACGGTTTGACAAACCCTAGGTTAAAATGGTAATTAAAGATCCTGTGGTTCTCAAGTATTGGCATTTTATGACCTTGTAACACCTCATTAAGTAGCACATCAAGTCAGTTACCATGCTGTGATAACTGATGTTCATAATGATGACCTGCACATTTTTAAGATCCTGAAGGCTAGTCTGAGCCAACAAAGAAATTTACGATCTGCGTGGTTTAAGACTGAGTGCCTTTTATATCTGGACCTTTTAAAGATTAGTAGCCAAAGTATGATTGTGTATGTGTGTGTTTGTGTAATTTTTGTGCATACTACCCAAGGTAAAAGTTTTAAACTGTATATATTCATGATTGCATATGCACATGTCCATGGCCTAGGTCTAAATAACACTCTGCTGATGGGAAAAATGGGCTAGTTACCAAAATCCTTCTAGTTCGTTTCCATATAGGGTTCTGATTAAAGGCATTGTGTTATATGAAAACTGCATAGACTTGATAATCAGACAGAGACACAAGTAGGATGCTCAGGTTTGTGCCTCCTGAACCTCAATTTTTTTGTCTGTAAAATGGAAACAATAGTGCCTACCTCTTAGGGTGTAAATCAAATAACAAACATAAAGCATCTGGCACATAGGAGGAGTTCAGTAAATGGTTGACCCTTGAACTCTCTACAATATATCTCTTCCAGGTCAGGGCCTGTATCTTCTGACCCCTGTATTCTGCACAGCACCTAGGATACAGTGGGTCCCTCTGGCAGGAGTTAACTGCTTTATGAATTAATTAGTGAATCATGACACTTGAATTTTGAAATAAGCTATCTCTTTGTTCTTGTCATATCCCCTCCTGCTAAAGCCCATTAGCAGAAGAACTGGAATATTCTTCTCCCCCCTCCCATCTCCACCTTTCCTAATTAGCTTCCTACAAATTCCATATTGTCATTTCCTGAGTAGGCCTTCTTTGACCATTCCGACTAGTTCAAATCCCTTTGACAGCATTAGGTATTTTCCTCTGGAGCATGAACCATAGTGACATCTCTCTGTTTCTTTTTAATTTGTGATTATTTGATTAACATCTATTCTCCAACAAGTCTGTAAGCTATATGAGGGCAGACACCATGCCTGCTTTTGACTACCAGTTTACTTCCAGTGCTTAGCACAGTGTTCAGCACATAGAACATGCTGAGTAAGTATATGAATGAATAAACAAATGACCTCTTTCCGCTTACTAAAAGCTCACTCCTTGTGGATTTTTTATTGAGGCTGAGCATCATAATTATGCCACAGCCTGCATTTTACCTGTTCCCTAGCCCTTCATGGGAACATAACTAAGTGACAACTGAAAGGTAACATCCTAGGGGCTTTTGGACAGGCTATTTACATCTGGCCCTCACCAGGATAAAAGGGAAGGGAAAGCAGGGGAGGCTAGGTCCACAGCAGTCTCTATGACATGGTCCGTTTCTTGCAGCTGGCTATATGTAGCTGTTTACTTGACTTGGTTCACCCTGACATCTCAATTTCCCGGTTTTTTGTCTGGCTCTTGATCCACCAAATTTGAAGAGTTCATTTCCTTTGGGTTCATATTTGCACGAGCTCTGGCCCTCCTACCTTGCTCCATCCTGTAACATTTGTGACCAGAGTGCCTGGCTTCTGACCTCATCACTCTGCTGATGCCCCACATCTCCTCTGTGCTGTATTCCCCACTCTTGGCTCCATTCCCAGTCCACACAATCTGCTGCCACCCACGGCACAGAGCGATGGAATGACTTGCTCAGCAATATTTGCCTTTGGAAACATAGCCCACAGGCAAGTTATGCCTGAATTGAAATATCCAAACTGTATTTCTCTGCTGTGGGGTTTGAGGAACTGTGTTCTTTGGGGTTTTTCCAAACCCAAGTCATGGTGAGCTCAGCAAATTCTCTGGTTTTATCAGAGACTGTGGATGGTCTTGGATTTATTCTTTAGATATTGCCCAGCTGAACTTGGCTGACTGTCTTATGTCCTGGTACCCTCCTCTAAACCAGACCTCTAAACCAGGGCAGGGAGATCTTGGGAAGAGAGAATGCTAAATAAAGACCAGTGGTGATATTTACTTAAAACAGATGGTGATAGCACTCTAAGCTTTCTTTCCCTGAGCATTACTCCAGGAGAATTTTCTGGGTCTGATACAGCTGAAGAAAGATGAATTCAGCCACATTCCCTCTGTGGGCCTGTCTACAAAGAGTGTGTTAAAAACTCATTATTCATTTTTAAAAATAGAGACCTTTGTGACGAATTCCACTGCTATGTTCGTAGTGTGTGCAACAGCAGTGTATTGGAGAGAAACCAGACTAGGTGTTTGGAGATTTGCATTCTACTTCCAGTTTGGAATCCTCTGGTCTCATTTTCCTCCTAGGGTTAGCTGTCTCTAGGTTCAGTGTTTTGTTTTTTTTTATGTTACTAGGTGTCTAATACCATACCTGGCTAAAAATAGCATGGATCACAACAAAAGCTAACATTTATTTAGGGCTTATGTGTGTCAGATATTCTTCCAAGCATTTTGAGGTATTCAACTATTTATTGCACAAATGAATAAGTATAGAACAGTTAAATGAATTCAGGTTCATTTGGGGAACTTTATTTTATATATTCCCTTTCCCATATATTGCTAGTTTAGAGTCATGGATTGAATTGTATGCCCCCAAAATATGTGTCAACTTGGCTAGGCCATGCTTCCCAGTATTGTGTGGTTGTCCTCTATTTTGTAATCTGATGTAATTATCCTCCATTTTGCAATGTGTTGTAAATCCTAACCTCTATATGTTAATGAGGCAGGATCAGTGTGGGGTGTATCTTGAGTCACAGCCTTATAAGAGGTTATGACTCAAGTCACACCCTTACTTAAATCCCACCTTTACTCAAGTCATACCCTTGCTTGAGTCATACTTTTTATCTTACAAGAGATAAAAGGAGAGAAAAGTGAGAAAAGAGGGGAGGGACCACACTACCGCCAAGAAAGGAGGACCAGGAGTGGAGCGCTTCCTTTGGACCAGGGTTGCCACAGTGAGAACCTCCTAGACCCAGGGGAAGATGGATGCCAAGATACCTGGAGATCTACAAGAAACACCGGACTCACAGAAGTTGAAAGGAAACAAGGACCTTCTCACAGAGCTGACAGAGAGAAAAAACCTTCTCCTAGAGCTGACACTCTGAATTCGGACTTCTGGCCTCCTAAACTGTGAGAGAATAAATTTCACTTTGTTAAAACCATCCACTTATGGTATTTCTATTGTAGCAGCACTAGATGACAAAGGTAGATAAGCAGTCCTGTTAATTAAGTAGGCCTGTTTCAGATACTGTCACTGCTACTTAGTAATACAATTATATGCTTGGGTCCTTGACATCACTAGATAATAGAATCCATGTTCTCTTTCATCTTTGTCTTCCTAGCACCCGGCACATTTCTAACAGGTAAAAGGTGCTCAATAAATGTATGACTGACGAATCGTTCAAACCCACTAAAATGTAAGCTTCATGAAGGCAGCATCTCTGTCTCCTGTGTTCTTCTATACTTCCCTGTGTTTAGAATCTTGCCTGGCAAGTGGTAAATGCTCAACAGCTATATGAACATATGAATGAATGAATGGACAAATGAACAAACTAATGAACAAACAGTAAAGAATCTACTGACAGGTCAAGAATTATGCTAAAGCAAAGATGAGAAGATAAGGGGGCAGGGAAACTAGACTATTAGAAATGGAACAACCTGAGCACAATTAAAGAGCACATTGACACATTGTGAAAAATGTAACTAATGTCACTGAACAATTTGTGTAGAACTTATCAAATAGGAACCTAATTTTCTGTGTAAACTTTGAAAAAACAATGTAATAGTATTTTAAAAAATACATTAGAAGGATGAAATGCATGTACATTAAGTTGTTACTGTGTGCTGTCAAGTCAGTTCTGACTCATAGTGACCCTATAGTGACTGTAAAGGACAGAGTAAAACTGCCCCATAGGGTTTCCAAGGCTGTAATCTTTACAGAAGCAGACGGCCACATCTTTATCCTGTGGAGTGGCTGATGGGTTTGAATCACCGACTTTCAGTTAGCAGCCTAACACTTAACCACTGTGCCACCTTTGTAAATTAAATACTATTTTAAAACTAAAAAAAGAGAAAAAGAGAGAGAGAAAACAAAAGAAAGAAAAATTCCACTGACAGAGAGAGAGGCCAAGATGGCTGAGTAGTCAGAAGCTTCTGGTGGACACTCTTACAACAAAGACTGAAAAAACAAGTGAAACGACTATATATAGCAATCTGGGAGCCCTGAACATCAAAGGCAGAGTTGAGGAACTGGACTGAGTGGCAGGGGAAGGGAGAGACGGTTCAGAAACAGCGAGGAGTTGCCAGACCTGACCTGGTGAGAGCCTGAGCCCTAGAGGCCTGATCAGCTCATGGGTGAGCAGTGAGGCAGGCAAGTAGTGGTGTTCCAGAGGTGTGTTTTCCACACCAGGAGAGAACCAGTGCCAGAGAGTCTACATAGCCATCCAGAACCAGTGAGAAGCAGCCCTCCAGCCAGTGAAAGATAAGCAATTGCATACGGCCTAAAGCACGGATCAAAAACACCCCCCTTAGGGAAAACCTCTCTCCCATTTACCTCCCTGCTCCCTGCTCTGTGCTGGGTCCCAGACCAGCTTCAGCAATTGCTGAGACCCCTGGGCTAGAAGTAGGATTTGTCACATACCCGGAGCCATTCTCCCTGCCTTGGAGAGTGAACAAATTAACAAATGGGAAAAAATAAACTGCCGGCTCCCCTAAGCCAGTAACCCTTGGTAGGCACAGCTCCTTTGCCTAGACATAAGCATAAGGAATCCATGGACTTTGAGTGTCTTTCCCCTGCATAGACTTGTGTGGGTCCATCTCAATAGCATAGGCCCTCATTACCTCAGTACAACAGAGTATATACAAGAAGTCTAACTTCAACAGTTTCAGCTGTGAAGTGGTAGGTTCTTGACATTTGATGCTGCTCTGGCCATTAAGCAGGGTCTTCACCTACCCACGTCTGGGGCCTGAGGACTGGAGACTCAAACCACACCACGTAGCCACCTACAGCAGGGGCCCATGAATAAGAGATGCCCGCTAGTCCTTACAGCCAACAGCATTAGGTGCTCATACTCTGGCTGCAAAACACACCCAACAAAGTGCTGTAGGGAAAAGGGACACACCTTCCTCCTGGACACTTGGAGGCAGCCGTCAGCCCCCTGCCTTGCTCAGAATGTTTCCCCCTGCTGCAGCCAGAAGCCTGTGCCTAAACCAATCATCCATGCCTGTCTAGGACTGTAAGTGAGAGCCTACACCACACACTTGGTGGCTATCTACCTGGGCAC
>NW_004443947.1:29649688-29709569 GCF_000243295.1 Trichechus manatus latirostris | reverse complement strand
ATTAAAAAAAAAATTAATTAATTAAAAAAAAAAAATACTTAGGAATAAATCTAACCAGAGACGTAAAAGATCTATACAATGAAAACTAGAAGGCACTACTGCAAGAAACCAAAAGACACCTGCATCTTAAATGGAAAAACATACCCTACTCATGGATAGGTAGACTCAACATTGTGAAAATGTCAATTCTACCCAAAGCGATCTACAAATACAATGCAATCTCCATCCAAATTCCACCAGCAGTTTTTAATGAGATGGAGAAACATATCACCAACTTCATAAGGAAAGGGAAGAGGCCCCGATTAAGCATTATTCAAGAAGAAGAACAAAGTGGGATGCCTCACACTACGTGATTTTTGAACCTATTATACTGCCATGGTAGTCAAAACAGCCCGGTACTTGTACAACAATGGATCCATAGGACAATGCAACAGAATTGACAATCCAGAGATAAATTCATCCACCTATGAGCAGCTGATATTTGACAAAGGCCAAAAGTCCATTAATTAGGGAAAAGACAGTCCCTTTAACAAATGGTGTTGGCATAACTGGATATCCATCTGCAAAAAATTGAAACAAGACCCATACCTCACACCATGCACACAAACTAACTCAAAATGGATCAAAGACCTATAAAATCGAAAATGATAAAGTTTATGGAAAAAAAAATACGGACAATGCTAGGAGCCCTAACACATGGCATAAACACAATATGAACCTGAAGTAACAATGCACAAGCACCAGAAGAGAGACTAGATAAATGGGAGCTCCTAAAAATCAAACACTTATGCTCATCAAGAGACTTCACCAAAAGAGTCAAAAGACAACTTACAGAATGAGAAAAAAAATTTGGCTACAACAAATCCAATCAGCTTCTAATCTCTAAAATCTACAAGATACGGCAAAAGCTCAACATCAAAAAGAGAGACAACTCAATTAAAAAATGGGCAAAGGATATGAACAGGCACTTCATCAAAGAAAACATTCAGGCAGCTAACAGACACATGAAGAAATGCTCATGATCATTAGCCATTACAGAAATGCAGATCAAAACTACAGTGAGGTATCATCTCTCCCGAACAAGGCTAGCATTAATCCAAAAAACACAAAATAATAAATTCTGGAGAGATTGTGGAGAGACTGGAACAGTTACACACTGTTGGTGGGAATGTGAAATGGTACAACCTCTTTGGAAATCAATTTGGCTCTTCCTTAAAAGCTAGAAATAGAAGTACCATATGATCCAGCTATCCCTCTCCTTGGAACTTATCCTAGAGAAACAAGAGCCATCACACGAATAGATATATGCACACCCATGTTCATTGCAGCACTGTTCACAATAGCAAAAAGATGGAAACAACCTAGGTGCCCATCAACAGACGAACGCATAAACAAATTATGGTATATCCACACAATGGAACACTATGCAACGATACAGTCCAACAATGAAGCTGTGAAACATCTTATAACATGGAGGAATCTGGAGGTCATTATGCTGAGTGAATTTAGTCAGTTACAGAAAGATAAATATTATATAAGACCACTATTGTAAGAACTCAAGAAAAGGTTTAAACACAGAAGAAAACATTCTTTGAGGTTACAAGGGTAGGGAGCGAGGGTGAGGGTTATTTACTAACTAGATAATAGATAAGAATTATCTTTGGTGAAGGGAAGGACAGCACACACTACAGGGGAAGTCAGCACAAGTGGACTAAACCAAAGCTAAGAAGTTTCCTGAATACAACTGAACACTTTGAGGGACAGAGTAGCAGGGGTAGGGGTCTGGGGACTATGCTTTTAGGGGACATCTAGGTCAACTGGCATAACAAAGCTTCTTAAGAAAATGTTCTGCATCCTACATTGGTGAGTGGCATCTGGAGTCTTCAAAGCTTGCAAGCGGCCATCGGAGATGCATCAATTGGTCCCAACCACATGGAGTAAAGGAGAATGAAGAACACCAAAGACACAAGGAAAGTATTAGCCCAAGAGACAGAAACGGCCACATAAACCAAAGACTTCATCAGTCTGAGACCAGAAGAACTAGATGATGCCTGGCTACCACCAATGACCGCCCTGACAGGGAACACAACAGAGAGTCCCGGATGGAGCAGGAGAAATGTGGGGTGCAGAACTCAAATTCTAGTAAAAAGACCAGACTTAATGGTCTGACTGAGACTGGAGGGACCCCAGAAATCATGGCCACTGGATTCTCTATCAGTCTAGAACTAAAACAATTCCGAGGCCAACTCTTCAGACAGGGATCGGACTGGTCTGTGGGACATAAAATGATACTCATGAGGAGTGGGCCTCTTAGCTCAAGTAGATACAAGAGACTAAATGGGGAGCTTCTGTCCAGAGGTGAGATGGGAAAGCAGAGAGGGTTAGGAGCTGGTTGAATGGACATGGGGAATCAGGGGTGGAAAGGAGGAGTGTGCTGTCACAGTATGGGGAGAGCAATTAGAGTCACATAACAATGTATGTATAAATTTTTGTATGGGAAAAAAAAAGAATCCACTGACAAACTCAAGTTTGCTTTGTTTTGGGGGATACACACCTGTTTGGGAACCTATGGAGCAAGGGCCAAACGTGAGGCAAGGTAGGTTGTGGATTTTAACAACACCAGGTGGGCACCAGATGCAGGCAGGGGCTCTCACAGGCATTGTGCGATGCAGCAGTTTGTGTTTTAGTTGGATGATTCGTTCATCCTAGTTAAGTACAGAGACGATAAAGGAGATTTGGGTCTCAAGCTGCTGCAAGGAATAAAAATTGATATTCCTTCTTCTTGAATAGGCAAGTCTCAGTCAAAGTTTTGATTCCTTTGACTATTAGGAAGCCCATGATCAGTCACTGCAGGCGAGGCCCACTTTCATGTGTATCTGGTGGGTTTGCAAGGGAATCTGGGAAGGCAGCTGCGTCGAAGATGGTATCTCTGCTAGCCATTTTGAATTGTGGCGATTGCTACCACGCTGAGCTCCTCCTGTCCTTGGCCCCCTCTTCTTAATCTGCATCCTTTTATCTTTCTCATTTCATGTTTGTTTTCTGCTCTGCCTGGTTTTGAGATTGGGAATTAAAAACAAGTATCAAGTCATATTTTAGACCCGCACACCCCAATCTTCTCCACCTGTCATTGACTTTCCAGATAGGAATCCTACTGAGAGAATTCAGGGGAGAGGATTTTCTGGGTTCAGACAGCTGATTGATCCATAGATATCAGGGGTTTCTGATTACATTCTGGGCTATTTGAGCCTTTGGTTATGTAACAGGAGGGAAAAAAATAACAAAAATAGAAATTCCTAAAGCCAAGTTGCATATTATGACTTTAGATTGTTCATTCTGTTAAGTTTTATCAATTGTGTTTTGATTGTGGTATCACCTTGAAATGAAGAAAGGTAACAAGATGTGTGGGGTAGTAGAAAGAGCCTTAAGTGAGGAGTTAGTAGACAGGTTCTGATCTCAGCCACTATATTCCCAGTGACCTTGATAAAGTGACCTCAGTTAGCTCCTTAAAATGGACAATAATGTATCACACTTTCTGTATTGAGATTTGGCCATTCATGGCCAATTAACTATAGCAGGAAAGGGATACAGCTTAGAACTGAGAAACTCCTGACTACTGTCTCCACCTCCTTTATGTCCCAGTATAAATGCTTCTTCCTTAGAAGATGAAAATAATAAGAATAATGATAACAGTGGCAGCTGTTTCTGGCATCTGAGAATGTTCTTTGTGCCAGGTGTTGTACTTAGCGCTTTATAAGCATCATATCATTTAATCCTTAAAACGGAGCATGAGGTAAGAACTTTTCTTAACCTGCAAAGAATCAATAAAATTAAAAAAAAAAAAAAAATCAACAAAGAGATGCAGTTTGTCCTGGGCAGAGCTGGAGAAAAATGTAGAACAAAATTCTAACTCCCCAAAAAAGACCAGACTTACTGGCCTAGCAGAGACTGGAGAAACCCCAAGAGTATGGCCCCTAGACACCCTTTTAGCTCAGTAATGAAGTCATTCCTGAGGTTCACCCTTCAGCCAAAGATTAGACAGCCCCATAAAACAGAACGAGACTAATGGGGCACAACAGCCCATGGACAAGGACTAGAAGGCAGGAGGGGACAGGAAAGCTGGTAATAGGGAGCCCAAGGTCGAGCAGGGAGAGTGTTGACATGTCGTGGGGTTGTTAACCAATATCATAAAACAATATGTGTACTAGTTGTTTAATGAAAAATTATTTGTTCTGTAAACCTTCATCTAAAGTACAGTAAAAAGAAATTAAAAAAAAAAAAAAAGAGAGAGATGGGATTTGAGAGAGGTTAAAAAACTGACTCCCCAAACTAGGTCAGATTCCCTTGTTAGAACCTGTACTCTCTCTTCATATCTGTTATCACAACTGGTGATTACATGTTTTCACGAGTTTGTTTAATGCCTGCCTTCTTGCATTAGATTATAAGCTCCATTAGGGCATGGACTGTAACTAGTTTGCTCACTGTTGCTTCTATAGTATAATGCCTGGCACATAGCGCTCAAAAAAAAAAACAGTAACACTCACTGAATGAGTCAGATGGATTTACTCACTAATACAGCAGCTGGGAAGGAGCCCTGATGGTGCAGTGGTTAAAGCGCTCAGCTGCTAACTGAAAGGTTGGTCGTTCGACACCAGCAGTCGCTCCGTGGGAGAAAGATGTGGCAGTCTGCTTCCGTAAAGATAACAGCCTTGAAAATCCTACGGGGCAATTCTACTGTATCGTTACTGGGCTGCTGTGAGTTGGTGTCGACTCAACTGCAGTAGGTTTGGTTTAGGTTTTTTTTTTTTTTTTTGCATCAGCAGCTGGGAAGACAGGTCCATTTGCAGGAGTTGGGTATCTGAGGTCATGGGGACAGATATCAGATCCTATTCCAGGCCATCAGTCAGCCCTGGGGGCTTAGTTTTGGGTGGAGGTGTGTTATGAATTGAATTGTGTCCCCCTCAAAATATGTGTTAGAATCCTAACCCCTATTCCTGTAGATGGAATGAAATCTAATGTAATGTAGTCAATCAATCAGTTGTGGTCATAGCAGAGTAGGGTGGATCCTAAACCTAATTACTTCTGAGTTATAGATAGAGCAGCATAAACACAGAGATGCAAGCAGACACGGGTGTATGACAGATGCTATCAGACAATGAAGGAGGCAGATAAATCTCTGAGCCCAGGAACTCCAAGGACTGCCAGCTACTAGAAGCTGAAATAGACAAAGAAGGACCTCCTCCTAGATTCACACCCTGAATTTGGACTTCTAGTTCAGGCGATTTCTGTTCTTAAAGCCACCGACTTACGGTATTTCTGTTAGAGCAGGATAAGGACACTAAGACAAGGGCTATCCCAGAAGTAATAAGAAACAGGTAAGCCTCTGAGGGGTGGACGCACATCATCCAAGAGATGACAGGCAAGTGACGGGGTCCCAGTTCCAGGGCTGTAGTCCAGAGGATAAGATTTCAGTTCCTAGAAAGTAGAACGGTATAGTAGAAAAAGCACGCAATTTGGAGCCAGAAAAAAAGCTAGATTTGAACCTTAGCTTGGTGACTCACAGCTGTGTGGCCATGTGTTTCTCAGTTAGAACACTTTTTTAATATTTTGAAAATCACCTGAAGATGGGAATAAAACTCCTCTTGTAAAGTTGCTGAGACACTTGATAACTACCCTTTATTGGCCACTTAGTATAAGCTAGATGCATGTTAACACCCTGCATGCATTAGCTTATTTACACATCACAATTATTCTATGACACCTGTACTACCATTGCCATTTTACAGAGGAGGAAACTGGAAATCAAATAGCCCAAGCTATGGGGAAAGGCAGGCAACAGGGGACTGAACTGGGTGGTGTGGGTCATGGAGATCCAGAAAAGAGATGGCATTCCCTATTTTCACCTTTGCCAATAGATCTCATCATGATGTGCTCGGTAAGGATGGGGCTTCACGGTCCTTCTCCACCCTGTGCTCCAACTCTACCATCAATGGGAGTTGCAAAATGAAATGTAGTGACTTTCCCAATCGTAGATGAGTCTTAGGTTTGCTTCTGATATTCTGCTGTTATAATACGATTGTTAAATTTAACTTCTCTTCTTTGTGATGGTTTAAAGAAATTTAAAGCATAGTGATGGAAATAATAGGAAGCTTCTGGTGGCCAGAGCCTATTTAAGGCAGTTACAACGCTGGCAGAGCTTATCACTGGCAGTTGTAGACTTTGTTGCATTTCTTCCCTTGGGGGCACCCCTTGTCTTCCCCAGGCGTATGGGGTCCACCTACCTCTTCTCTTCCATCAAAGCCTGTTTTCAGAAATGAATCTTGCCCTTTTAGGCTGGGGCATGGAGTCATTGGGAGGTGCAAACAATTAATGTGCTTAGCTACTAACTGAAAAGTTGGAGGTTTGAATCCACCCAGAGGCTCCTCAGAAGAAAGGCCTGGTGATCAGCTTCCAAAAAATCAGCCACTGAAAATCCTGTGGAGCACAGTTCTATTCCAACACACATGGTGTCACCACGAAGTTAACTCTACAGCAAATGGTTTTATAAGTGACTGAGAACAACAAAATGTGACTCACTCATAGGAATGTTAATTGTGTAAGGGATCAAAGGTTTGAAACAAAAGGAATAATTGTGAGCATCAAATGGAACATTAAGAATATTTCTTTAAATTAGGAGTGGGGAATGTGATGAAACCCTCAATTCCCTCTAAAATTACATACCTTGGTGATTAAGCATTTAACCCATGTACAAGGCTGGCCCTGTCCCAGGATAGCTCTGCATTCTCAACTTAATTCTAAGTCCTGTACTTCTTGGCTGTAGACTTCTGATTTACACAGCTGAAGGGCTGAAACTAAACAGCAAAAACAACAACAGAACAACAAAATTTTCCATCCATTTGGACAAAAGGGATCTGACTTTCATAGCACATAATTTAGTACCACTAATTTGAAATGCATGATCTGAGAGATGATTTCATCAAGCAACTATATTTTTGTCTCTTCCTGTCCCTTTAATCGACTCAACAGCAACAGGGTTTTTTTTTTTTTTTTTTTTTTGGTCCCTTTAAACATATTCAGGCCATAGCTCCTCCCTGCCCTTGGCACTCTCATGGTGTTTCTGATGTAATGTACACAGTCTCAATCCAGAGAGTGAAATATCTAGTTGTAATAGTCAAAATTTCAAAGGAAAATTTTTCCATACCCAATTTGCAGTTGGGAAGCTGCAAATGGTGGACTGGGCATGAATCACAGATAGTTTCTAACCTCTTTCCCCACCTTGTGCTCAACCCTTCCTCCATCTTGCTAACCAAGATGTCTGACCTCTTTGGGAATGAGGGTGTGGGGTGGAGTGGAATGGGGAAGTTCTGACTTGACTGATACCATCCTGAGTAGACATTGTACTCCCTGGGCTTAGGAGATGTTTACAGCTGACTCTCTTCTTTGTGAGGGTTTCTCAGATAGCTTTTGTTAGTGGATATCTGGCATCTATAGTTCCCTTGAAGATGCTTAATGCGTCTTGCACAGTCTCTCAGAATCAGGCTGTACACCTCCAGCTTCTTTTGACTAAGACCCTTTCACCTCTTTAGGAGGCGCTCTTGGAAATGCCTAAGGTGACCCCATTGCAGCACTCTACCCCACATGGCCCACAGCTGATCCACCAGAATTGCTCAGGGATCCTTTGCCTTGAGAAATTCACTTTGGAAGCAGTGTCTGATCCTCAACTCTGAAACCTTTCTTTTCCTCTGCCATTAAAGGAGCCAGCCAGCCTGTTTTTATCCTTCGAATTTCTCAAGAATGGTAAGACTACTGCAATATCTCCTATCCACATTATCACACCCCTTGACCTCCTGAAGACAGAGAAGCCTTCTGAGTAGTCTCCTTAAAATCCCTCTACCTAAGCTTCTGGCGAGGGGCAGGCTGCTACCCATGTCTCCCCCTCAGCAGGATGGCTCACAGCACATTAACATTTCTCTCCAAATAGCCCCTCTCACTCAGGCTGAGATGGCTGGTTGACTTGGAGTAGGAAACAATTTAACTGCCATCTCATTTTTATATTTATTTTCCTCATGCCTCAACCAAAATTGAGATAGGAAATTTGAATGTCCTGCTAAATCTCTTATCTTTCCTATTTAACCCTCAGGATCAGTTTTCAGTATTGTTGCTTCATTTTGATTTGTCTTTGGAAGTACATCTAAACTTGATTTTTGTAAAAAACAAAACAACCAGTTGCCATTGAATCAATAACAACTCATGGCGTACCCATGTGTGTCAGGGTAGAACTGTGCTCCGTGAAGTTTTCAATGTCTAATATTTCTGAAGTAGGCTGCCAGGACTTTCCTCCAAGGTGCCTCTAGGTGGACCAGAACCACTAACTTCTTGGTTAGCAGTCAAGAGCTCAAGCATTTGCATCTCCCAGGGAACATTTTAATATCTATATCTCATTTAATCTCTTCTTTTATGTGATCCTGAGAATTCTTTTTTTTTTTTTAATTTATTTTTATTTTATTGTACTTCAGGTAAGAATTCTTTGAGGTAAGCCTTTTTATTTGATAAGGACTCATATTTAGAGAGTGGTGGATTTAGGGGTAGAATGCAGGCTGCTTCATCCTCAGTGTCCAGCTGCTTTCCACTTATATTAATGATAAAAATCAAATTAATGAACACTTATTGCATATAGATGCTGTTTTTAAACATAGCACATATATTAACCCAACAACTTATACAGTAAAACCTGTGAAAGCTGAAACCTGTTTAAGGTAAAAACCTGTCAGAGAAGAAAAATTCTAACCATTTCCACTAATAGTGATAGAAAAGTGGTAATACCACACCCTGTCAAAGGCAAAACACTTGGGAAACCTGGAAAAACAAGGCAGTCCTGTCGAGTTCCGGCTCTCACAGGTTTCACTGTACATAGATAAAATCATTATTCCAGTTTTACAGATGAGGAAACCGGCACACAGAAAGGTTAAATAACTTGCACAAGATCCAATAGTAAGTGGCAGAGCAATTGGGTTCAGAGCACAAATCCTTAACCCTTAGGAAAAGAGATTTTTATTTATTTATTTATTTATTTATGGTCTTCTCATTGTACTCTTCACCACTCAGAGTGCTTTGACAGTCAGTATATAATTTGGTATCTCCATATGATAAGGAAGGAGTGGGCCTACCTTCTTTCTTGACAGATGAAGAAGTACAAGACATTGAGGTCGAGCAGAGGAGTGGCGTGAGGTCCCCTTGCTATTGATGGACAGAGTCCGAATGTGAACTTGGATCTCTCAAAGCCTACCGTGTTCTCCTCACTATAGTAGGTGGACCCATGTGACCTTCTGGAGCTGGTACTCCTGGAAGGGAAAAAATTACCACAGGAGACCTTTCCAATTATCTGGACAGTACCTTTCAATTTGATTTACACAGCCTTGAGGGGCACATGAGGGACATGGAATAAGAGGGCATGGAACTAGAGGGGGCCCCCTGTTCTACCTTTAACTAGAGAGATTTAATGTTTATGTTTTATATATCAGTTTCCATTTAAGACTTTGTTTGAATAAAGGGATGTACTGCATTTATTTATGTAAACTACCAATGCAACCCTGTCTTCCGATTTTACAGCTGGGAAAACTGAGGTCCAGAGGAAAATCACTGAAGTCTCACAGTGAGTTAACGCAGAGCTGAGGGCCGGCAAATTTCACCCTAGTCCCTGCTGGTCCTCCTGTGTAATACACCAAGAAGTCAGGCTGGGAGCTGACATATAGGTGGTGTGACTTGTACTAATACCCTGGCAGTAAAACAAAGTGATTATGTTTCAATTAATGACACATACATATGTATGCCAGCAAGAAACACCCTGCCATGCATATGCATATATTATTAATTATGCAACATGCTTTCTTCCATTTATATTTTCATAGCTTTTTATAGCAACAATTACTTCACTAAATTGAAGATAAATGTAAGGGATGACATAAACAGACTTTAGTGCCGGTAGGTAATCAAGTGCTAAGTGGCATGGGGCTGTCTGTGTGTCAATGAAACACTTTTTTCAACCTTGTCTTTGACATCTGACATATCCGCTGTCCTTAATGTCGGCTATGATGCCTGAGTCTGCTATGGTGTCAGGGCCTCAAAAGCACTGGTGAACTGATGTTCTGCCCTGCCATCTGCATGTGTGGCAGCATGAGACTCAGAGTTTGGGGAACTGAATTGTGTCTACACCTTAGCTCCAGCTGGCTGTGTGACTCCGGGTATTTAATTACTTCTCTAGTTGAAGTTTTTCTTTATCTCAACCATGAAGAAGGTTGGCAAAGGAGTTAAAGAAGAAACAGAAATGTTGGAAAGGTTGGATGAGAGTCAAGAAAGGGTAATTTCATAGATATGAGAATCTGAACCGTAAGAACAACAGTGACTGGCCCACTTCTCCATACACCTTTCTTTAGATCCTACCCTGGTTGTCTCTAGCCATACTGCACTTCTTTCTGTTCCCTGCCAAACCAAAGCTGTTGCCATCGAGTCAATTCCAACTCATAAAGACTCTATAGGACAGAGAAGAACTGTTCCATAGGGTTTCCAAGGAGCAGCTGGTGGATTCGAACTGCCGACCCTTTTGTTAGCAGTCATAGCTCTTAACCACTGTACCACCAGGGCTCCTCTGTTCCCTAAGTATGCCACATTTTCTCCTTTCTCTGGGCCTTCTCACTCTCTGTTTCCTCTGCCTGGAACCTTCATCCCCACCCCTACGCGTGCTATTGGCTTACGCCTGTTAGTTCTTTAGATCTCTTTTAAGCCCCTAATGCAACTGCATGGTACAAGCAATTTGCAATCAGCTGCTAACCTAAAAGTTGGAAGTTCAAACCCACCAAGCAATGCAAGAAATGCCTCGTAAACTGCTTCTGTAAAGATTACAGCCAACAAAACCCTATGGAACATTTCTACTCTTTAACGCATAGGGTCTTCATAAGTTGGGGGCCAACTTGACGGCAGCTAACAGCAATAAATCCCTAAGTTATACCTCCCTGGTATATACCTCCATCACTGCTCCTCCTTTCATCATGACCCATAAGAAGCTTTATTGTAATTATTTATTCAATATCTGCCTTTCTTGTTAGAGTGAAACCTCCATGATGGCAGGAACCATGTCTGTCCAGTTCATGGCTGAATCCCCAGGGATGAAGTGCTCAAATATTTACTGAAGGATTGATTTATAAAAAGAACACAGAGTGGATGATTCTATTTATATAGAATAGTTTTAAAATGCAAATTATAGTGACAGAAAGCAGGTCAGTGGTTGCCAGGGGACAGGGCAGCAGGGAATGAGCAGGGGTGGGAAGAGACATGGATAGACTCCAAAGAGACACCAGGAAAGATTTAGGAGTGATGGATATGTTCATTGCTTTGATTGTGGTGATGCTTTAACAGGTGTGTACATATATTAAAAGTTATCATATTTTACACTTTAAATATTTGCAGTTTATTATATGTCAATTATAACTCAATAAAGCTGTAAAAACAATGAATGGTAAAACAAATAAAAATACTATTACAAGAATAAAAGGAAGATTGACTAAGACTTTGAATGTTACAGAGAACTCCAAAAAGTCAGAGTGAAAAATGTCCATTAGATTTCAATGTTTTGAGGGTTCTTGGGGACCCTAGCTCAATTAGCCAGGGTGGAAACCTAACCGTGTGAATGGGCTTTCCAGTTGGCTATTTTTCTGCCTAATCATTTCCATGGGACAGGGCATCCTTTCCCCAGCCCTAGTGGCTCCCTATACCCGTCTATTTATAGGATAAGGACATTCTAGTTGTAAGGAATAGAAATATCCTTGCACTTTCTTAGGCAAAAAGAGGAAAAATACTGTGAGGATGCAGGAGTGTCTAAGAAATTCAGGTCCAAGAGTGTCACTCCTATGCCTCGGGAAAGGGCTGGAATGAAGAGTTGGAATACTGGCAGAACCCACGCAGGGCTCAGCTGCCAGTCCTCGATCTTCTGGGCACCTCCGCTGCATCCTCTCTCTGGGAATCACATATAGGGACTCCTCAGGTGACCCAAAAGGAGTAAGGATTCCCCATGGTACCTAGGTTGGCAAAGTACAGATTTAGCCACCAGTAGAGGTGAATTAGTCATCTTTAAGTGGCAATTCTAAAGTTCTGGAAGAGAGAATGTGATTGTTCAGTTGAGATTTGAGGTCCATCCCTGCCCGTTCAAACTGACTGGTGAGGAGAGTCTCTTACATGATACATAGTGGCTTGGGACTCACTTCTTGCCCAGGGGAAAACGGGGGGACATTTCATAGAGAAAGAGAGAGGTTGTTGTTTTAGACAGTGTGATCATTAATGCTGTGCGTCAACTTGGCTGGGCCATGATTCTCAGTGGTTTGGCAGTTTTGACGTAGTTTGGCAGTCGTATGATGATGTGATCACTTCCATGGTGAGATTTGATACAATGTGATCACCTCCATGATGGAATCTGCTATGAGTAGACAATCAGTTGAAACGGAGTTTCCTTGGGGGTGTGGCCTGCATCCAATATAGGGGGACTCTCTAGGGAGGCTTGAGAGCTTTTGATCGCATTGGATCCTGCATCTGGCTCCTTTTCTTCTGACCTCTGGCTCTTGGGACTTGAGCCAGCAGCTTACTCACCATCTTGCCTGCTGATCTTGGGGTTCACTGGTCTTCACACCCTATGAGCAAGAACTGTACTGTATTACTTGCCAAACTTGGGTCTGCCAGCCCCTGTGGCTACGTGAATTAGGAAAAGCCCCCAGCCTGACCCACGGATTTGGGACGTTCCAGCCTCTACAACTGCATGAGCTACTTCCTTGATATAAATCTCTAGTCTATATAGATATTTATATGCTTTACTGGTTTTGCTTCTCTAGAGAACCCAACCTAAGACAGACAGACACTACACAATTTTCTATTAGAGGTTATTGTTGGGATCAGCTGGATACCCAGAGTAGAGATTAGAATATTCCATTGAAAGCTAAGGAAATTAAGCCTAGAATAGTTAAATCATCTCCCCAAAGCCACACAGCTCAAGGCAGAGTGCAAGGCCCCCAGACTCCCAGCCCCAGTGTCCTTGCTGGGACACTGCACAGTTTTCCTTAAAAATCTTGCTTTCAAGAAAGATTCTAAATCTCATTGAAACTCAAGTGTAAATGGATGCAAATAGCTTGAGGTATTATCCCAACATTTTTGAGAGGAAAGAGTAGAGGGAGGGAGCTTGATTTATTTTTTAACAGGAAAAAATATCTTAAGCTGAAGAATAATGTACTAATGTTGATATCTCAGGCATCTTTTGGTGCAGACCTGATTTTTTAAAGAGACATCAGTCCATTCTGAAGCCCAATGCAACTATATTGCACAGGTAATGATAAATGCACTAATTTAGAACTATTGCTTCTCTTTACCTTCAAGGTCTTAAAGAAGGCAAAGGATATGTTTGGTAAAGCTCCTGCTAGAAATAGTTCTGACTCCAGATACTTTTAGGTTGTGGGAACAGAATCTATTAGAAATTTCCCAAGGAGACAGATTTTTTTTTTTTAAATGCCTGTTTCAGGCCAATTCCTCAGATCAGAGAAGCACTAAGAGTTCAGATGCTTGAGAAATAAACAACCACTTCTTGTGTGCTCACCTCAGGTGAACCAGATCTGGGGAGCAGCTTGCAAGGAAGTCATGGTGATGTGGAGTCCAGGACACCAGCAGTGCATCCTGGAGTGGAGGCAGCATGACATTCCCTCAGCTTGGGCTCCAAGAACCAGACGTGCTCATTTAGCTCATCAGGTCAACATGTTCTTACATCTACTTAGTGCAAAGTACAATCCTGGGGGCTTGGTGGTGGAGGATTGGTATGAGAGATGAATCAGATGTATTTCTACTCTCAGACATTTAGCAATCAAGCAGGAAAGAATAAACATGGTGCAAATACAAAGCAGGGAGGGATGGATCCCAAGAGAGATGGATGTACTTGAATATTTCAGATTTTTCTTGACTCAAATTGAGCCCACTCTTCCCCACCCACCCGCCTTGGGCTTCCTTTGACAGCAGTGGCACTAACACCCCTCCAGTAGATCCACCTACTGTAATCACATGCTAAATTAAATCTTGTTTTTAAATACATTTTCAAACTGCCTTCTATTCAGCTCCCTTCCAAACCATCCCAAGCCACCACCTTCTCTTATGTGACAATTGCAGAAGTTTCCTTACAGCTCCTCCTGTATTTACATTTTGTGGTGGTTGTTCATTGCCATTCAGTCAACCCCATGTGTTACAGAGTAGAACTTCTCCATAGGGTTTTCTTGGCTGTAATCTTAATAGAAGCAGATAGGTAGGGCTTTTCTTCTGCTTTACCACTGGGTGGGTTTGAACCGCCAGCCTTTCCTCTAGCAGTTTAGTACATCCCATTTGCACCACCAAGGCACTTGTTTCAAATCCATTCCAAACTCTATTGCTAGAGTGATCTTCCAAATAAAAATTTAAGAATATGAGTTGCCATGACTTCCTGTTGTCTTTAGGATTACAATCCAAACCTCTTGAACCTCTTTGAACTGAAACTATTCCCAGAGGTCACCTTTCAGCTAAACAACAGATCGGCACATAAAATAAACAATACCACCTGTGAGTACTGTGCTCCTTTAAAAAAAAAAAAAAATCTATACGAGACCAAATGGTCAACATTTACCCTAAAACACAGATGAGAAGGTAAGGGGGGCAGGGAAACTAGACTAATCGAAAAGGAACAACCAGAAGGAAAGTAATGAGAATGTTGCTACATTGTGAAAAATTTAACCAATGTCATTGAATAAGCTGTATAGCAATTGTTAAATAAGAACCGAATTTGTTGGATAAACTTTCACTGAAAACACAATAAAATATTATTTAAAAAAACAAAAATCCAAACCTCTTACCCTGACTTGCAAAGCCTTTGGTATTGGCCCTTGCCTATGCATACCTCTAGAGCCTCACTTCCTGCTACTCACTTCCTTGTGTCCCCTCCTGTGCTGTGCAGGTCACTTTCAGTGTTCTGAGCAGGCACTTTCTCTCTCACTTGTGAACGTTTGAACAAGCTGTACCCACTGTCTGAAATACTTCTCCTCCACCTCTGCTGCTCATTTCCTGGCTGAATCTAGGTTAGGTTTCCTTTTGTAGACTGCTCCTTCGTAACACTCACCCCAGTTGTAAATTAATTATTTAATATCCTTTTCCACTAACCTGTTAGTCCCATGAGGACAGGGATTGTCTGCTTCATTTACTGCTGCATTTAACTTTTGGCATTATCTCTGACACTGGATACATATTTGTTGAATGGAGCCCAGGAATTAAAACCGAGAGTCAGAAAAGTGAGAATAAGGCCTAACTGTAGAGGGCCTCAAAGGCTCGACAACTTAAGATCCACAGCTTGTTTCCAAAGCCTTCCGATTTCCTGTTACAGCTGCTCTCTTTTTCATTGGTGGGTGCGATCTGTGGTGTGCAATCTCTTCCCTGCCCCTTTGCCTCTCACCCCGTCGCCACTACCACTTTGGGGCATGGAAATACTTTATTCATCTTCTGTCCTCGGCTACTGCCACAGGGCCAGGTACAGAATGATGCAGATATCAGCCAGTTTAGCTTCGATTATGCTGCATTGAAAACCAACACTCAGCTCTCCATAATGGTTTATTTCTCACTTGCACAAAGCCCTTACAAATGTGGTTAGCTCCCAAGTCAGCCAGCCTCCAAGTGATAACTCAGGTACACGTGACAACTATTTCTGTGTCAACGCAGGCTCCCAAGTTCAACACGGCAGGGCAAGAGTAAGCTTGGTAGATAAAGCTCTGACAAATAAATGCTCTCAACTAGTGGCCTTTGTCACTTCCACTTCCACTTCATTAGCCAAAGCAATTCACACAACCCTGCCTAACTTCAAGGAGACCAAAAATATAATTCTTCATTTTTTGTCTGGAATGGCCATCAGTAAACGGTAGTAATGTCTGCCTCAGTCCTGAATAAATAAACTACTGAATAAAAAATAGGTAGAAGTGAGTGGTCCCTGCTCTAGAGGGGATGGAGTGTGTCTGGTAAGGAATTTCATTCCAATTCCTGTGTCCTAGGATCTCCAGTTCTAAATAATCCCTGTTTTCCTTGTTTCCTAACTTCCTCTCCCCTTCCTGGCCTTCCTCATCTACTCACTCTCATGGTCATACTCTAGACCTTGGTTAGTTCCTATCATTAAAATCTTCCAAAATCTCAATTTCAAGCCTACTAGTCTCTTCCACCTCCTATAGTTCTAGCTCATTCCCTGGACTCCTTGTCTCCAGAAATCCTATGACCCAACTGTATTTTCAATCCATGATTGAAGTTGTGATCAACAAATAAGTTCTCCTTATAGCAAACTCCTTTGTTTCCCTTCCTTATGGCCTCATTTATCCAGCTAAAATCATATTATTATCCAGCTAAAATCATATTATTATTAACATAATCATTTTCCTTGACATCCCTTAACCCTCCCCCCCTTCCCCGCCATGTCCTTAATTCTCAAACACATATTCCTTCATCATATTCACTTGCCAAAACTATAATCCTGGCTCAATTTAACTCTTCACCTATTCACTGGTAGAACACGCACAACAAAAAAGGCCACAAACTAAACCCCAAACATAATTGCTGGTTTCTATTTAAAAAGTTGTGATCAATAAATAAGTTCTTGAGTGGAGAACTTGCTTTGAGAATCTCAATGCTGCCTGGCAACCATATTTCCCTAGTTCCCATATTTCTCTCCCACTCTCCCGGGTAACTATTTCATACTTTCCCTTTTCTCCTCTAACCCCCAATACCTTCTCCACCATCCTCACAACTTCTGATCTTGCTTTCTGCTTGACAAAAATGAAATATTTGAAAAAGAACATGATGAGCTGTATCAACTATATTACATGCTTACCTCCATACATACTCGTAAACATCTCTGCTGCAACTTAGAATGAACAATCCATGCCTTTGCTAAGACCAAACCTTCCACTTGTAGACTAGATCCACTTGCATCTAACCTACTTGAGGACTTTGTTCCAGCAGATTTTTCCTGTTTCTCTTCCCCCACCTCATCTCTATTGGATCATTGCCATTAGCATACAGACAAGCTATTATTACTCTCATAATCCCCCTTTATCGATGGCTCACTTTCTCTACTTTTACTTATAACAAGTTCCCTGAAAGTTATGTCTAAACTCCCTGTCTTCAATTCCTCTCCTTCTAGTCTTTCTTAAACCTACACCATTAAGGTTTTTGTTTTGTTTTCTCATCTATGTGGCCAAAATTGTTCTCATCGAGGTTAGCATTGACCTCCATGTTGTTCAGTTCAGTGGATATCTCTCAGTTCTCATCTTCCTTTTTGCCACCAGCAGCATTTGACAAAAGGGATCACTCCCTTCTCTTGCAGCACTTTCTTGGCTTAGCTTCCAGGATGCCACACTCATCCAGCTTCCTCACACACTTCTGGATACTCTTTGCATCTTTTGCTGTATCCTCTACGCCTGCCTGACATCTGAATGTTGAAATGCTCCAGGGCTCAGTCCTTGATTTACTTCTCTTTCATGCACATTCTCTAGGTGATCTCACCCAGTCTCTTTGCTTTAAATACCATCCATATGCACCCAAATGCATAGCCCCAGTCTGGATTTCTCCCCTAAACTCCAGATTCACATAGTTAATTGCCTACTTGACATCTCCACCTGAATGTTTAATAGGCGTTTTAAATTAAACATATGTCTAAAATTCAGCTCATAAAGTTCTCTCCACCACCTTCCAAAGCATTCTTATTAATGGAAATTTCATCCGTCTAGTTGCCTTGGTATAATCCTTGACAACTTTCTCTCACTCCCTGCTTCTGGCCTTTTTGCAAATCCTATTTGTTCTACCTTCAAAATATATACAGAAATGGATTACTTTTCATCAAACCCAGTTCTACCAGCTTGATCCAAACCACCATCAGCTTTTGCTTTAACTATTGCAATAGCTTTCTGACAGATCTCCAAGCTTCCACTCTTGCCCCCTTTTAGCCTTTTTGCAACACACCAGCCAGAACAATATCTCTCAGCCTCCTCTCCACCATGGCTTCTCGTTTTATCAAAATAAAAGCCCAAGTCCTTACTCTGACTCAAGGACCCTGCATAGACAGGACTCCGTTTCTTCTTTGACCTCATATCTTTATCCTCTCCCCTGCATCCTCTCCATGTCAGCCACACTATCTTCCTTACTGTTCCCCAAACACTCCAAACATGCTCCCATCTCTGAGCCCTTTCACTTGTTATCCTTCTGCCCGACATGCTCTTTCTGGATCTCTGCATGGCTAGCTCCCTCACTTTCTTTCGATTTTTACCCAAGAGATGTCTTCACAGTGAGGCCTTCCCTGGCTACTCTAAAATTTCATTCTTTTCACCAGTACTTTATATGGTGGCACAGTGGTTAAAGAGATCAACTGTTAACCGAATAGTCAGTGATTCGAAACCACCGGTGTCTCCTTGGGAGAAGGATGTGGCAGTCTGCTTCCGTAGAGATTTACAGCCTTGGAAACCCTGTGGGGTGGTTATGAGTTGGAATCGACTCAATAGCAGTGGATT
This sequence comes from Trichechus manatus latirostris, assembly GCF_000243295.1. NCBI lineage: Eukaryota > Metazoa > Chordata > Mammalia > Sirenia > Trichechidae > Trichechus > Trichechus manatus. Next base: position 29,690,985 of record NW_004443947.1, on the reverse strand, counting down.
TGGTTTGGTTTTCTTTGTTGTAATTTTGATCCTTAAAATGTATCCCTATCTAACATACTCTATATTATATATCCTGTTCATTATCTCTTCTACTAGAAGATTGTTGTTGTTAGTAGCTGTCAAGTCAATTCCAACTCATGGCAACCCCATGGGAGCAGAGTAGAACTGCTCCATAGGGTTTTCAAGGCTGTGACCTTTCAGAAGCAGACCGCCAGGCCTGTCTTCTGAAGCACTTCTAGGTACATTCGAGCCGCCAAACTTTGGCTAGTACTCTAGCGCTTAACAGTTTGCGCCACCCAGGGACTCCTTCCTGGAAGATACTAGAAGATAGGCTCCACAAAGACAGGAATAGATGTCCTTTTGTTTACTGTTTTTCCCCCCAGATCTTAAAAACAATGTCTGGCACAAATTAGGTGTTCAATAAATATTTGTTGCTTGAATAAATTCTTTTCAGGAATATTATTTTCGGTGCACCAGGCAGAATGTGTGCAAAGGATAGGTGGTCCTAGCAGAAAAAGAATTTTCCTAGGAGTTAAGAAGACTAGGATTCTAGTCCCTGTTCTCTTATTAACTTGCTGTGTGTCTTTGGGCAAATCACTTCCACTCTGCAGACCTTTGCTCTCTAATTTGTAACATAAGTGCAGCGGGCTCGATGATTATGACATTCCGAGCAACTTAAGAGGTAGCAGAACGTGAAGGTTGAAGTAATTAAAGGATAATTGTCAGGATTATGAGATATGCATGCTCTAAGAATTTTCAGTTTTACAGTATCCTGTGTCTTATGGTTTACAGTAAGTACATTAAAAATTCATTTGAATGTCAACTTCCCTGACTTGTTTTATCAGCTTGCTGTATGCATAGACCAACTTGGGAATCTCAGGCTACCTCACTTGAGCTTTGGATGGGCTTCATTATGTAGCCAGAACTGTGGTTCCTCTGCGTGCTCTGTATCTTATCGTAGCATATAAACTGATTGAGAGAAGAGTCGGGATTCAAATTAGGGTTCTTAAACTCCAATCGATGTCACCACACCAGGCTGCCTCTTCCACGTGGGCAGTGGTTGTTGTTTCAACCACCATAATTCACTTGATGCAGCCAACTCTACAGGGAGAAACAAATGAATGCCATCCATTCACTACAGCATGCTGTCCTTTGCTAGTCTTTAATTGATCACCTCAAAGGACCTTGCCTTGTCATTATTATCTGGAAGAAAAAAAGGCTCTGAAAACACTGGAATGCTGTTCTCATAAGCATTCCACAAATAGTTACTAATGGCCGGTAATGTGCGTAAGAGCCTGGGCTGCAGAATTTTCTCTCTTGCTGACTCCCTACATGCATGACCTTAAATCTGGCACTTGACCTCTCAAACCTCCATTTCTCATGCCAGACTTGGGAGTCACTCTTAATACCTCTCTCTCTCTCCCTCAACCCCTAAATCAGTTGATTGCCAGTCTTGTTGGTTGAATTTGCATCCTATCTCTAGACTTCATCCACTCTGTCCTCTCTAGCCTGGATTACTGTCCACTATACATACACTAGGAGCTCTGGTGGCACAGTGGTTGAGTGATCGACTGCTAACAAAATGATTGGCAATTCAAAACCACCAGCAGCTGCATGGGAGAAAGATATGGCAGTCTGCTTCTGTAGATTTACAGCCTTGGAAGCCCTATGGGGTCGCTATGAGTTGGAATCAACTCAACAGCAGTGAGTATACATATGTTATGGAGCCCTCATGGCACAGTGGTTAAGAGCTTGGCTGCTAACCAAAAGGTTGGCATTTTGAATCCACCAGCTGCTGCTTGGAAACTCTATGGGGTAGTTCTACTCTGTCACAGAGTAGACTCATAAGGTTGCTATGAGCCAGAATTGATTCGACCGCAACGGGTTTTTACACACATGCAGGAGTACCTGGGTGGTACAAACAGTTAACGTGCTCAACTGAGAGCCAAAAGGTTGGAGGTTTGAGTCTACCTAGAGGTACGTCAGAAAAAAGGCCTCGCCATCTACTTCTGAAAAATCAGCCAATGAAAACCCTATGGAGCACAGATGTACTCTGACACACATATGGGGTCTCCATGAGTAGGGGTTGACTCCATGGCAACTAGTTAGTTAAACATAAGATAGTTACTTTCTTCCTTAGCTTTTACTTTTCTTTACATTAAAGTCTCAAAGCCAAAAGAAAGCCTACAAAAAGGTGTCTGAGCTGTCCCCTACCCACATCAGTCTCACCTCAGGGCTTTTAAACCTGCTGGTCTTTCATTTTTCCATGCCTCAAATACTATTCCCTCATGCCACTTCTCCCATCCATTGCTGTTCGTGCTTTAGTTCTCTGTTTAAATACTAGTTTCTCAGAGAAGCTTTCTCTGAGAAGGCTAAGTCCCTTATACACTCTTATAGCATGTTTTATTTTAGCTTTATAACAATTATCACAAAAGTGACTAAATACACATTTTTCCATAATTAACTCCTTCATTTGTCTTTCCCAGTAGATGGCAAGCTCTATGAAAATAGGTATCCATGGATGTCTCATTCACCACTGCACATTCAATATACTCAATGCCTGGTGCACAGTGAGTCTTGAACTTATTCTTGAATAAATGATGGAATAAAATGAGGATGATACTATCTAGCTCATGTGGTTTTGAGGATTCAGTGCGGTAATGTCCCCAATACACTTAGCACAGGGCCTGGCACATACTAAGTATTCAATGAATTGTAGCTATTAATTGAATAGCAGTGTAGATGTTAGTGATTAATTGTATGGTTCAGACTAAATACTGGTGATATTGAGGAAAGGGAGAAAATCATTTAGCTAAAAAGAGTTGGGAAGATCTGCTATTTTCTCTACTCTCCTTTGCTAACTTAAGTCTTCGATGGTTAAAGACCTAACTATGCTATGCGGATCTGTCTTCAACCCATGCTCCCCCAGCCCAGCAAGAGCCCAAGTGCTGTGCTACAATCCCTTTTTTTCTGTTTCTAGTTGACAGCTTATTGCTTTCCCCACAGTGGATCCTCTGAGCCTGGTCTGCTTAATATCCCTGATATAACCACTCCTGACAATGGCACTATCTCCCTCTCTGAGCTCTTGTAAAATGAAATCCCTCCATTTCTTCTCTCCAGCTCAGTCTCCCAGTGTCCACCTTTCTCTCCTTCTCCAACGAGGATATTATATTCCTCTTCTCTAAAGCATAAACCCTCTGCATGTCTCCTGATCAGTTCCATAGTCAAGGAGTTCCTTTTCTCTCCCTCCATCTTTCCTGTTGTTGTTGTCGTTAGCTGTTGTTGAGTCAGCCCTTGACTCATGGTGACCTCATACACAATGGAACGAAATGAGGCCCAGTCCTGAGCTATCTCCATGAAGTTGAGGACAGGACCACTGTGATCTGTAAGCCTTTCATTGGCTGATTTTTTGAAGTAGATTGCCAGGTCTTTCTTCCTAGTTTGTCTTAGTCAGGAAGCGCTGCTAAAACCTGTTCAGCATCATAACAACACACAAGCGTCCACAGACAGATGGGTGGTGCCTTGGTGGGAATCGATCCCGGATCTCCCTCATGGAAGTCGAGAATTCTATCACTGAACCACCCTTTTTGTCTTTCCTACTGAGTCTCTTTTCTTCTCTTTCTTTCTCTTTTCTCTCTTTCTTCTTCTTGAACTTTATGACAGAAAATTTCAAACATAAACAAATGTAAGGAGAATAGTTCAATGAACCTCCATATGTCCATCATCCAGTTACAACAGTCATCAACTCATGCCGATTTTGACTATCTACAAACCTCTAACACACACTCCCACTGGATTATTTTGAAGCGAATCCCAGATGTTATTATTGCAGCCATAAAGATTTCAGTTTATCTATAAAGAACTCCTAATAAAACAACCACAATATCATTGTCACACCTACAAAAATTAACAGTAATTTTTTTTTATATCAAATATCTTATCAGGGTTCAAATCTCCCCCCCGTGATTCTAACATTCTTTTTAATCATTTATTCAAATCAGTATCCAAACAAGGTCCACATATTGCATTTGGTTGATATGTTTATTAAGTTTTACTTGATCAATGGGTTCTTGCTCCTACCGTTTTTGTTTCCCTTTGCAATTTATTTGTTGAAGAAACTGGGTGATTTGTTCTGAAGAGTGTTCCATATTGTGGATTTTGTGATTACATCTCCACATCCTTTCTCATGAATCTTTCATTTGTCTTCCTCCACTTAATACTTCCTTTTATCAGAAAAGTCTGTTCAATATTTCCACACTCCCACCAAAAGCAATATGAAATATATCAATTAAAACAGACATGGTATGATCTCATCCACGTATGTACATAAATATGTGTATGCCTGTGTATGTATAAAGAGATGCAGAAACAAATATTCACAGAAGTATTGATGGTGGAAAGGGTTTTTAGGTGACTTGAACTTTCTTAAACTTTTATGTGTTAACATTTTTATAATGAAATGGGTTTATATAATTCAAAATTAGTGTCTATTTTTTTGAGTGAAGGAAATAAACAAAATTACTATTTCTTAATCCTACTTCCTTTCTGTTCCTGTTCTATACTTCTATTTCATAAGTTCACTTTCTTGAATGAGTGGTTGAGATTCATTGTTTTTACATCTTTTCATTAGTTCTGCAAATATTTGTGAATATTTGCCAAGTATCAGACACAATGATTTAAAGCTATGCTTTGCTCTATGCAATTGGGTTAAGATGTAACCCTGAGCACATTGGGCCTCTCTTTAAATGTAGCTCCTGGTCAACTTTAGGACAAGGTCCAAATGTCAGACAAGGGCTTTCCTGGTCTGGTGTCTGCACAGCTCACCAGGGCTCTTTTCCAGCCATTCTGAATTCCTCTGGATCCCTGAAAACTCACCATGATTTCTCTCGGCTCTGAGACTTTGCTCATGCTGATCCTTGTACCTAGAAAATTGTCTCTTTTTCCACCATCCCCTACCCCCACTCCATGTGGCTGGTTCCTACTCATCCATCTTCCTTTAAAAGTTAGCTTGGATGTCATCTCCTTCAGGAAGCCTTCCCTGATGTGACCCCATCACACCCTATGAATGATTCTATCATAGCAATGATAAGTTACCACATTATATGCTATTGATCTACATTTAAGCAACAGATTGTGAGCTCCTTGAGGGCAAAGGACCCTGTTTTAGCTCAACCTTAGATCCTTGCACTGTGTCATGACACAGTAGATATTCAATAAGTATCTTTGAATAAACAAATGAGAAGCTCCTTACTCTAGAGAAATTGCTTCCTTAAAATTCTCCATTCACTACCCGTTACCATCTAATTGATTCCAACTCATAGCAACCATATACGGCAGAGTAGAACTGATCTACGGAGTTTCCAAAGCTGTAAATCTTTACAGAAGCAGACTGCCACATCTTTTTTCCATGGAGCAGTTGGTGGGTTCAAACCACCAACTTTTTGGTTAGCAGCTGAGTGCTTAACCGCTGGGCCTCCAGAGTCCAATGTACTAGTTATAATCAAATTTAATGGTTCCCTCTCAGCCTGACCCTCTTTCCCTCCATAGCCTTTAACACCATTGTCCACCCTTTCCTTCTTAAAAATCCTCTCTTCCTTTGTTTCCATGACAACATATTCTTCTTGTACTCTTCTGGCTTCTGCAATCACTCTTTGGTTTCCTTTAATATATCCTTTTATTCCTTAAAAAAAATTACCATCCAGTCAGTTCCGACTCATGGTGACCCCATGTGTCCTGTGTCCCTGAGTGGCACAAGTGGTTTGCAACTGTCTGTTAACCTAAAGGATGATGCTTCAAATCCACCCAGAAGCTCTACAGAAGAAAAGGCCTGGCAATCTGCTTCTATAAAGATTATAGCCAAGAAAACCCTATAAAGCAGTTCTACTCTGTAACACGTGGGGTCGCCATTTTATTCCTTTGTTGTTGTTGTTAGGTGCCATCAAGCGGGTTCGCACTCGTAGGACTCATAGCGACCCTATAAACAACAGAATGAAACACTGCTGGGTCCTGTGCCAACCTCACAATCGTTGTTATGCTGGAACCCATTGTTGCAGCCACTGTGTCAATCCATCTCATTGACAGTCTTCCTCTTTTTCACTGACCCTCTGCTTTACAAAACATGATGTCCTTCTTCAGGGACTTGTCCCTCCTGATAACATGTCCCAAGTATGTAAGACAAAGTCCAGCTATCCTCACTTCCAAGGAACACTCTGGATGTATTTCTTCCAAGACAGACTTGTTCGTTCTTCTGGCAGTCCATGGTATATTCGATATTCTTAGCCAACACCATAATTCAAAGACATCAATTCTTCTTACCCCAAAAATATTGATGGTTTCCAAAGATTGATCTTCAGACTTTGCCTCTTTTCATTCTACACTCTCCATGGCTCCAATGACCCTCCTCCTTCCCCATGTAGATACTACCCAAGACTCTGAAGTTAAACCTGACTTTTGATCCTCAATTCCAAACCTACCTTGTTCATGGCCAAACATCTACAAAGATGTACTGCAAGAAACCCACAAGAGCTTATCTAAAAGATTACTCATCTTCCTTGACAATCCCTCCCTCCAATGGCATGCTTGCACCATATGCACACACCCACACACACTCAACCTTTTCTACTTTCTACAATTCTTATCATACTCCTACTGTATTAATCCTAAAGCATTAGCATATGCTTTTGCATCTTCTTTATCTAATTCCTTACATAAATTGAAAATGTTTGCCAATTCCACCACATTAAAATCTAATCTCACAACTCCTTTTATGTATATGTATATATATATAAATTATATGAAATATTTCAACCCTATAAGAAAACATTGCAACAAATATTTCTGCTGTATCAGATTCAGAGGGTTTTTTTCTTCCAAGAAATAAAATGTTATAATTACTGCTAAAGCAATCCTACGCCATCCTGTTCCATTATCCCTTCCTTAAAGTGACTATCAAGTTGGTTTATATTTTTCCTGTGCATTAAAATTAAAAATAAATATAAAAGTAAGAAAATTATTAAGCTTAAAGAATAAAAAGCTATAAATGAAAGTGTTTATAATATGTTACTTGGTTCAAAATGGGTGGTATTTACATAATCATAATAAAAATAATGGGTTTGGGAGTATAGGAGACAAGTGGTAGAGAAACTGTATGTGAACTAAATTCTCTTTCAACAGTGCCTTTTTACTTCCTCTTCTGTTGCCCTAATTCTGGAATTCACCTAGTTAATTGCAACTGCAATGGCTTCCTGACTGGCTCCGCCTAGGTTTCATGGTTTCTCTCTCTAATGCACAGCATAGAACGTATCACTTTTCCTGCTCAGAAACCTTAAATGACTCTCTTTAGGCTTGTCATGCATAATCTGTCCTCAGTCTATCTTTTCAGAGTATCTCCATCTAAACACGGGTCCTCAACTTCAGCACTATTGACATTTTGTGCCAGATAATTCTTTGTTGTGGGAGCTGTCCTGTGTATCATAGAATGTTTAAAAGCACCCCCACCCTCTACCTATTAGATACCAGTAGCAACCCCATATCCTTAGTAGAGACAGTCAAATATATCTCTAGACGTGACCAGATGTCCCCTGGGGGCAAAATCACCTCTCTCCATTTCCTGAAGTAAGAACCACTGCTCTAAGCCTAACCTTCCCCCACCTTGTTTACCACCCCCCTCCCCAGACACATTTTAGATTCAGATTGTGTGGAACTGTGGAACTGCTTGTTGTCCCTTGAATCTCATCTGTATGATCAGTCCCAGGACTAGGCTCAAATCTCAGGAGTCAGAGTGTTACTTTAGGTAAAACTTGTGTTGGAGTGGAGGTTAGAATTAAAGTCCAGGAGAGTAAAGCGATTTACTGCAAGTGGAGACGGCATTCACTAGTAAGGAGAGACAGCTTAGATATTTCCTTCTTGAAAACTCCCATGGAAATGGGTGGTGAAACTCAGTGAGTGACAAGATTGGGGAATGTGAGGGGCTATGAGGAGGTAGAGGCCCTGAGGGTTTGAGGCAATGATAATAATAGCTAACAGTTGAGTATTTATTCTGTGTCAGATATAGTGTTACAGTTATTAACCTCAAAACAAGCCTTTGAGGTCAGTATTATTATCATTGCCATATTACAGACAAAAAAAAACTAAGGCCCAAAGAGATTAAGTGATTTTCTCAAGGTCCCCCAGTTAGTAATTAGCAGAGCTGGGAATTCAGACAGAGGGACTTTGGCTCTGCAGCCTGGGGTCTTATCCTTTCATTGTACTCTCTCTTATGAAGAAGTGTTTTCCTGAGCCCAGCTTTCTTAGCCTAAAGTAAAAGGGATCTCGGCCTGGATGGGCCTCCCTGCTACAGGTTACAGGGTGTTCAGAACTGCTTCTCCCCCTTTTCTGCCAGCCTGAACAGGTTGAGTGTGATACAGAGCCATTTAGATGGTAAGCTCTGGAAGGTTTTGTTTAGCAGCTCTGCCAAGGCTGCCCTCCAGGTAGCCTCTGTTCCCCTTCTGCTTCTATAAGGCTTCAAAGATTCCTCTTTGGACACTCACTTTGCCTTCCTGCCCAGACCTTGGACCGTCCTGTCCCCTCATTGGAATGTATCCCCCAGGGGCTGATGTCCCCATGCCCCCACAAAAATCCGTTATTTACTTTCCTCTGTACAGAAAACAGACTAGAAACTGCCTTTTTCATCCCAAGTATATATTTCAATACTGGCACAAATAAGATGCTAATAAATCATAGTTAACCATGAACATCCGTTGAAAGTCAACTGCTGATCGGCATTGCGCCATGAACTATGCATGGAGATTCTCACTTAACCCTTCAACAGACCTCTGAGGTGTATAATAACACCATATGTAACACTCCCTTTTACAGATAGGGGAATAGAGGCTAAAGAAGCTAAAATACCTTGCTCAAGGCCACATGTCTAACAACTCTTAGAGTTAGTCTGCAAACCAAAGAATTCTGACTCCAGAAACTACCCTCTAAGTGTTAGTTGGGTCAACAGTTAACATTGTGGGTCACCTTTTGAAAAGCTTAGCTTTGACAGTATTATCTTAAGCTAACATCCAGGTCATCTCCATAGTTCTGGCTGGAGATGGTTGGAGAAATAATGCCAACCATCCCCCTACCCCCTCCAGCTCACTCTAAATGCTCTAACAGAAGCCAGAAGGCCCTACTGCATTCTTCTCTCTAGGCTTCCTCCTCTTTATTTCAAACCTCCCTCCCCTTTTGGACCCATTCCTTCCACTAAAGGCTTCAGGCTTCCCGTCCAGGGGTTGCCTCTGGTTCTCAGCCCAGATCATGTACGATTGGCAGGTCCTGCTGCCAATGAAAGCTCTTACTCAAGTTCTCAGCCCCACCACTCTTCCTAGGTTCTTTGTCTTTACTCACATGGCTCTCCTGAGAGTCCTTCCAGGACACCAGGACTGCAGTTTTCAGTAAGGAGAAAATTTTGCACCTGAATGAAGTAGACATCCACTGTGGAGGGTGGTTCAGAGAAGAGCCTATAGACACAAGGGGAAGGTGGCCAGTCTGAAGAGAGTGGACAGGAGCTGGACTTGGGTGAAGAGGCCAGGAAATGCTAGAACTGAGTGAGGAGGTGTCAAGGCTGCCCCTGCCTCTCTGGGCCATTGCCGCATCCCTACCCCCAGCTGCTCATCCCCCTGTCATGGGAGCATGAGGAGGGGGAGCTGCCATCTCTGTCTCCTCACACTTGGCAGATATTCTGGGAGCCTGTGTCCAGGCTGCAGCTCTGAATTTTGCTGGCTGCTTCCGCCCCTACCCCCTTGGTGGGCAGCCAAGTAAAACGTAGGAACTGGAGCAGGAGTGGCCTCCCGCCGGGGTCTGAGCTCTTCTGGTGGCATTTTCAAGAGGAAGTAGTTCAGATCTCCAATAGCCTTGCTTCACCAGGCCCTGCTCCTGTGGTCCCAGGTTGTAGAGACCCTCCCTCCCGCCGCACACACACCTGAACTTCAACAGTCCCTGAATAACCTGCTTGCTTAGTCTCTCTGTTCTCTTGTCTTTGAAGTTGGAATAGAAGACGTTTTTCTCTCTTGCTCTGTGGGCTGCTCAGAGTCTGGGATCTTACAGTGCAGAGAGCTAGTGACTGCACTTCCCCAGTCAGCCCCTTGAGGTCCTCATTTTCCAGGGCTCCAGTCCTGAGCCAAGTCCTTCTACTTCCTCTGGTGAGGTCACAGCCCTTAGAGGTGGGCCAGCTGCCATTGGGACTTCCTCTGGGAGAGATCCCTTCATCACTTGGACAAGCTGAAGCTGAATCAGACGGGGGAGAGGGGCAGGAAAAGGGGGTCTTGGGAGCTAGTGCAGGGATGGCAAAGCAGGAGGAGCTGGTCAGCTTAAGAGGGTGAAGAGGAGGTAATTGGAGTATCAGGAGATGATGACCCACAGCGGGTGTTCCATGGCGGAAGTGCCACCTGATACTTTAGAGTGAAATGGTCTGTAGAGAAAGTCAACTGGTGTTTTATGCCCTCCAGCCCAATCCCCTCCCCCATACACAAAGCTTTCCAACAGTTGGTCACTGTGCCCTGCTCAACAATCACAGACACACAGATGGCCACAGCGCCGCAAGTAAGTGGGACAGATAGCACAACTCTGGTGAAGGTAGCTCCCTGAGCCACACGGTGGAGACTGCCAAGGCAAGGGCCTAGGTGTCTGACATCCAGGAGGACCTACCCCCCAGGCCATAGAACTTAACTGCCTTTGCTTCTCGGGATGCTTGTCCTGCCCAAACTGTTGCATGAACCCAGGGTGGATGGTGCATGTATGTATCCAAGGGAATATAGAAACCTCTAGACCTGCCCTTCAGGCTCTGCTTCCCCTACTCTGCCTTTATTCTCATTTCTCACTTTTTCCCTTTGTTGGGGTATGCTGATACCCCAGGCATATTTCTATTCCAGGGGTGCCTATGGCGATGACAAGCAGGCAGCAGGCAGTGTGGGGCCCATCCATTCTGGGAGCACCACCGGTTCTACTGGAACCCGCCCTGGTTTTCAGCTACCGTGGTGTGTTCTTGGTCTTGCTGGGGAAACACATCATCACATTAAGCTTCCAGGGCAAAGCTGCTCTTCTCCATCTGGTTCTTGGCACTTAGTGAGGACGGTCATTGCTGAGTGTAAGACCTCTGCTTCCAGATGCCATTTGTCCTGCTGAAGCACTTCCTTGTCTACCTCAACCTCCTGCAGTGGTGGAGCCAGTGCCAGGTGGCTCTCACCAGCTGTTACAGCTTCTGGCACCAGGAAGGGGATTCCATAGTGCCCCTCTCGTAGAAAGAAGTCGTGTGCCTTAAATAGTTTGCCTATGAGTTGAAGTCTCACTGTTGGTTTGAGTTTGGGGAGTGTATAATCTCATACTCAGGTAGGAAATGTTATAAACAAATAATGGTTTGTTTTTCACTAGAAAATGTTGTAAATGAATGGTGGTTAGTTTTCCTAGGAGAGTCCACAAGGCCAGGTTGATATTACTGTCGTTGAAATGCTTTACTTTGGCTATAAAAATAATAGAAGACAATATTGTGAAATCAGGTTTTATTTACTTTAAGAACTATGTACTTTTAAATATGACATACAATCCATGTACTTCTGGGTGTCATTGGCTGTGCCTGAGAGCCCCACCTCGAGAGTTAGAGGCAGGAAGCGTGGCCCATTACCTAACTGTGAGGGTGGGAGGAAGATGGGAGACTGCTGGCCCCCCAAAAATGAGGGACGTCTTGGGAAGCAGAAACTGGCAGTGTTAAATAGGGGGAAATGACCTGGTTAAGACCTAGTTCTGCCAATTACTAGTTGTGTTGCTTTAGGCAAGTGCATTGGCCTCCTGAGTTAGTCTCATCAATTGTTAAATAAACGAGAGTTTTTTATAAGGAGTGTGCAGGGGAAATGGCATAACATGTAAAGCTTCTAGCAGAATTCACTGGCACACAGACCCTAGTGATGAATGACAAAGGCTTTGAAGGCTAGCAGACCAGGATGTGCCTCACCTGTAAAAGGAGGCTTGCCACAATGTTATAGGGTTGTTGTGAGAATTGAATGGTATAATGTGTGTAGAGTACTTAGCACAGTGCCCTGCAAATGATGATAAATGGTAGATGCTGTAGATGACATTATTACATTACTATCCTCACTTTCCCCAAAGATGCTAATTCCTTCCTGCCATTCCTGGTTTATGCAATGGGAATGATGGTGGAGCAGGGTGGCCAGCATTGAATGGGCTTGAGAGTCACCAAGCATATGAATCTACTCAGCAATAATATTGGATAGAAGGTAAGTGGGAGTGAAGAGAGAGGAGTTCAGGGAATGCTTTATCAGAGATGTCCATAAAAGGGAAAAACAAGTGAGGGGAAGGATATGGAGGGGGAGAGAAGAAGGAGAGGTAAGTCTTATTTTTAGGGGGTCTACAGGAGCCCTGATGGTGCAGTGGTTAAGAGCTCAGCTGCTAACCAAAAGGTCAGAAGTTTGAATCTACCAGACATATTGGAAAAAATATGGGGCTGTTCTACTCTGTCCTATAGGGTCACTATGAGTCAGAATCCACTCAACAGCAACAGGTTATGTTAATGACACTGAGGGAGTTCACAGAAACTCTTGCCTGTGTTTATTCTCATGTAAACTTCTCTCCACCAGTCCAGCTGGTAACATGCAGGCTAACCATTTGGTATTCCCTGTCTGCCATGCTGAATATTATCTCAGAAGCCTTTTAATGGAAAAGTTACCACAAGGGCTGTGAAATGCAGGCAGGTCACATTCCCCAGGGACTCCATCTGCCTCTTCTATAAAAGAGGTTTAACTCAGGCCCCTTCGCGTATTAAAATCTGTGCTTCTGGGGACTGTAGTTTTTATGGTCATGACTTTAACCCCTCTAAAAGAGCCTTGTGTCTGGTCTCACTGTGACTGAAAAAAAAAACAAACCCGTTGCTGTCAAGTTGATTCCGACTCATAGAGACCCTAAAGACAGAGTAGAACTGCCCCATAGGGTTTCCAAGGAGTGCCTGGTATGGATTCAAACTGCCAACCTTTTGGTTAGCAGCCATAGCTCTTAACCACTATGCCACCAGGGTTTCCTCTCACTGTGACAGGACCCAAATATTACTCTGTCAGTTGAGTTTGAGTTTCAAGTCTCTGATCTGCCACTCTGTGGCTGGGTGACCTAAGACAAACCACTTAACCTTACTAAGAGCCTGTTTCATTTGTAAAGGGAAGGTGTTAGACTCCATGATCTCAAAACTCCTTCCAACTCTAATATTCTACCTAGTTCTCTTCCACATAAGAGATATGTACCACCTCTAGCCTTCCCACCCCGCCCTGCATGATTTTGTCTCCCTTAGAGTAATAAAGGAGAGGCTAGGGGTTAGGCAAGCAGCAAAATTTAATGCTAGGAATATGACAGTCAATTAGAATAATTTATGTTGTGAGTCTCCTGAAAACTTATTAAAATCTCCCTTTGGCTGTGGCGTTGGGGTAGGGGCTACAGTAAGCCCCGTAATTACTATTTGGCCTCTAAAAGGAGGCTGCCAGACAAAGGGAGAGAAGCATTGATTCATCTCTTTCAAGACACATTTGTCCTTTGAAGCAAACCCAGTCTCATTCATGTTTTCTGAAAGGCTTCTAGAGCCCTTTCCTGATAATAGTGTGACTAAACTACCACAGGGTGGGGTTTTGACTATACATGAAGATTAGAGCTCAGTCTGCTAACCAAAAGGTCAGCAGTTCGAATCCACCAGCTGCTCCTTGGAAACTCTCTGGGGCAGCTCTACTCTGTCCTATAGGGTCACTATGAGTCCGAATCAACTCGACAGCCACAGGTTTTTTTGGTTTTTTTGAAGATTCACTGGGCTAGGCTATCTCCTAGCCATGTGTCCTAAGGCAAAACGCTTTACATTTCTGGAAGTATTGGGCACATTGCAAGTGCCTGCCCAACGCAAACTGGCCAAAATGATGAGCACTGCCCTGAGACAGTATAGGGTAGTGCTTCAGAGAACTAGTTTGGGGAACTCAGCAGCTCTAGGTTGAAATTCCAGCCCTGCCTCTAAACAGCTGTATAAACTTGGACAAGTAACTTAACTTCCCAGCCCTCCCTTCCCCATCTGTAAACTGGTAGTAATGAAAGTCCCTGCCTCAGAGAGATGCTGTGAGCATCACATGAAATGAGGTAGGTATGTAGCCTGGCAGTGTTCCTGGCACATAGTAAGTACTCCAAAAAAAAAAAGAAAAAAAAGCTTTAATTATTTTATAGCATGATTCCTGCCCCTAAGGGACCGAAAGTCAAGTGGGAAAGGCAAAGACTGCTTTCTCCTATGAAGACATTAAATACTAATTACAAGCAGAAAGTGATAAGTAACTCAGATACTGAGAGAGGCCAAAATCAGGGTGGGCTGGTTGAGTGTGGGAGGACATCGTGGAGAAATGGGAATTGAGCTGAGTTTGAAAAATTGGAACATAGCAAAGAGAAGTAAGGGTACTTCAGGGAGAGATAAGGACCATCCATTCATTCTTTTAACAATTGTTTATTGAGAACTTACTATGTGTTACATACCGTTCTAAGCACTAGAACGAACAGGACACATTCTAGTACTGGTCAAATGATAAATAAATATATAATGTGGTTACTAGTTGCCATCAAGTCGATTCTGACTTATGGTGACCTCATGTGTGTCAGAGTAGAACTGTGCTCCATAGAGTTTTAATGGCTGATTTTTGGAAGTAGATCACCAGGACTTTCTTCCAAGCTGCTTTGGGTGGATTCAAACCACTAGCCTTTTGGTTAGCATCCAAGCACGTTAGTTAACCATTTGCACCACCCAGGGACTGCATAGTGTGGTTGAAAAAAAAAAAAAACTCGTTGCCTTCAAGTTGATTCCAACTCATAGTGACCCTATAGGACAGAGTAGAACTGGCCCATAGGGTTTCCAAGGAGTGACTGGTGGATTCAGACTGCTGACCTTTTGGTTAGCAGTTGTGGCTCTTAACCACTGTGCCACCAGGGCTCCGTATAATGTAGTTAAAAGCCAAAAAACTTGTTGCCATTGAGTCAATTCGGACTCATAGCGACCCTATAGGACAGAGAAGAACTGCCCCGGGAAACCCTGGTGGCGTAGTGATTAAGTGCTATGGCTGCAAACCAAAAGGTTGGCAGTTCAAATCCACCAGGTGCTCCTTGGAAACTCTGTGGGGCAGTTCTACTCTGTCCTATAGAGTTACTATGAGTTGGAATTGACTCGACAGCAACAGGTTATAATGTGGTTAGGGAATGATAAATGCTGCAAAGAAACATAAAGCAGGGAAATGGAAATAACAATAATGGCAGGAGTGGTGTGCTGTTATAGATAGAGTACCATAGCCCGAATGCAGTGAGAGAGGAAGCAGTGTGGATTTCTGCTGGAGGAGCTTTCCAGGCAGAGAGAATAGTAAGTGCAAAGGTCTTGAAACAGGAAGATGGTTAGTGTGTTCACAGAACAGCAAGAAGACCAATGTGACTGGAGTGGAGCAACCAAGGGAATAGGGGCTAGGAAATGGGGTTCAAGAGAGAGTCAGGAGCCAGATTTTGGATCTTATTCTAAGCAAAATGTGGAGCTCCTGGATGATTTGGAGCTGGGGAGTGACAAACTCTGACTTTTGATTTTGAATGTTTCACTCTGGTTACCACGTAGAAAACTAATTATGTCCCCATGGTGGCAGGGTTGAGGGAGGTACAGAACCCTTGAGAATAGGAAGATAGTAAATGTTGCCATGGGTCAGATGAGAGATGAGAGAGGAATGACCTAGAAGTGGGAGGAAGTGGTGGGATTCTGGCTATTTTGAAGGAACCTGTAAAAACTGGTTGTTGTCGAGTCGATTCTGACTCATAGAGACCCTATAGGACAGAGTAGAACTGCCTCATAAGGTTTCCAAGGAGCTGCTGGTGGATTCGAATTGCCGACCTTTCGGTTAGCAGCCAAAGAGTTAACCACTGCATCACTAGGGACAATCCATAGAATTTGCTGATGGGTTGAATGTGGGGTGTGAGAGAGAATCATCATGATAACAGTAAAGTTCTTAGCCTGACAACTGGGTGAATGCAGATGCCATTTAGATAGATGAGAGGAATGAGGGGAGGAGTAGGTTGAAAGGCGGTAGAATCAGAAATTTGTATATTCCTGATAGGCAAATGTTTTGAGGGATGTGGCAGGTGAAGTGACATAGGCTTAATAGATGATCAGTGAACTGAGCTATAGGAGATTTCAGAGGAAGTTTGGAATCCCCTGGAAGGCCTTAAATGCCAGGATGAATCTAGACTCCAACCACTAGGCAAGAATAATAACATGTCACCTACATATAATAATGGCCACGAGGCAGTGGTGGTTCGTTGGTAGAATTCTCACCTTCCATGTGGGAGACTTGGGTTCAATTCCTGGCCAATGCACTTCATGTGCAATCACCACCTGTCTGTTAGTGGAGGCTTGTGTGTTGCTATGATGCTGAACAGGTTTTAGCAATGCTTCCAGACTAAGACAGACTAGGAAGAGAGGCCTGGCAATCTGCTTCCAAAAATCAGTCCATGAAAACCCTATGGTTCACAGCAGTTCGATTTGCAAACAATCATGGAGATGGCACAGGGACGGGCAGCATTTCATTTTGTTGTGTGTGGGTCGCCATGAGTTGGGGCCAACTTGATGGCAGATAACAACAGCAACAATAGTAAGGGCTGGCAGAGTCCTTACTTAGACACTTACGTGCTTGGAACCTTGCCAGGCCCTTCATTAACCCCATGAGGTATGCCCTCTCATTATCCCCATTTCACAGACAGATGAGGCAAAGGGGTTAAATGGCTCATCCAAAACCACCCATCTAGCAAGGGAGAATGAAGAAAACAAGATAGAAGGGAAAGACTTGTCCAAAGGACTAATGAACCACAGCTACCACGGCCTCCACTAGACTGAGTCCAGTGCAACTAGATGGTGCCCGGCGATAAGAGTCTGGCTTTCTTGTCTCATATACAGGGCCCAGCGGGCTGCACAGGGCCTCTCCAGAGATGCGTGGAAAGTACTCTCTGTGGATACCCACCCTTGTGAGTGCTGCCCAGGTGGCCTTTCTGAAGGCCCCGCTAGTTTAGAGGAACCTGAGTCAGTGCCTCCGATTTTGATTTCTATCAGACAAGATGGTGCTGCGTAGGCGCTTCCCCCTGGAATAGACCTTTTTTTTTTTAAGCATTGATCCTGCCCCGGGGTGTTTTCCAGAACTTGTACTGCTCCCTAATTACCTAGTAACGCTGAGGGCTTATGAAAATGCTGTCATTTGTGTAAGAAGGGGAGGGAAGACTGAAAGGAAAAAAAAGAGAGAGAGAGACAGAAAATGCTGTCGAACCTGGCAGAATTCCAGGGTGGGTAATTACATTCTTTGGGGTGTGTTCTTACCACACACACAATCTGTGGAGTATTTTGGGAGCCTTCTGTATGAACTGTGCTAAAAACATGAAAAATATTATCATTATTATTATTATTTTTTACATCTTTCAAAATGGGGCCCTTCTAAAGCCACAGAGGCACCCGCTCTCTGATTGCACTTTCATCAAATTTGCTGGCTCTCGGTGTTCCCAGATCATAAATTTGATGTTTGTTTGTTTGTTTTTTTTCTCCCCATGAATTGTTTCACACTAGAAGCCTAGAATGTAAAGCCAGACAAGACCTTGGTACAAGCCCCGCATCTTGCAGATGGAGGCGCGAGCCCAGGGAAGGGAAGGGACATGTCTAATGACACAGCCGCAAGTAACAGGGGATGGAAGAGAGCACAGATCTCCCAGGCCTGATCTGTTGCACTTTCCCTTCCCATCCCTGGTCCCTGTCATCAAATGGAGTCACAGTATGTCGGAACTGTGAGAACCAGGACGGTCCGTAGCCATCACCTCATCCAACCTCATCATTTTACAGATGAAGAAACGAAGGGGAAATGGACGTGCCTCCCAAATTGATATTGAGGCAGGTGGTTGGACCCTTGTCTCCTGACTTCACTGAATCAGAATTAGCCCTCAGTGTCCAAGGGGCCAGATCGAGTTCAGAGACACCCCTCTTTTTTCTAGTCCTTGCAATGAAGTTGCACATAGCATTTTAAAAGAGACGAAATCTGTATTTCTGTTTTCTTTTGGAAAAAAAAGAAAATCAGAAGATCTGGCCATGCCAAGCCTAAATTTCCTTATGGCAATAACTGGTTGTCACTGAGGACCTGCAACCACCTTGTGACATGGCCTGGACTCACTAGTTCTCTTGGTCCTCACTTCCCTCTCTCTCCCCAACTTAGCTTACTTCATTCTTTTGTCTGCTTGGCATAAGTAGGCATTTGAGTTTGAAATCCCTTTGAAATTCAACACAATTCTCCTTGATTTGTGGTATAAAACCAGAGCCAAATAGATAAATCTTAGGATACTTTGGCTACATGATAATGGAATTTAAAGCATGCCAAAGATAGGAGCCTAGATAGGCCATAACTGATCTTAGGAGTAGGTGCCATGCTGTCTGTTGGGCACAATTTGAGCAGCATTAGAAGAATTTTCCTGTCACCTCCCTGGAGTCCCTCCACCTGAACTCATCCATATAGACTTCAAGGAGCTCCCATCTTTAGGGATCCCATTTTAAAATGTGAGAAGTCTTAAAGAAGATGAACCTAAATCTTTCTTCAGTGCAGTATACCAGAAAGGGAGACTGGAGAAGGCGCCCAGGTGTCTAGTTCCTGTTGTGACACTTGCTATGTCCCCTTAAGCCAGAGTTTCTCAACCCATGCACTATTGACATTTTGGATTAGATAATTCTTTGGGAGGGAGGCTGTTCTGTGTATTGTAGGATGTTTAGCAGTATCCCTGGCCTCTGTCTGTTAGAAGCCAGTAGCATGCCCAACCCCAATGGTGAGAACCAAAAGTATCTTCAGACATTGTATGTCCTCTGGAGAGACAAAATCACTTCCAGTTGACAATCACTGCCTTAAACAAACATCTACCCATTCCGAGCCCTACTTCATCTGTAAAGTATATTCTAATTCCTGACTTTGTAGGGTTGTTGAGAGGATGAAGTAAGATGATGGATGTACAAAAAACCAGTTGCTATCAACTCGACTCCAACTCATGGTGACGGCATGTGTATCAGAGTAGAATTGTGCTCCGTAAGGTTTTTAATGGCTGATTTTCCAGAAGTAGATCACCAGACCTTTATTCCAAGATGCCTCTGGGTGGACTCAAACCTCCAACCTTTTGGTTAGCAGCTAAGCCATCTAAATCAAATGTGTCACATATTTGTAGAGTTTGGCCATTGTTAGCAATAAACTGTGAAGAATCAAGACAGTCTTCCGAAAGTGGGGTATGACAAATAGGATTGGGGGCTAGAAAGCGAGACAGCATGATGAACTAATGAAGGATAGAATCAGAATAGGTTATTTAGGGGAAGAGGCTGTTTGGTATGTAGTCCTCACCTTTGAGGCTGAGGAAAAGAGGAGATCACCTTCTACCCACAGTCAGTCTGTTCCTTCTTACCCACATTCCTGGTAAAGTAACTGTCATACTAAAAATAACTCATCACTCTCCATCACCCATCAGGAATTCAGTGGCTCATAAACCTCTTGCAGGTTTCTTGTTTCCCATTTCCCCATCCTCTCTACCCAATCTCACATCAGAGACTCCAGGCTCACAGAACATAAGGCACCCTTCCTGCCTTTAGCCCCTGCTGGTGATGGTTCCTCTGCACACACCATCCTCTCCCAGCTCTCGCCTTCTGCCTGTGGTTTCCTCATCCTTCATGGTCCAGCTCATTTGAAGCCTTGCTGGATCCCCACAGACAGACATATTGTTTGCTTCCTTTTTTACTCCCCAGGTGTTGTGTTTACATCTCTATTAGAGAGTTTATCATGGTCTGCCTTGGATGACAGTTGGCTGAATTCTCTTTCTCTTCTACTGCGTTTACCTGGCTTCAGGTGGAGACTGTGTCTGATTCCTTTCTGTATTCCCCTAGCACCTGGCATGCTGTTGGATACAGAGTAGGCTCCCCACCAATATTGGAATTGAAAATTTTGAAAACAAATGGGATAAACAGTTGAACCTACGTGTAATTTGATCTAAATACCCAAGCTTGAAATGTGCAGATTCAATGTCTGTTTAATCATTAAGTGACTATTTATTTAATAGGCCAAGGGGAGCCATTGGATATATTTGAGCAGGGCAGTGACATAGTTAGAACTATATTTTAGGAAGATCCACCTGACTATATGATTTATAAGGATCACAGAAACGCATTTTTGTGCCTCCTTTAAGCCACCCCCCACCACCACCAAAGTAAGTAAAACAATTCTTAACTATTACAGGTGAGCATTGAGGTTTTGCTAATTAATCCTTGTAAAAGGCTTTGAGATCTTCCTTTGAAAGTTAGACAGAAAAGCATGAAGGCTTCAGTGACAGCCTAATTATTATTATTACTAGGCACAAAGCTCAGAGAACTTAAAAGATCCCCAGGTACCATCCAAAATAGTAAGAGACAAAAAATGTACATGGAAAAGTATATTATAAGATGGAATCATTGAATCACAGACTCTAATGTTGGCAGGGAGCTTAGAGGTGATCGTCCCTGTTCCTGATTCTGTTCTCCCACCCTCCCAAGCTGATGCTCACACTCCCTCTAGAATATCTCTGCCCAGTGCTTACTGCTATTAGAGCCCAGTGGTTAAGACCTTGGACCTGATGCCAGAGTTTCCTGAGTTCAAGTCCTCAATCTCTTCCTAGTTGGCAGTGGAACTTCTGGTAAATTATTAGACTTCAGTTCCTGCATCTAAAAATGGGGATGAAATTGCCTACCACAGTAGTTGTTGTATAATTAAATGCATCATGTGCAATGCTTATCCTAGTACCTGGTACATGGTAAATGATGAATAAACATTAGCTTTAAAAAGCACAAACTAATTAATATATGTGAAAGTGCACAGGAAATGGTAAAGCATCCACCTTCCATGTTTAGCTGTTCCTAGTTTGGGTACTCCATAGAACACACTTTCTTGCAAATCCCAGCGCTTGTAACTGCCCTGTGGGATCACTCTTGGTGAGAAAATTGAGGAGTCTTTGGCTAAAATGACCTATTCAAGGGATAAAGTCTATTCTTCCTCATTCCAAATGAAGGAAAGGTGGCCTTTGCTTTTCCTGGATTATTCTCTGTTGGGTGGGAGGCCTGATCATGGCCATGGGTGAGTTGGTGTCCAGACTAAGTTCACAGGTTTGACTGTACATAGGACCTGAAGGTCCAGGCTCCATCTTTGTAGGCCAATGTCATTATGATTTAATCTTGGAGTCTCGGTTTTTTCATGCGTAAAATGAGGATCATAGTCACTTCATAGGGCTGGTGTGAGGATAGAGTGAGACAACACAGTGAGGCTGCTTCATACACTGTAAAGTTCTCTGTGGCTGCTAATCACTGCTGCTTGGAGACCCACTCTAATTCCTGAACAGAATTGTTGTCTCTACAGGTCTCTACAGGAAGCCCTGGTCCAAGAGGGTCTCTAGGGTTTCAGGTTACACTAGACATGACCAGTGTCCAGAGATAACTGAAAGAAGCCTGAGTCTTCTCACTAGAATCTCTGCAAAATGACTCATGTAATTGCTCTGTGTAAGTATCCTTAGCCTTTATTGTACTCCCACAGGATTCTGATGCTATAGACTCCCGTGGAATGCAGAGGGAGGAGGACGGGGCCCCTTTTAAATGCCTAGGATTTAAAAGAGACCTCCAATTCCAACTGGAAATGTAGACATGTTCCGCCAAATGCCCAAATCTAGGCAGCTGCCAATCATTTCGAGTCCCCCTGTTTGTATTTCTGTCATTCCTCCCATTAGGGGGAAAACGTTTTTTTTTTTCTCTTCAAATTTTCTAGGAGGGACTTCTAGGGTCTTCCCCTCAGGAATTAGTTGTAGGAATAATTGGGCCAGTGGAGTGCAGGATATATATCCAGCACAGCCCGTGCACTCCTAGAAAAAGTGACCTAGATCAGGCAGTGGGTGGATCCAGGACTATTGCAGGGACCCCCTGCTACCTACTGACTTACAGCTGAACCCACATTCCCAGTAGCATCTGCCTGGCTGGGGGGCTGGGGGAGGGAGCTGAGGAAGATGGGGGAGGGTGAAGGGGACTGCAGGGTTGCCTCTTTCTGGACCAAGCTCCACAGATCACCCCCCATCCATCCATCCCCACAGCCCGAAAGGAGGATGAGGAGAGGACGAGAGGCAGAGGGTGGTAGGTAGAAGAGGTCAGCTGTGGAACTCGGAGCTGGCTTCTCTCCTCGGTGAATATTAGCATAGAGCTTGCTGCTTGTGTGAGTGTGAGGGGGAGAGCGAGCGAGAGAGCTAGGGAGGGAGCGAGAGGCAGGCTGCAAGAGGAGAGGGAGAGGGGGAGCAAGCACTCCAGCGAGCTTGAGGACAGGCTTCTCTCTTCTGTGCTCAGTTGATCTGGCTGTCAGTTGGTGTTAACGCTGCAGTTTAAGTGCTCAGATTCCAGGGGAAACAGACAAACCTCGCAGAAGGAAAGAAGGAAGCGAGCAAAGAAGGAAGGAACTGCAGGAGGAAAAGAAGAAGAGACAGAACAACGAGAGGAATAAAGGGAAGTGGGGGAAAACATCAAATCTATGATTGGACCTGGGCTTCTTTTTCGCCAATGCAAAAAGGAATATGCAGCACATTTTTGCCTTCTTCTGCATTGGTTTCCTAGGCACGGTAGTAGGTGCCAATTTCCCCAACAATATCCAGATCGGTGAGTGAGAGGGGCCGCCTGGGGAGGGACTTTCTGGGTCTGGCCAGTGGTTTGGAGGGATCTGTACCCCCACCAAGTAAGAGATGTTGTGCTTGGCCATCTAAAGCTGTGTGGTGATAGGAGGGGGACTTGGGCTGTCAGCGTGGGGAGGGGGGCTTCGCTTGAGGAGATGAGGGGCAAAGGGGAAGTGTGTGTACACACACACACACACACACACACACACACACACACACACACACACACGCGCGCGCACCCCACTCACACTCCAGCCATGAGCATGTGAAATGGAGGAACCACTGCTTTGGAGTCAAAAAATAATAATAATCAGGCTGTAGCAAGGAAAGAAATGGTGGGTGTTTAAGGAGTTAACTCTACTGCTTGGTAGATGGTGCCCAATTTTATTTATATAAATATGAGTGGTGCGTGTATACATGTGTATGATTATATATTTAAAATGCATATATATGTTTAATTGAAGGGGACAGTGATTTCTCAGCTGGAGGAGCAGAAAGAGACCCTCTTAAAGGAGTGAAGGGTGCTGGGTTTGTGGCAGCCTCTGAAATAATGCCAGATGCCCCCACTCTAAGGTGAGGGGGCTCTCTCTCCTGCTCTGGACTCCCCTAGCTGCCTTCTCTTTGCTGTCTGCCTTGCTGGGCTGGAGGCCCCCACCTCCCAGTCCTGGAACTTCCTACCCTGCTTTCCCTCTATTCCTTCAATTGCCCTCCCTTTAAATTTTCTGTCCACAGACATTGTCTACCTTTTACGCGCACACACACACACACACACACACACACACACACACACACACATACACACTCCTTTCTCCTGTTAGCAGTCCCCATCTCTGGGCTCCATTCTCTCAACTTGGAGGCAGGTTTCACCATGCTGCATGGCTTTTTGTTCCCATTTCCACTCCCTGCTTGTTGTGCTTCCATAAGGACCCCCACTCTCTCTGTATTTTATGGGGTGGCTAATAGATATCGCTATTCCTAATAAAAATGGGGAAAGCGAAACAAACAGGAATGATACCACCAATAACAACACGTTTGCAGGAGGACTTAGGGCTTCAGTGTGACCAGCAGCATTCCAGGGCTGTGTGTGTTCCAAATCAAGCGAGCTGCTTTGCTTGGAGCTTTCTTGGTTGGCTTGGCTTCTGTTTTCTTTCCCCTGATAGGGAGGTAGCTCCACTAGGGAAAGTTCTGTTGCTGGGAGTTTGTGTTCTTTGTGTGAGTGTGTGTTTGTGGGGGGTGTGGTGCTGGTGGTGTTTGGTCGGGAGCACATGTGCTGCAGTTCAGGTCTCCCCTTGGCCTCTCCTCCAGCTAGCTGGCCTCCAGGGTGGTTGGAGTAGCCGTGGAGTAACTTGCTGTTTCCTGACACCTGTTAAGCTGCATTCTGAAGTGTGTAT
This sequence comes from Trichechus manatus latirostris, assembly GCF_000243295.1. Classification (NCBI taxonomy): domain Eukaryota; kingdom Metazoa; phylum Chordata; class Mammalia; order Sirenia; family Trichechidae; genus Trichechus; species Trichechus manatus. Next base: position 29,666,848 of record NW_004443947.1, on the reverse strand, counting down.
GTATATGTGTGTTAGTGCCTTACATGAAAAACTTCCTGCCTTCCGGGAGATACTTCCCTTGTGTAGCCCATCCTGTAGCCTTCTACCTCTCCACCTCCCATCTCCTCTTTCATTCATTGCAGGGGAGGGGGAAGGGGACAGGGAAGTGTTTGGGGTGTGGTCATCTGGGAGGAGGGTGTAGCCTCAGAATCAAAAACACAGTTTTTGTTGTTGTTGTTTTTACTCTTTAAAACAAGGGCAGTTGTATATGTGTAAATCACTTATTTTAACGTGTGGGATTGTTTGTGTCTGTATGTCTATATTGCCCACACTTTGCTGAGTGCAAAGGCTCGTGCAGAGATATATGGACTTGGCTTTCTCCAAGTATATTTGTGCATTTTGCCGTGGATAGAAACACATGGGGGTGTTTTGTGTGCGTGTACATGGGACATTTGCTTGTGTATCTCTGCGGATTGTTTATCAAATTCAGCCCCAACATGCTTGTTCAGCTGATAAAACCCGTGTCATTTTAGTTTTCAAATAAAAGATTGAAACATGAAATTGTAGAACAAGTGCTGAATAATGTCACTGCCGTCAGGTAATACTTGATTCCACTTGTATGATCTCTAACAAAAACATTGCAATCTACTTATTGGTTCTTAAAAAGAAATATGTACCCACTGTATAAGAAGTTAGAAGTGCATTGTATTGGGGCTGTGATTTCTGCTGGATCTGGGATGAACTTCTGTCTAAGCATTCATTATAGTTCAGTCTCTGGAAATAGCTGATTTTAATTTCCAGAAATGTATTGTAATTTATTAGCATGTCCACAGTAAACACAAAGGTAAGCCATGTACTCTTGTTTCTTGGAACAAGAGCCCCAACAGGAAGCTTTTCTGTGCTTTTTACTAAAATAGAATGCTCGTATCCTCCTGACATTCCTAAGACTGCACATTTTTGAAACACAGGGTTCTACCATGCAAATACTCACAATGGTAATCTCTTATGTAACAAGTCATTCCTAGGTAGCTGGGATCAGGAGTGGTGAAAGAAGTAAATCACTGTTTGCAGAAAATCAAGAATTTGAAGAGGAAATGAGCAATAAACCGTAGAGGCTATGGAATGGAATGATTTAAATTACAGGCAGGTCTTGCCGGGCCAAGGACCAAAAGTGCCAAAGCAAAGAGGTATAATGTTGGAGAAGCCCACAGGGTCCCAGAGCTAGATTAACTAAAAGAACATTTATTAGCTTCCACTTCGTATAAGGCTCTGTGGTAAGAAATGTGTCTGATAACAGGACAAAATAAACACAATGAGGGTTTATGTGCATGCAAGAGTATAGGTCACCTATGTGGTTTGCACACGGAAGGAAGAAGAGACACAGCACAGCGCTCCTGTTTTCCCTGAACTGAGCTGAGTTGAGAGTGAACAATCAGATGTTTGAGGAGAGTGATAAATGTTGGAGGCCCTTGTCACATCAAAGCTCATAGGTAGAAGTTTAAGCCTCAGTGCCCCGTTGAGTCTATTTGAACTCTCATCCCTTCCAGTAAAGGCTACACTAGAGGGTTTGACATGGGCAGAAGAAAGGGGCCAATCTGGTGTGGGCTGCTGAGGAACTAAAACCTATTTCTTGCCTAGATACCATGTTGTATTTCCTTTCCTCACAGGGGGATTATTTCCAAACCAGCAGTCACAGGAACATGCCGCTTTTAGATTTGCTTTGTCGCAACTCACAGAGCCCCCAAAGCTGCTTCCTCAGATTGATATTGTGAACATCAGCGACAGCTTTGAGATGACCTATAGATGTAAGTAATTGCTTCTATTTCTGAGATTGCTTTCTGTGATCGACCAATGAGCGGAGGGCCTGTGGGTAGGTGGTGGTGTTGCAAAAATGACGGAGTTGTCATCCGTCTTCATAAGAGAAAGCCCTCCAAGAAAAATTTCCAGGGCTGTTTGAGTTATTCCAGCAGCTGGTGTTTCACATGCTGCAACGCTTCATCGAATGGGTTTGCTTTTTCCCTGTCAGCTAACTTCTACATGCTAGCAAGAAAGGTACTTGAGCTGACTCCTCCTCCCCCACCTTGCCAAGGTTTTCTGGATCAGCTGAGAGAGTTTCACGCATAGGAAACTTCTGAGAGGTGGAGACTAAAGGGTCTGACTTGGAAAATGTGGCCTAAAATTCTCAAGCCTTTTCTTATCCACAAGTTAAAAGGAGACTATGTCCCTGTGGCTTGATAAGAAGGGGTAGGTGAGAAGTTGTATGCGTGATTTCCCATTTTTGGAACTGACCAACAATTATTAAAATGTGTGCTTTGATTATTTCCAAACTGGCTTGAAATGACTGAAGTTTGTAGGATGGCCTTTGAGCATAAAACAGAACAGTGGTGGCAACAAGAAGGAGAAGGGATAGGTAACTCTCAAGCGTCTGACTTGAATGCATTACAAAATGCAAGCAACAAATGCCATTCTGAGTTTTTCTGGCAAATAAGACTGAAAAGGAAACCTGTGTGATTGTATGATTGTCATTTTATGTCATATTAAAGCATAAAAATTAATCAGTAGTAACATTTTACCTGTAGGGATTAAGCTTAAGTAGGAATGTGTGGCACGGAAGTGTGAGTTGAACGGGCAAGAACAACTTCAGACCCAAAACTGGATAAAATTGGTACCATAGACTTTGTGGGCCACTGCTGACTTGGTGGAGCCCTGGTGGCATACTGGAGCCCTGGTGGCGTACTGGTTAAGAGCTACAGCTGCTAACCAAATGGTCAGCAGTTCGAGTCCATCAGCCACTCCCTGGAAGCCCTATGGGGCAGTTCTACTCTGTCTTATAGGGTCACTATGAGTCAGAATCCACTCAACGGCAATGGTTTTTTTTGTTTTTGGTGTCACCTTGGTGACTTCCACTGAGCTGTGGGTGGTTGAAGGCAAGGATCATATTTCCTTCATCTCTTTCCCAAATTCTCACATGGTGGCCTCTCAATGACTTGAACTGAACACACTTTGAAGGCTCAAAATGAAAATTCAGAAATCTCTCTTAATTCTGAGACCACCCGTAAACTAATATTGATACAAATTCCAAGAATTGTAATTATACCAGACTCCATTTATTCAGGACATACTGTGTGTCAAGAACTATGATAAGTATTTTATAGATAATTATAGTAATATTCATTACCATTTTTTGAGCATTTACTATGGCCCATGCAATGCACTCATTACCTTTCATATATTGCTTCATTTAATCCTTGCAGGAGCCCTGCAGAGTAATGTATGTTGTATTCCCTTTAGAAATGAAGAAATTAAAGTTGAAACAGGTTATGAAACTTGCCTGAGGTCATCCAGGAGGTAAATGGTGGTCTTGTGACCCCAAGGCCCATGTTCCTGACCACTGATAGATATACTGATCTTTGTGTAACCTGAGAATACCCAAGAAATCAGTTATTAGGATTTTGTCAAGTGTGGCCTGGAGAAGCACCTAAGGAGGAAAACTTTTAGTGCTTCAAATCGTAGCTTTGATTTTGCTCAGCAGTAATCCATCTGATAGAGAAAATAGGGATTCTGCATTTTAGTAATACTGACGTTGAAAATTTTGTTTAATGTGTTACCACCCTCAAAACAGAGCTGAATTTTAATTATTGAATGTTGAATTGTAGTTCTGTGAGAACATCTCCTTGAGGAACTAGAATAATATTGATTTAGCTATCAGACAACGTACATTCTTTTTGATTTGGCTTAGTTTAGGGTCGTTTAGAAGGAGCCCTGGTGGCACAATGGTTAAGTACTCAGCTACTAAATAAGAGGTCAGCGGTTCAAACCCACCAGCCACTGTGCGGGAGAAAAGACCTGGAGATCTGCTCCTATAAAGATTACAGCCTAGGAAACCCAAGTTCTACTCTGTCCTATAGGGTCGCTATGAGTCGGAATCAACTGGATGGCATACAACAACAACAAGGTCTTTTAAGGGAGGATTTGGCTGTAGGCATCACCTGATATTATGGATAATCTTCTGTTGCATGTATATGATATGCTAATTTATTTCCTAGGGAGAGGCTCTATAGCTTTTTTCATACTCCATAGATTTTGTCATGCTCTCAAAGGGGTCCATTACTCAAGAAGTATTACTTGCTAAGAGAATCAAGAAGAATAAATGACTGGCATGTGTTTTCACTTGCATTACTGAGAACTGTCTGCAGCAGAGCTTGGTGGAGAGAGACATTAACTGCTATCCTAAGGTCAAGATGTTGACTGGCAGAACAAGATAATAAAAGACAGAAATAGGAGGAAGTGTTCTAAGGCAAAAGGTGGTGCTTCTATATTGTTATCTTCACAACCTAAGACTTCACTTCCAATAGGATTGTTGACCAGTTATTAGGGAGGAAGAAATATGATACAGGTAGTGTTGTCCATTGTGGTCAGTGAACTTGGAGTGGAGAGATCTGGGTTCTTGAACTTGATTCCTGATATACATCAGTCTACACGTTTCCATGAAGTCCTGCCTTCTTCGTTTGATCATTCTTTAAATGTTTCCTCAATGCTTTGTACTGAGATGGATATTGGAAATACAAAGATGATAAAATGCCCAGGCTCTCAAATAGCTTATAGTCCAGTGGGGAACATTGTTGTGGGGCTTGTCTGAGAAGGAATAATAATATATTGTGCTTAGACCTTTAGTTTCTTCTCTTTAGATCCAAGATCAAAGAGAATGCGGGACAATTCGGGTGGCACTGTAATTCCCAGACTGCCTGTAGGATTCTCTGTAAATTTCCATGTGAGGCTAAAGAGCCCTTTGGGGCTATATTCACTATGGTCCATTAGTGTGGGAAAATCTTATACATGTCCCAGTTAGAATGAAGGAAAAAATACCAAAGGAAGCCAAGTGGCTTTGAGTAGGGTGGGTTGATTAATCATTTGCAGAAAACCAAGGAAATCATGTTATTCAGATTTAATTTTGTGTGCCTTTTTGAAATATGGACTAGTAGCTACCTTAAATTAACTGCCCCAAGTCAGTCTTACCCCAGAAAACAACCTTATCTTTGTTTTTTTTTCCCTACATTTTTGCTGTTGATTTATTTTTTCTGTGCATTTTGCTATTCATTGTCCCTCCACCAGAGGGTGGAGAAGGGAAGGGAGAGAACTATACCTGCTAGATGCATTAGCAACAGGGAATTAAAAAGGAAGAGTGGTGATTACAGAATAGGGGAAGTAGGGAGGACGGAAGGGGAGTGTCAGCTAACGCTACTAGCCAAGATGAGAGTTTGGTGTTTTCTTCGCATTTGATTTTTCTTGCTTTCCTTGCCTGCTATCAGTAAGGGGTAAAGTCATTGAATCAGCAGTCCAAATGCCTCCAGTACCCTTACAAGCCTACAGGGCCAGGAGTGGGGAAGCTTCCACAGAGATGGCACTTACTGACCCATAAACCCAAACCTGCTGCTGTCGAGCCGATTTCGACTCATAGCGACCCTATAGGACAGAGTAGAACTGCCCCATAGAGTTTCCAAGGAGTGGCTGGTGGATTCAAACTGCCAACCTTTTGATTAGCAGCTGAACTCTTAACCACTGCACCGCCAGGGCTCCGGGTGCCGACCAGCTGTTGCTTATCTTAGTGCCTTTGTGGTGAGTGTAAACAATGGGATGGATGAAAATGCTGACAAAGGTTTCAGTTAGAGGTCTGAGGAGCATTGTTGAAACTTAATTCTTGCCTTTTCATCCCTCCATCCATTCATCCATCGATCCATCCATCCAGCAAATATATGCCGAATACCTACTTTGTGCCAGTCACTGTGCTAGGTGGTACAAATACAATGGCTAATGAAGAAAACACAGCCTCTTTCCTTGTGGGGCTTGCAGTATAGCCCATGGGTCCTCGAACTTCCCTGTACATAAGATTCACTCAGGGAGCTTGTTTAAAGCAAGAATCAGGGCTGGGCACTGGTCTTCCTGAATCAGACTATGCAAACAGCAAGCCCTGGGGGGACTCTGTAGTAGGTAGTATTGGTATCACACTTCCATAAACTCTTCTTTAATCTAAAAAGTCCTCCCTTCCACTTTGAGTCCTTAACCAACCCAGGCGTGTGTTAAGCACTAGAAATGCAGACAAAAGTAAGGCATGTTCCCTGCCCTGGAGGCTAGACTTTATCCCTAGTGAGGCTGACTGTCCTATAAAGAGAAAATTAAAATATAATGCTGTAAGTGCAATAGCAGGGATTTGTACAGAGTGTTAGAGAGGCCTTAAGGAGTCGGGTCGGCCTCACAGAGTGGTGGTGAACTGAGCTTCAAAGATAAATAGAAGTTTTCCAGGAGGACAAGATCACGGAGGTAGGGGTGAGGTGGGAAAGGAATGAGGCGGGAACATCCCAGATAGAATGAATAGCATGTGCAAGGACAAAGAGGACATGTTACCTTGTTCCTCCTGTGTTCTGACTGTGTGGCATGCCCTGTTGGGCCTTTTAGTTAGTGGTTATCAGATACTGCAGAAGTCCTTGGGTGGCGCAGATGGGTAAACACTGGACTACTAACTGAAATGTTGGAAGTTCAAACCACCCAGCGGCAGCTCAGGAGACAGAGCAGACAATTGCTTCTGAAAGGTCACAGCCTTGAAAACTTTATGGAGCGGTTCTACTCTGCCCATATGGGATCGCCATGAGTCAGAATCAACTTGATAACAACTAACAACAGCAAACTGGTACAGCGCGCAGTCAGGCTGGCCAAACTGGGACAGCAGTTTCAGATACTGCAGAAGGGGGTCACCAAATGGTCAACCACAAGCCAATTTCAGGCCCATTTAGTGTTTACAAATTAGGGAATTTTATGTCAACATTTAGATATCTTGACCTTCTTGAAATTTAAAAAAGGTCTGGCAGCTCTGGACCCTGATAATGCTCCCATGGCCAGAGCAGGGAACATTCATCCCATCTCGACTCTCCATCCCAGCCTGCCCACTCTTCTCATTTGCTTTCCTTGCCTGGCTCATTGAGTTTGTGAGCCCTGGCTGACTTGTCTTGCAATGTTGCCTGTGTTGTGTGTTTACGCGTTAGCTCTCCTACCAGACTGTGAGCTGTGTATCTATCGTTTGGTGTTGCTGAGAACACCTGACACAGGGTGATGCCTCTAACACAAATGAACAAACGTCTTCAGGAGTCAGGAAAATCACTTAGCATGAAGATGGTAATAACCTAAATTACAATCAGGTAGACACTAGCAGACCAAATTGCAGTGGGACTCCCTCTGTTGTGTACCTGACTGGGAGGCCCAGGGACAGTCAAACAAGAATTTAGGCACTGGCAACCAACAGATGATCTCTTAGTTTTTGCCCGACACTCCTTGATTAATTTCGGGGTTGCAAACTAACAACCCACGGCTTCTTTTCTTTGAGGCACATATAAAAACAAACTCATTGCCATTAAGTCGATTCCAACCCATAGCAACCCTATAGGATGGAGTAGAACTGCCCTATAGGGTTTCCAAGGAGGAGCTGGTGGATTCAAACTGCTGACCTTTTGATTAGCAGCTGAGCTTTTAACCGATGAGCCACCACGGCTCCTTGAGGTGTATAGTGCTTTGAAAATATCAAAGTTAGACACAAAAAATACAAATTTCCAAATTTTCTGGGAAAAAATAAATCAGATGACCTGTCAACCATGGGCCCCTATTCCTGCTCAGCTTCTGTTATCTAGAGTTGAGAAGTATTGCCCTTTTTAAGATATAACCTCTCCAGTTTGCTGAAGTCACCACCATTCTCTATCATATATGTGCGAGCATAACAAAATTATGTTACTTGCCCAAGCCTATAAGCAGGTCTATCTGCTTACACCTGATTTATATCCTTCGGTATCCTCATTTTATTATTTCATTCTAATAATATCTATTCCTCACTCTGTAATAAATAGCAGAGGAGACAAAAGATGTGTAACTCTTGCTCTCAAAAGTTTAGTCTGTATGTAGCAATGAGGAGAATGGAAAGCTGCTGATGGGGTAAACAAAGATTATTTTGAAGACCTACTGTGTGCCAGATACTTAGCATATATTGTCTTATTTAAGTTTTATAACAATCCTGAAAGGTTATTACTCCATTTTATAGATGATATTATTGAGACTGAGAGAAATTAAGTGTTTTCTTCATATCATGCAGCTAAACCAGTTGCCGTCGAGTCAACACCAAGTCATGGTGTTCCCATGTGTGTCAGAGTAGAACTGTGCTCCACAGTGTTTTCAATGGCCAATTTCTCAGAAGTAGATTGTCAGCCCTTTCTTCCAATGCTCCTCAGTTAGCAGCAGAGTGCATTAACCATTTGCACCACCTGGGGACTTCATTATACAGCTAGTAAGAGCCTAAGCTAGTCTTTTAATCCAGCTTTAGAAGCTCCAAAACTCTGTGAGCTCTTCTCTTGGCATCTTTCTCCCTTTCAAGATAGAAAACTATATGGACACAAAAACCTGAAATAGCAGTCATAGAGCCCAACACAAGAAGTGCCACAGCAAAGTTGATGACTGGAGATTAAGAGCTAAGATTTCTGAGGCAGAAGCTATGACTGTGGACAATGAAGACTTCTTGGAGGAAGGGAACTTGTGCAGGCATTGATGGGTGGAGCAGATTTTGGTGAGATGGTAGTGGAGTTGAGAGGAGAGTGTTTTGAATGCGTGAACTCACAATTTTCCTCCTCTTCTCCCTTCAACCACTTGTGCATATGTCTGTTTTTCCCAAGACAGGGAGTTGAGAGTTCGGCTCCCGTATCCACCCGTATGTATGTTCTCAGTGAAATGTCTACACTGATTCTAGTTATATCAGCATTGATCATAAGCTTTTCTGTGCCACTCTATGCAGAAAAGTTGTTGTGAACATTTCTTCCTCTGGATAGAATACCTCTGCTGGGATGGGTGAAATCTCTGCTCTCCTCTCAGATGCTCAGGATAAAGCAGTCATATGGAATCTTTGAAAAAACTGTTAAGATTCATTTAAAGCACTTTTATTATCACCTTCTGTGTGGCACCCATGCCATCACTGTCCCTTCCACTCCCTTGCAGGCAGCATTCACTGATCACAGAATTTTTTCCCCACTCCATCTAGACATGGCCTCCAATTCCCTCTCACCACACACTCCAGGCAACTACTACAAATTGGTCAGAGTTGACTCAAGAGATGAGATTTTATTTGCCACTACAAAGCATTGCGCTAGGAAACGAGGGGAATAAAATACATTAGGCATTGCTTCTCCCCTTAAGGGACTCAGGGGCTTAAAGAGGAAATAAGGGTGCACAAAAAAACTGTGATATAAGGAAGAGTCTCTCTTCCCACTCTTTCTCTTGCACATACGTAGGCAGAAGTTCAGAGGAGGGAGGGAAAACTTCCAGTTAGAGGAATCAGACCAGATATGAAAGAACAAGGACATATGAGTTGAGATTGGTAGGATGTAGACAGGGGGATAAAATACCATACACCACGTTTGACGCAGTGAAAAGTACACTGAATTGGGATTTGAAAATGTGAGTTCAAGTGCTGAATTGTCTTCTTGATTGGTTCAGGGGTGATCTTGGAGAAGCAACCCCCTCTCATGGTAATTTATAAAATGGAGCTCAACTGATCTCTAAATCGTTCTAGGGCTGTATTTCTATGGGAAGAGCATTTGGAAAACTTAGGTAAACAATTAAGAGAAGAGGCTCTTGTTTTAGCCTTTGGTTGGGGGAAGTCTCCCTAAACCCTTTGAGAATCTAATGAAAGCTTTTAATCACTTCCCATGAACATGCACAGCCATACCACGCTGTGTATTCAAATACAGGGGCTAAGCCTACCCTGGGCCTCAGGTGCATCAATTCAATATTCAACAAGTGTTTATGGAGTGTCAGTACTATTGTGAACAAAAACAGAAAGCAGTCCTGTGCTACCGGATCTTACTGGCTAGTGAGGGATGAAGCTATTAATCAAATAATCACACAAATGAGTGTATCATACCAAAAACCTGTTGCCATGGAGTCAATTCTGACTCATAGAGACCCTATAGGGCAGAGTAGAACTGCCCCATAGGGTTTCCAAGGAGCAACTGGTGGATTTGAACTGCCAATCTTTTAGTTAGCAGCTGAGCTCCTAACCACTGCGCCACCAGTGCTCCAAGTATATCATAAGTTGTGATAAATGTGCTGAAGGCTAGGCCATATGATTCTGTGAGAGCATATTACAAAGGAACTAGCTCTGGACAGAGGGCTGGGGAGGCTTCCTGCAAGATAAGTGTTGGCTGAGAACTGAAGGTTTTGGTGGTGTGTGAGTGACATCGGGAGGAGTATTCAAGGAGCTTCCTTGACAGAGGCCTGGCCAGGGGAGAAAACAGGAGAGTTCAGGACTGGAGAGGGTGGTGGGGGGCCAAGCCTTGTGGACCTGTTATGGATTTTGATCTCTATCCCAAAAGCTGCGTGAAAACCAATAATGGATTTTAGGAGAAGGGTCAGGTTCAGATTTCTGTTTTCTCACCAGAACAAGAGATGCTCGAGAGCACTTTGCCACATTCATGTTTCCTGGAGACATCTTGCTTGTACAGCAATGGCCTTTGTTCCTTTACTCTTGTTGCCAGTTTGAGCTGAAGTCTGGCAGATGGGCAGAGGGGTGGGGATGCTGGGGGAAAGGCAGGCTGATGATTCAGTGTAGGGATGAGTTTGTCCTATGTGACTCTATGGTGGGCTTCTGGGTGTGCTCATGGAGATTGGGACTGACCCAGTGAAGAGCCTGGAAGTGTGGCGTATGTGTGTGGAGTCCATGGAATCATCTAGAGTCCCCACTTATTTCATCAGCAGAGAAGGTCCATACTACAGTTCGGTCTCGGTCTCTAGTCAAATCAGATCTCTCGATGGTACTCATATCCACACTGCTGTACCTCCGCTGGTATCTGCAAACCATATTCCCCTGCTGAAATTCTGTCCTTCCGGTCAGTATTAATTCTTACACCATCTTTTTCATTAGACTTTCCCTGCTTTCTCATGTCTACACCCTCCTCTGCCATTCAGGCCTTGTTACCTTCCTCATAGCAGTTGTCACACTTTGTCCTAGGTTTTAGTCAGCTGGAGCCTTGTCTTATCTGCCCAACAGGGAAGCAACGTAAGGGCCATGACCTTTTTTTATTTAGCTTTCCAACACAATCCCCACCATACAATAGTGGTCAGTAGTGCTGGCTGAATGCATGAATGAGTGAATGATTGTATATTATATAACAGCAGGTGCAGTGATGAGAATAAACCTGAATTATTGCTGTTTTGTTAGATAGTGCTTTGATATCAAGGGTTTTGAGAGTTCCAGGGGCTGAGCTGTAAATTCCGGTGAATGGTTATTATTGTGTGGCTGGACAGTGATGGGGTGAAAACCAGGTGTACATTAAATGGAAAGTTCATTCCAGCTCCTTCTGGACTATGGTTATGAAAGGTCTAAAATAAAGTTCCATTTTTCTAAATAAAGGATTTCTGGTTCAAGACCTGGCTGTACTATCGATGAGCTGACCAGCTTTTATAAGTCAATTCTCCTTTTTGAATCTCAGTATCTTTATAAAATAAAGATAAGAGTAATATCAGCCTTGTGTGGTTATTATGAGAAGGACCAAATGATCCCATGGACTCCACACACATACTCTGACACACATGGTGTCACCATGAGTCAGAGCCAACTCTGTGGCAACTGGTTAGAGGCCAGCAGAACAATTTCCAATGAAGTTTAATAGAGTAGTTAGTGTATGCAGGAATTGAGATAATTTGTTCGGTGCCTCCTCTGATCTTGACTTGCTGTGTGACCTTGAGTAGTCTCACCCTTTTTTTTTTTTTTTTTTGGTCCAGTTTCATTTCCTCATGTATAATATGGGGTGATAATTCTGGATTCTCAGAGTTAGTAGAGCAGGCAATTGCCATTACTTACATGAAAGAGCTTTGAAAAATCAGCAATGCTGGGCAAACGCAGGGTAATATAATTAACCAGACTCCTTATCTATGAACATAAATGCACCATAAGTACAAATGCGACTAATTAATCTTTAGTGTTTTCCTAAGAGGGTGGTCATTATCTATGAATGAATCTATTTTGTGGATGAGGAAAATTGAAATCTTAAGGAGGCTAAGTTTACCCTGGGTCCAAATATGCAGCAACACTAAATCAGGAAGCATTTCCTTTCACTTATGATTCAGTCTGCCAGAATAAACTAAATATGTGGGCCAGACTATGTCTTGGTTTAAGAAATCGTTGCTTATAGAGACAAGAGGGAAACCCCATTTGGGCGGTGAACAGTCAGGACTCCCTGGGACACTTTCTCCCCATGACCAAGACATTTCTCATTTGGTTACAAGTGAAAAAACCAACTAACTGAATAGTATTGACTTCAGCTATGGCTGGATTCGGGGGCTTGAATGGTGTCATCAGGACTGAAACACACCTCTAGATTTGGGACTCTCCTATTCTCTATGTCGACTTCACTCTCAGGCATACTTATGCCACAAGTCAGATCCCAGCCCAGCTAAAGACCAGTAAAAAGGGAACTTTCCTCTCCCCATCAGTTCCACAAAAGTCCTGGGACTGATGTCATAGAACAAAAATCAGGTTTCATGCCCATTTCTGAAGCTGACACAGTGGCCAGAATATTGTAGTCTTTTGGTTGGCCTAGGCCTAGTCATATGAACATTTTTAGAGCTTGGGGTGGTGTCAGTCCACAGGGGCAAGGTTGGCAGGGGGGATAGTTCCCCAAGGGAAATCAAGATGTTATTACCAAAAGAATGGAGATTAGATGCTCAACAGATGACAGCAACAAAAAAAGATGTCCTACCATGGTTGCATCTTTTCTGATGGGAAAATTCAGAGAGGCTGGAGCTAGACCAAGGGTCAACACACTGAGGCCAGAGGAAATATTAATAAGATAAGATCATACCAGGGATTCGGGTGAGTCAGGCAAGATCAGAGACCAGGGCAGGCAAAAGCTTTAAAATCCAGGCAGACTGATTGGTTAGTCAAAGCTAAGAGGGGTCCTTAATACTCCTCATCAAACTAGGAGCAAACCTGTTTTCATGGAACAGTTTTAGGAAGTGTTGTCCACCCCACGGATGCGACTGGGCATGATTCCTTTAGGTCGCTCTTTGACTATATGCTGAGGATCTCATTCCTAAGATATCTGGTTACTCTGAGGCACCTATACTTTCTCCCAGTGACCAAGACATTTCCAGCTCTAATCTGACACTCAAGCTATTGTGCACAAATTCTTTAATGGTCCTAGTTGGAATCCTGGCTGCAAATCTGATGAGCCCACACCACCAGATGGTAGGTTCTTTTCGTTGGTTTCATCCCCTCTACTTTTTGGCAGGAATGAAACCTTCCCTATGCCTGAAGAGGGGGTACAGGGAGAGCCAGGATCAAATGAAGGAGGCTTTAACCTCTGTTAAACAGGCAGAAGGATCCCTGGTGGTGCAGTGGTTAAAGCACTCAGCTGCCAACCAGAAGGTCAGCAGTTTGAACCCACCAGTCGCCACGGGAGAAAGATGTGACGGTCTGCTTCGTTAAAGATTTATAGCCTTGGAAATCCTATGGGGCAGTTCTACTCTGCCCTATAGGATGGCTATGAGTCGGAATGAACTCAACAGCAGTGGGTTTGGTTGGGGTAAACAGGCAGAGATCCTAAACTGGCTCCTGTCCAAAGAGAACAGGATGGTGTGGTTCTTTTACATTAGGCCATGGATTCACAAGTGGACTGAAATCCTAAAATTAACATCGATGAGACACAGGATTGTAATGGCTAGAAAAGCTACCACTAGAAAGTGGTTTAGCTAAAAGGTCAGCTGATCTAGAGGAGAACATTCATTTATTCAATCCTTGATATTTGTGGAGCATCATGGTAGGTTAGATTATTATTTGAAAATTATTCATCTGTCCCCAACCTCCTTGGAAGAAGTATACTTCCCTGCTCCATTAATGTTGGGCTTGCTTTTGCAAATGGGATATTAGCAGCAGGGCTTTGAAATGGTTCATTCTGGTTTGAATCCCTGCTGAGAATCTGCATTTCTGCCCCATATGTACTGGATCAGAATCTACAGTTTAACAAGATCCCCAGGTGATTCTTAGGAATAAACAATTTTGAGAACCAATGCTCTACTAGTGGTTCTCAGAATTGGTCCCTAACCAGCAGCATTAGCATCGCCTAGGAATTTGTTAAAAATGTAAATTCTCAGCAGGGGTTCCAGCTAGAAGGAACTGGTTTGAAGCCCTGATTAGCGAGACATGTTGCAAACAAAGGCCACAAGAAGAACCTGTCCTGAAGAGCGCACAGATCTCTGGAGAAAGAAAAATACAAGGAGCACAGGCATTCCAGCCAACCCGTAGACACGTAGTTTGAAGCAGAGCTGTCCCAGCTAACCTATAGACCTTTGAGCATTGTAATAAATGCTCATTGTTATATTCCACTGAATATGGACGTGGCTTGTTACACAGCAATAGCTGACCAATGCAAGCAACCACTATATGCTAGGCACTGAAGGAACACCAGAGAATGAATGGTATGGCTCTGGTCTCCTTGGAGTCTATATTCTAGTTAGGAAGATAGGCAGTTATGCTTACAAATTAACATAATAATAAAGCACTTACTAGGATGTTAAAGAAAATAGGATGTGATGATGTAATCACGGTAGTAGAAGAGACCACTGACTTTAGATTAGATGGTCAAGGAAAAGTTCTCCAAGAAAGTGGCGTTTCAGCTCAAAAACATGAAAGTTGGAAAGGAATCAGACAGGAGTACTATTCCTTGTGGATTGTGAAAAACCAGCCTCATAGGCAAGTCGGACTCAGAATCTTGGTCCAGGCAGAGAAGAATGAGGGACCTGGAAAAAGCCTCTGCAAACCCGGTCACTCAACCTAGGGTAGATGCTGGTTTCTCTTTGCCATGTGCAAGTCAAGGGCTGGCAAAAATACACTTGCTGCCAAGGAGAGGCAGCTGCAGGTGGTGGCAGCCACTGATCATAGCAGAGGCAGAGGGTCAGGCTTCCTAGGGTATTCCTAACAGAGAGAGGGGATGGGATTGTGGAATTGGCTATACTTCCTGTCTTGTTTCCAGAATAGTCAAGAATTGTTGCCATCAGGACAGCAGCTGTTGTGTGTGTGTGTGTGTGTGTGTGCCTACATTTATTCATTCTTTCACAGAGGAGGAAAGTGAACTAGATGACTTCTAGATCCCTTACCAAGTCTGCGATTACAAAAAGTGAAAGATTCTGAGATTTAAATTGCATGCGAAGGAAATGTTAAATTGAAGAACTTCATCTTAGCTCTGTGCTAAACTCCATTTGTTAACTGAGATTGTTAATTAGGGAAGAGTCACTCTTTAGCAAGCAGAATAAGCTCCAACCACCCCTAACTTATCTGGCAAAGGCTGTGAAGTGTCACAGCTACAAGGGAGGGCAGAGAACACCTAAGGAAGTCCCCCATTTAATCTTCCCTCCAGACACTGACGAGCAGGAGTGTGGGGGGATGGGAATCTCATAAAGGTTCACCTGAAGGCTAGAATCAGGATTTTGAACCGGTTCACTTTGGTTTGAACCCCTGCTGAGAATTTGCATTTCTATCCCAGGTATACTGAATCAGAATCTACAGTTTAACAAGATCCCCAGGTGGTTCTTATGCATGATGAATTTTGAGAACCACAGCTCCTCTACCTGGTTCTCAGAATTGGTCCCTAAGCAGCAGCATTAGCATCACCTGGGAACTTGTTAGAAATGCAAATTCTTAGCAGGGGTTCCAACCAGCAGGAACTGGTTCAAAGCCCTGGTTAGAGTTCAGGTAAGTAATTTGCTTTGGGCAAACTACTTAACATAAGCTGCACTTATTATCTCTCCTTCTTTACTCCAAGATCGTTCTCAATATCTTAAAATATAACTTGTGCTCCAACAGTTCTAATAAACCAGTTGCTCTGGAGACAACAGTGGAGTTCTCTGAGCAAATCCAGCTGTATTGTGTTTTTGTTTCTTGTAGCCTAAGGCAGACAGGATTCTTCACCCCTTCTCTGAGAAGCCTTAGCTTCTTAAGGCTATGTTCTCCCACCTCTACTATCCGGGGCCCCTCTGACTCCTTCTGCTCCTTCTTTCTCCTCAATGTCTACCCTTTCCCCAAGATTTTGACCTCTACGTTTTGAGTTCAGCATTTGAAAAACGAAACTTGGCATCTTTTCCTGCCAAACTTGTTGCTCTTCAGCACTTTATTTCTGTTGAATCATACAGGTGCCAAATATCAGTGTCTTGTTTGACTCCTCTGACTCTGTCAATCTCTCCACCCAATACATATAATGTGTTGATTTTACCACCACTAAGACTCTTGAAGCAGTCCTGGTGGCACAACAGTTAAGCAATTGGCTGCTAACCAAAAGGCTGGAGGTTCAAACCCACCCAGCGGTTCTGTGGGAGAAAAGTCCTGGTAATCTGCTCCTATAAAGATTACAGCCTAGAAACCCTATGGGGCAATTCTGCTCTGTCACTTGGGGTCACTATGAGTCAAAATCGACTTGACAGCACCTAACAACAATAACATAACGCTTGAGGAGTCCCTGGGTGATACAAATTGTTAACATTCTTGGCTGCTAACCAAAAGGTTGGAGGCTCAAGTCCACCCAGAGGTGCCTCAGAAGAAAGCCTGATGATCTATCTACTGCCCAAAAATCAGCCACTGAAAATCTTATGAAGCACAGTTCTGCTCTGACACACCTGGAGTTACCATGAGTCAGAATTGACTCAAGGGTAGCTGGTGGTGTATGACTCCTGAATGTGTCCCCATTTTTGTTGTTATTGTTCACCGGATTATGGCTTTAGCCTTCTGACTAGTCTCTCCACACAGCTAGAAGATCAATTTCTTGGAGAATATTTCTAATCATGAAACTTCCTTGTCTTTTAAACAAAAAGTCAATGGCTCCCCATCTTGTGTTAAGTTCAGTGCAAACTCAGCCCAGAATATGAAGCTCTCAATAATATGATCTTAGTCTGCCTACCTTTCCAGATTTATCTAACACAGCTTACTCTATGTTCCAGCCAAACTAGGCTATCCAGTTGCCAAAAACATGTCTCTCACTCTCACTGCTTTGCTTTTGTTCATGCTACTGCTTCCACCTGGCATAGTTCTCATCGCCAACTGCTAACATTTAATTCATTTATTCAGTCAACTAGTATTTGCTGAGCACCCACTCTCTGTTAGACCTA